>NC_085022.1:21855910-22160910 GCF_963692335.1 Osmerus eperlanus | reverse complement strand
AGAGGGTAGAGGAGAGAAGGAGAGGGTAGAGGAGAGAAGGAGAGGGTAGAGGAGAGAAGGAGAGGAGAGAAGGAGAGGGTAGAGGAGAGAAGGAGAGGGTAGAGGAGAGAAGGAGAGGGTAGAGGAGAGAAGGAGAGGGTAGAGGAGAGGAGGAGAGGGTAGAGGAGAGAAGGAGAGGGTAGAGGAGGTAGAGGGTAGAGGAGGTAGAGGAGAGGAGGAGAGGGTAGAGGAGAGAAGGAGAGGGTAGAGGAGAGAAGGAGAGGGTAGAGGAGAGGAGGAGAGGGTAGAGGAGAGAAGGAGAGGGTAGAGGAGAGAAGGAGAGGGTAGAGGAGAGGAGGTAGAGGAGAGGAGGAGAGGGTAGAGGAGAGAAGGAGAGGGTAGAGGAGAGAAGGAGAGGGTAGAGGAGAGGAGGAGAGGAGGTAGAGGAGAGGAGGTAGAGGAGAGAAGGAGAGGGTATAGAGCAAAGCAGCCAGTATAGCTCCAGCACCAGCCCTATCTCCATTCTAACTTAATATTTCATGAGGACCCTTTCTCCTGATCCCGAGCCCTGTGTCTTGGCCAATGTTGGCCATCAATTCTTTATCCACTGCAAAACAGCTGTCATTTGTCTCTAAACAGGATGTAAAGGAAGTTCCAGAGGAAAGTGTTTAGCATATTTTTATACAACTATTTGCCAACTTCAGACAGTTAGTTACCCCTGAGGTTCCCTTTCTTCATGCCGATGTGGGCGGAGCCGGGTGGAACAACCGCCTACAACCTGCTCCGAGGTCAGACGGGGCTCCCTGCAGGCCTGAGGGCTGGGGGAAGAATTAAGCCATCTCGGGTTTGAATCCTGACCACATTCCTGGAGTGACTTGACATATTGAGCTCTGTGAATGGAAATAAAACGTTATAATTAGGAAGAGCCCAACGGGACATGGCTTTATCATTCAATTCCAGGTTTAGTTACTGAAGAGTTGTTAGAATAAAAACTAGAGAGGGTACAATTTCTGGGGAAATTGTAGGGTGTGCTTGCTTGCGTCGGTTGCACAGGGGTCCGTTTTTGAATGACATTTTTACAACTGATATATCTGTATATTTTATATTAAAATGCATACTTATTATTTATAAACATTACATAGATTTAAAAGCATTTTTTTGGTGCTGCTCATTTACAACTGAAAATACGAGTGAAGTGTAGAATTAAATATGATGTCTTCTCATTTCCCCTGCAAGAGGTAGCCTCATAGCTGAATCAAAACGAATAAATTTGGCAGACCGGTGTAAAAATGGACCTAATCTCTATGACTTAAATGTCCTTTTAAGTTTTCCCTTCTCGTGATATTTTCAGGCATTTAGCCTACTCATATTGCATTCATTCATTAATAAAGAACCCCCTTTGAAGATTATTCTACGACGTTACCGGCAGTAGAAGATGGAATCGCGATTCAAACAGTACCATCTGCTAACTGAAAATATGCCCCCAAAAACGTAAATAAGCTTGACATTTATTTAGTGGAAAATCGCTCATTCATAAAAAGCTCACTGGTAGCGATCATTGTCAGTAACAACGCAAAATGCGATATAGCCCTGTGTGGAGAAGCTGCCCCGGTAAATTCTACTACTACAGTACAGTACTAGACTACTGCGGTGTTCGTCTTGGTAGTGATTGCGTTGGTTGAATTGGATTTAACGTTCCGTTGTACGGTTTAGGCTGAAATTAATTATTTTCATGAACAGATTGACAAAGTTTAGGCTGTGGCAATGAAGTTCAGGTTAGTAGTTAGACTTTTGATTTAAGTAAGGGGAGTGCCGAACATGTTGTGTAGATGTTTTTGTAGTGTCTCGCGTAGGCTACAGCGTTGCAGTGAGCTACACTGGTTTGAAACCACAGGTAATGATAATTTCACCCACAAATCGTTTACTTGTAATGTAATGTCATAATAAATCCTACAACAAAAATGTATTTGTGAGGAATGTTTATTTTAAAGATTGAAAACAGATGCATCATAGACCACTGTAGTATGTGTTGCCCGGGCAACAGAGGCTAATGTCATGATGCTAATGCTTCAGTGAAATAGTAGACTACCGTTTCCAAAAGTATATGTGGGCCCCTTCCTTAATAATATCAGCTAATATTGTACATTACATTTCATAATTGTGTTTCACATCACAAAGTAAAATGAGTAAATAGTTATCACCCTGGCCTCTTTGCTTGTGGCGTTCCTGTAGCTGCCTTGCAGTAAAGCTATAGTTAGCCTAGCTATCCCCCATGTTAACAGACGTGAAACGAATGTTCTGCTACAGGTAGTCACGTGTGTTTTCGTGACGTTAGTGACGTAGTGACGTTAGTAACGTCAGTGACTGTGGCTAGCAAATTAGCCACCGTTAGCTTCACTTTTCACCACAAAAACGCAATTTCTACTTAAACCATGCAACGGAACGTAAATAAAAATACAACCAACGCAATCGCTACCAAGACGAACCTTTTGACACCGCCGTTGTGTATGTAGTCCAAATATTGACTGATCCTTAGGGGGGCGAAAATAAACAATAATAAATAAATAAATATATATGTGAGAGAACAAAGGTTGTGCTCTCGCCGAAGGCTTGAGCACACCCAATGATCAAAACGAAAAACGTAATGTTGACAGAAATACCAGAAAGGTATTTCTCTATATTCAACCTTGGCCAAATGTTCTGGAGAGGTTTAGCAAAATGGCTAATCCCAGTTTAACGATAACCTGAAGAGTCAGATGCCAAAACAGAGGTCATGTTGACCAAGTTCCAGTTCCTACTGTATATTGTTTTTCCACGTTAATCAGACTGTAAAAATGTATTGCATTCCTTGTATTTGCCAACTAATTGTTCATTAAGCTAGCCACATGGCTTGCATTATCACGTATGACAACGTCATAAATTTAAAAAACTGATTTTTTAAATCCTTATTACGTTAACATCTGAGGTTAAGAACTAGTAATTTCATGGTTTTGGCAGATTGAGGATTTTAACAGCCCTGGGTTCAAGCTCAGAGTCACGCTCTGTATATCAACTAGCTACAGCCATCACTCACATAGACATCCATTTGGACGCAATTATAATTGTTCAAAGGCATGACGAGCATTTCAAATAGATTGTGTGTGTTTGTGTGTGTATGGTGGATTGGGGGGAAGGGTGTGGGGTCTGGATGAAGGTTTACTCATCCTCTTCCTCAGTTGCCTTTGAGGGGGATAAAGACACACACACTGGCTGATCACAAGGATGCAAGCTGACAGAAGATAAGATGGAAGGATGTGAAGATCAAAGACGTTATCGACTGTGTCACAGATGAGAAGTTCTGTGTGACACAGCAGACGTTGAAGCGCCCGATGTTGCACAGGTGGTGTGTGTGTGTGTGCGTGTGTGAGAGAGTGTGTATGAGTGAGTGCGAGAGTGTTTTCAGATGTTCCAGGAGGATGCTCCTATATCAATCAATACCGATCAATCCAACATAAAGATACATAGAAAGACAAATAGGTGTCTGACATCCATTACAGTTTTTTTTTGTTGCATAGATTATCCCCACCCTAACCCTATCCCAGCCCCTCCTCTCCTAACCTAATTTCCCAACTCGGTGACGGTGGTTGCAATCTATCAGGAATTTGAACTCATCCATTGACAAGGTTGTGGGATAAGATGTAGTGCTTCAGTCAAATCAGAACACTGTAATTCAGGTTGGAATGGAGGGGAAGATTCCGTCAAAAATCAAAAGGGGGGAGACAGATTAGCCCTGATGCAGTTTCATTTACACAGGAACGCTGGAACCCTGAGTCTTTTCAGACGGGACAGAGTGAGGAGACATCCTGAAGTCGCAGAAATCAAACAGAGAGAACGACTTCAAGAACACAGGACGCTTCAGCCTGATACCACCTCTCTCACCCTGCTTCATAAACCCATCTCTCCCTGCCTCATCCTACCTCACCCTGCCTCACCCTACCTCTCCCTGCCTCATCCTCCCTCTTGCTGCCTCATCCTACCTCACCCTGCCTCATCCTCTTTCACCCTGCTTTATCCTACCTCACCCTGCTTCATAAACCCATCTCTCCCTGCCTCATACTACCTCACCCTGCTTCATAAACCCATCTCTCCCTGCCTCATCCTACCTCACCCTGCCTCATCCTCTTTCACCCTGCTTTATCCTACCTCACCCTGCTTCATAAACCCATCTCTCCCTGCCTCATACTACCTCACCCTGCTTCATAAACCCATCTATCCCTGCCTCATACTACCTCACCCTGCTTCATAAACCCATCTCTCCCTGCCTCATACTACCTCACCCTGCTTCATAAACCCATCTCTCCCTGCCTCATACTACCTCACCCTGCTTCATAAACCCATCTATCCCTGCCTCATACTACCTCACCCTGCTTCATAAACCCATCTCTCCCTGCCTCATACTACCTCACCCTGCTTCATAAACCCATCTCTCCCTGCCTCATACTACCTCACCCTGCTTCATAAACCCATCTCTCCCTGCCTCATACTACCTCACCCTGCTTCATAAACCCATCTCTCCCTGCCTCATACTACCTCACCCTGCTTCATAAACCCATCTCTCCCTGCCTCATACTACCTCACCCTGCTTCATAAACCCATCTCTCCCTGCCTCATACTACCTCACCCTGCTTCATAAGCCCATCTCTCCCTGCCTCATACTACCTCACCCTGCTTCATAAACCCATCTATCCCTGCCTCATACTACCTCACCCTGCTTCATAAGCCCATCTCTCCCTGCCTCATACTACCTCACCCTGCTTCATAAACCCATCTATCCCTGCCTCATACTACCTCACCCTGCTTTATCCTACCTCACCCTGATTCATAAGCCCATCTCTCCCTGCCTCACCCCACGTCACCCCACTTTCTCCTCACAGGGTTCTCCTTGGCATGCTGGGCCTGGAGGAAGAGGGCGGTGTGTGTGAAGGCTGAGAGTGAGAGCCCTCTCTCTGCGCTCAGCTATTATTCTTTGTTAACCGGTGTTTAGCGTTGGGCTTCTTTGGCGGTTTTCATTAGGGAAGGAATCACCTTTGTTTTGCCAGCCCTCCTAATCAGAACCAGACGCTTCAGGGTTTTAATTGAAGCAAGATGGACCTCCACGTAGTACACAACTGGCTTAATGTGACAACTTATCCCCATCACTACAACAGTGTTTCCTAATGCTGGAGAAAAACATCCTGGGGGGAGGGGGGGGGGGGGGTTCTTTTGTTAATATCGCTCTGATTTGAGATTGTTGTTTGTGTTGAAACAACTCAGCAAAAGAATCCAACATCTGTCTCCTCGCAGAGCGTCAGAGTTTGATGGCGTTTGTGTTGAGCTGTGTAGAGTGTCTGTGAGTGCATGCCTGTAGTGTGCGCACACACACTCTGGTCATGGTTTGGTTTGTCTTGCGCTGTACTGTATGTATCCCAGGCTGTTTTTGAAGCGAGGGGAGGGGGGGGGGGCCTGGGGCCTGGACACATGACTGAGGGACTTCTGATCTAGCCAGCACTGGGCTGGGAGCTTGTTTTTAGCTGAAAGTCAACAAGAGCCAGAACGAAAACGACAAGCTCAGAACTGAGGATGTTTTTTCACCTACAGCCAAGACCAGTTCCTGCTCCACTGTTAGACACACAGATATGGTTTCAGTTCTGCTGCTCGCATTTTAAGTCTCATAATCAAAGGCTCTATTGATTGTTTTTTCCTCCCATGTTGAAAGGAGAGTTGGCTGGAAAAAATTTAGCTAAGACAGAAGATCTACCTGTTTCCTCTTCAAGTGCCTCACCCTGCCCCCTGCATAATCCCTTGAGAGTGTTTTGATTACTTTAATCAAATATTACAATATTAATACTGTGGAAATGTGGCTCCATCTGACTTTCTTTCCTCATTTCCTCCCCAAAGCTCTCTTGATATGAGGCTTGTTGTTGTGTTTTCACTGGAGTGTGAGACCAGAGTGTTATTACGCAAAGCCCTCCTCTTCCCTCTGAAGCAGAACCCCCACCTCTCACCCCGTCAGACTCCCCCCCCCTTCCCAGTCTCCCCCTGTCTGGCCCCTCTATAGCCTCCATCTTCCCCTCTACTCTCCCCATCTCTTTGTCTAACCTTCTCAATCCTCTCCTCTCATCTCTCCCCATCCACATCCCCTCCATCTCTCCCCCTCTACACTCTCCCTCTCCACCTCTCCCCTCTACACTCTCCTCCTCTTACTCCTCCACCAGCCTCTCTTCCCTCAATCTCCTCCTCTCCTCCCTCCATTTTCCAATCCACCCCCATCTCCCCTCCCTCTTGTCCTTTTACCTCCCAATCTCTTTCTGCCCTCCCTCCCTCTTTCTCCAACTGTCCCCTCTTCCCCCTATCTTTCGTCATCACCGACCCTTTGTGTCGTTCCAAGTCTGAAAGTATTCCCACCCGGGAAGTGATATGACAAAACCAATTTGACAGTCCAGCATTCAGAAACCCAAACATGTGTGTTGACCAAAACCATGACCACAGGCATGTCCTTTTAGCTAGGGGAACAACCAGGAGAGGTGAGAGGGGACAAGATGAGGGGTGTGAATCATTCATAAAAAGTGCCAAACCATGTCTTCCCTTTTTTTGTCCTCTCTCTCTCTCTCTCTCTCTCTCTCTATCTCTCTCTCTCTCTCTCTCTCTCTCTCTCTCTCTCCTCTCTCTCTCTCTCTCTCTCTCTGGCAGGATAGCTGTGTGTGAGGCAAAGTGGACTTGGGAGGTTGGGGAAAAGTGAGAGGGAGTGGGGGAGGAAGGAAGAGGAGGAGGGAGAGAGAGAGGAGGGAGAGCGAGGAGGAGGGAGAGAGAGGAGGAGGGGGAGACAGAGGAGGGAGAGAGAGGAGGAGGGAGAGAGAGAGGAGGGAGGAGAGAGAGAGAGGACGGAGTGAGGGAGGAAGGAAGAGGAGGAGGGAGAGACAGAGAGGAGGGAGAGAGAGGAGGAGGGAGAGAGAGAGGAGGGAGAGAGGAGGAGGGAGAGAGAGGAGGAGAGAGTGAGGGAGGAAGGAAGGAAGGAAGGAAGAGGAGGGAGAGAGAGGAGGGAGAGAGAGGAGGAAGGAGAGAGAGAGGAGGGAGAGAGGAGGAGGGAGAGAGAGGAGGAGGGAGAGAGAGGAGGGGCCCAGATGAGTGGGGCAGGCTCTTGGCCCCTGATCAGTAGAGAGTTTAGGGCTTCAATATGTCCCTTTAAGTGGGACAGAGGAGTCAGAACAGCCAATCTGGTCAGCCACAGAAAGAGTGTGTGTGCTGTGTTTACACAGATTGTTATTTTAACCATCCACACCGCCGTCACAACCCCCCCCCCCCACACACACACACACACACAAACCATACACTCTCTGTCTCCCTCTCTCTCACACAGTCACACACACATGCCTCACCACCCCCCCGCCTCTCTCCCTCTTCCTCAGACACACACATGCAAAACCCACCCCTGCAGACCTCAGCGCTGCAGGGTTGGTGTAGCATTCTGTGAACTGAGGAAGCCTCCTGAGTACTGTGAGGACGGTGAACTTCTGAGAAACACGGTGATCAGGTGGATCACAGGGGCTTTCTCAGACCAGGCCTTGCGGCCGCAGCAGGGGAGGCTGGAGAGCCCAGATGCCCAGATGCTTCTACGGCTTTCCACCCCCACACCCCCCCCCCCCCCCCCCCCCCACACACACACACACACAGACAAGCAAGCACATAAACACAAATACATGTCGTGCCCCACTAGACGGCGCCAGCTATGCGGGCGGATGTGCTGGCGTCTCTCCTCACTGTGGAAGTGACAGGACACGGGTGACAAGAGGCTAGTCTGGTATTCAGGACGGCCTCTCTCCACCACACGCCATCTCTCAAACCACCACACACTTTCATCTCCGCAGGCCAGCGAGCGGGCCTCCTCCGGGGGAAGACTGGAGGCCGTGCTCACACAGATGGAGGGCTCCAGATGGAGGCTCTATCATCGTATCCAAACAGGGAGGATCTGTTGAGGGAACCCATTCAGGGGTCGTTCTCCACATGTGATTATGCACATGTGCATCGTATGCGGGGTTAAAACCCATCCTAGGTACAACACCTGATACAGTCCACCAACAGAACAGTGATACTGGTTCTGCTGTGTCAGTGTACCAGAGCAGTGATACTGGTTCTGCTGTGTCAGTGTACCAGAGCAGTGAATCCTTTTGGCTTTAGTGGTGAGGAGGTATTGTTAGCCTACGTTCTTCCAGAGCCCAAAGGGGACTTTCTCACCAACTCTCCACCTTTAAAACCAACAGGGAGGTCCCTGTGCACAGTGGCTTTGACAAAGGTTAAAGCAATATCCCCCAGTACTATTCATTTGAATTTGACAATTCATCCCACTTTTGGCTTTGATCTTCTCTCTCTCTCTCTCTCTCTCTCTCTCTCTCTCTCTCTCTCTCTCTCTCTCTCTCTCTCTCTCTCTCTCTCTCTCTCTCACTCACTCTCACTCTCTCCAAAAAACTATTTTAGGGCGTTTCTGCTTTATTGGGTCAGAAACAGAGCAACAGGAAAGGTAAAGCAGTAAAGCCTTAGCTTGCATGGTAGAAGTGTGTCTGTGTGCGTTTGCTTTTGTGTTCAAGTGTGTGTACATGCGCGCATGTGTGTGTGCGTGAGACACGTGGCCCCTAAGATAACTCCACCCTGACCATGTTTAGCTCCACCCTGACCATGTTTAGCTCCACCCTGACCATGTTTAGCTCCACCCTGACCATGTTTAGCTCCACCCTGACCATGTTTAGCTCTACCCTGACCATGTTTAGCTCCACCCTGACCATGTTTAGCTCCACCATGACCATGTTTAGCTCCACCCTAACATGTTTAGCTCCACCCTGACCATGTTTAGCTCCACCCTAACATGTTTAGCTCCACCCTGACCATGTTTAGCTCCACCATGACCATGTTTAGCTCCACCCTAACATGTTTAGCTCCACCATGACCATGTTTAGCTCCACCATGACCATGTTTAGCTCCACCCTAACATGTTTAGCTCCACCCTGACCATGTTTAGCTCCCCTTGAGCTGTTTAGATGACCCCTAATGATTTAGATGCAGAACCGAATGAAACATTCCAAGGGGAATTAAACAGAGTGACGCATAAAGACAGTATGATGCAGGACATACTTGGCTCTCTGCTGTGATGGGCCCCAGCTGGACCACCCCACCTCCTCTCCAGCACTGATGGACCATTAACTATCCATTAACCCTGAACAACCCTGGATCCCCCTGCTAGACACCCTGGATCCTCCCTACACTGACTGACCCTACAGCATGGGCGGCGCTGGGGAGGGGCTAGCAGGTTCTTCAGCACCCCCAAGAAAGACCAAAGCACCCCGATAGCACCCCCAAAAATAATTTCTGGAAAATCCGATCGGGGAATCGGATTTTAATTGTACGGAGTCTGACACGGAGCAGTCCGCTGATGCGTTTGCCGCGGATGTAGAGACGGCAGCTAGCACAACTGCAGTTCAATTCAAATTAGCATCAGGGGTGGCCAAGTTTTGCTCATTTATTAATAGTATTTATATATTTACATTTAGTCATTTAGCAGACGCTCTTATCCAGAGCGACTTACAGTAAGTACAGGGACATTCCCCCAGAGGCAAGTAGGGTGAAGTGCCTTGCCCAAGGACACAACGTAATTTGGCACGGCCGGGAATCGAACTGGCAACCTTCAGATTACTAGCCCGACTCCCTCACCGCTCAGCCATCTGACTCTCTATATATGTATAATATATATATAATTGCGCAGCTCCCTGTCAATGATCTAGCAACCCCTCAGCACCTGCATTAAAAATGATCTGGCACCGCCCCTGCCCTAAAGTATATGCCTCTTCACTATACTGACTCTGAGCCTGATTCCAGCCCTTACCCTAATCCCGGCCCCCAGAACAGTACAGAGGTAGGGAAGATAAATAGCTATTCTGCCTACACACACTTAACACCTTATGAGACATTGATAGATCTGTGCACTTATGCTTGATCATATGCCTCAACTATACGCACTGTTTGACAGTCGCTATTGATAAAAGCGTCCACGAAATGAATAAATCTAATGTAAATGTAATTATCCTTATCCAGTTATTAAGATCAATGTAGATTATAATTTCTAGTTTTAATAACACATGTATGTTGTCATGTCACTGTGCAAACACAGTCATGCAATAAAACATTTCTACACCTCGACCACAGTGGTCTTGTTTTTAGACATCCTTTTCTGAAGGTATGGGAATCATGTGTGCATACTGTCCCACCTCAGAGCCATATTTTTACATTCCCCAACACATTTGGTCATTTGTATAATTATTGTTTATTTTTTCAAAGGAGGAGGATTGTTGTGTAGCAACGTAAACATAACTTTGCAATTGTGCCAGACCTTATATAACCACCTATTCATCTGGATTGAACAGCGGCTCCTTGCATGGCCCCTGGCCCCGGAAACAGTGGGACACATACATGCTCTCGTTCCAGCTCATACCCTCTCATGGTCCTCTCATGGTCCTCTCATGACCCTCTCATGGTCCTCTCATGGTCCTCTCATGGTCCTCTCATGACCCTCTCATGACCCTCTCATGGTCCTCTCATGGTCCTCTCATGACCCTCTCATGACCCTCTCATGGTCCTCTCATGACCCTCTCATGGTCCTCTCATGGTCCTCTCATGACCCTCTCATGGTCCTCTCATGGTCCTCTCATGGTCCTCTCATGACCCTCTCATGACCCTCTCATGACTTTCTCATGGTCCTCTCATGACCCTCTCATGGTCCTCTCATGACCCTCTCATGGTCCTTGCATGACCCTCTCATGGTCCTCTCATGACCCTCTCATGGTCCTCTCATGGTCCTCTCATGACCCTCTCATGACCCTTTCATGACCCTCTCATGGTCCTCTCATGGTCCTCTCATGACCCTTTCATGGTCCTCTCATGACCCTCTCATGGTCCACTCATGGTCCTCTCATGGTCCTCTCATGACCCTTTCATGGTCCTCGCATGACCCTCTCATGACCCTCTCATGACCCTCTCATGGTCCTCGCATGACCCTCTCATGACCCTCTCATGGCCCTCTCATGGTCCTCTCATGACCCTCTCATGACCCTTTCATGACCCTTTCATGACCCTCTCATGGTCCTCTCATGACCCTCTCATGGTCCTCTCATGACCCTCTCATGGTCCTCTCATGGTCCACTCATGGTCCTCTCATGACCCTCTCATGACCCTCTCATGGTCCTCTCATGACCCTCTCATGGTCCACTCATGGTCCACTCATGGTCCTCTCATGACCCTCTCATGGTCCTCTCATGACCCTCTCATGACCCTCTCATGGTCCTCTCATGGTCCTCTCATGACCCTCTCATGACCCTCTCATGGTCCTCTCATGGTCCTCTCATGACCCTCTCATGGTCCTCTCATGACCCTCTCATGGTCCTCTCATGACCCTCTCATGGTCCACTCATGGTCCTCTCATGGTCCTCTCATGACCCTCTCATGACCCTCTCATGACGCTCTCATGGTCCTCTCATGGTCCTCTCATGGTCCTCTCATGACCCTCTCATGGTCCTCTCATGGTCCTCTCATGGTCCTCTCATGACCCTCTCATGACCCTCTCATGGTCCTCTCATGGTCCTCTCATGGTCCTCTCATGGTCCTCTCATGACCCTCTCATGGTCCTCTCATGACCCTCTCATGGTCCTCTCATGACCCTCTCATGGTCCTCTCATGACCCTCTCATGGTCCTCTCATGGTCCTCTCATGGCCTGCCTCGGCTCAAACTCCCTTCCGCTGGCTATGATAACCCTCAAAAACTAGACACGAGACAACTGACATTTTAGACCGGCATTATATCGAGACGTTTATGTAAAATGTACACGTGTGGGCTGAACGCCTTGCTGTGTCAGGTCACGCTGTGTCAGGTCACGCTGTCAGCTCACTGATGCGTGCAGCGTATTTTAGTCTGGCAGTTTCTGCAGAGGGAAATATTTAAGGGAGCAAAAGCAGGATGGTGTTGCCACTCAGCATGATGTCACAACCTTCAAATAAGTGAGTTGTATGTTGCACAGGTTATCACTGGGCTTTGAAACACACACTCACGTACACTCTCTCTTGCACACGCACACACACGCTCACATACACATGCATACACACAGGCACCCGAGTCTCTCGGTAATAGACATGGGGTCTAAGGTAAGCCGTCAGAAATAGAAGGGAAGGAGGGAGAAGAGAAGAAGAGAGTGGGAGTGAGGAGGAGGTGAGGAGGAGGTGAGGAGGAGGTGGTGAGGAGGAGGTGAGGAGGTGAGGAGGAGGTGAGGAGGAGGTGAGGAGGTGAGGAGGAGGTGAGGAGGTGGTGAGGAAGAGGTGAGGAGGTGAGGAGGAGGTGAGGAGGACCAACCTATAGCTGGATGTACTTCCCCAGGGCAGCCTACTTCATCACAGGTTCTTTATCACGCACAAAGAACCATCAAAAATGATCACCCAAGCATGCAGCTAGCAGGTGGCTAAATCTGGCCTAGCATTGGCCACTGACACGGATAAATCCTCCTAACAGGCAGAGCAGGAGCAAGACAAGGACAGAGGAGGAAAGGAACCCAAACTGAAACTACAGAGTGGTTTAGAAAGAAATTGCTTCTCTGTACAGTGTTGCACACGGAATCCCCACCTTTGGGATTCCAGTGAAAATGGGCATGGTTTTGTTTATTGGCCAATGAGGTAAGAGCAGTCCAACTTGGGTTTGAGGGTGTGTGTAGGGTTAGATGGAGAATCCATAGTGTCAGATGGCTGAGCGGTGAGGGAGTTGGGCTAGTAATCTGAAGGTTGCCAGTTCGATTCCCGGCCGTGTCAATTGACGTTGTGTCCTTGGGCAAGGCACTTCACCCTACTTGCTTCGGGGGGAATGTCCCTGTACTTACTGTAAGTCGCTCTGGATAAGAGCGTCTGCTAAATGACTAAATGTAAATGTAGTGTGTGTTCCTTGGAAGCAACAGTGACCTAACTCACTAGAGTGGCCACAATCTGACATCACCAAAACCCTTCCATGTCGTGTGGGTAAGAGTCACACAAGAAGAGGGATATTCCTGGTGCAGCTGGAGGGTGGGGAACGCACGACCGGAGCGAAACAGATCTAAAAATAGAATCCTGCCACATGAAAAGGCCACAAAATGAGAAGGAACCTGTTAAATGCAACACAATACAATCTGGGTTCATCTAGTCCATTCTGTCATACCCACCAGCAGGCAGTAACAGTTTGAGACGCTTCAGACAGAGTAGTGACTGAAGCAGGTCTGCAGCAGGCCAGCCAGCAACATGGCTGACACACAGCCCTGGCCTGGAAACACACAGCAACAACAACGATGGAATTCCCAAACATCCTCAGGATCTCTGTAATGGACTAAACCAGAAGAAAGTGATGTGAGTCATAGCGGCGTTTATTTGTGCCGAGGGTGCCAGATGGAAAGCTGTGTGCTGGTAAATATTTGCTATGTGCTGAGCAGCATGACAGAAGTACATTACGATGACAGCCTTTCCTTCTAAACATTAGGCAATCTGCGTCAGACATGACGGACTACAACCACACACTAGGGGTGGGAATTGGCAAAAATTGGACGATTCGATAGTATTGCGATATTTGGTGCCACGATTCAATATTATTGCGATTCTTAACATATTGCGATACAGCAAGTATTGCGATTCGATTCTGCGATATATTGCGATTCATGTCTTCCATATTATTTAAAGACATTACAAAAAATAAGGAAAATCAGACTGCTCAACTCACTTCAAATGTCACATTTAATTCTGTGAACAACAGTGCAAGAACTTAGGAGAGTAGTGCAAAAACTTTGTCCTGAGCATTCAGAAAACAGGACCTTTGTAATTATTTTCTGAAAAGGAGAACGCTGAGCTCCCAGCACATAACTTAAAACTATTGAAATGCAATAGAGTAACATAAAGCAGACATAATAAAGTAACATAAACCTGAGAATAATCATATAAATAAGTAACTTAGAGCTTCAATCAAATTGAGAAAATAAACAAAAATGTGTACTGTCCAGTCCAGTTGGCTGCATGGTCATGAACCTAAATGTTACATTCATTTTGGAATGTTGGCGATTGTACTGCGGTGGAAAAAAGTGGTTATGCGCCGGACTCTTCCTAGTAACCTAGCGACAGCAGGCACTTTAAGTGGGCGCTGTGAGGCGAGGTTGAGGGTATTGTCAAAACATTTCACGTGAAGGTAGCCCCCCACCTGAGCAGCCACAACCATGTTGGACGCATTGTCCGTAACCAAAACAATATGTTTCTTAGCGATGCCCCACTCTTCGGTTGCCGTTTTCAGCACCTCAGCCACATTGGCCCCGGTATGACTCTCATGCATCACCCTAGTTTGTAGACTAGTTTGTAGTTTTGTTTTATAAAAACCGAAATGTACCCACACTTTCGATTTAAAAGAAGACGGAGCGTCGTAAACAACCGGTTGAGATGATGAAGCCATTTTCAATTGAATTGCTGTTGAATGCACGTCAACAAAGCACCGCAACAAGCGCCACCTTGTGGATGTAATATGCAAATGTAATATTATCGGAGTAAACTCCGAGAAAACCAATGGAGAAAACCCGAAAGTAAAACACATAATTATATAATTAAATATTGCAATTCTTTGCGCTACTGTATCGATATAATTGCGTGCGCAAAATATCGCGATACTGAACAGAATCGATTTTTCCCCCCACCACTACCACACACCCCTAGTACCAGGAGTCTTTACACTCCCAGTGAAGCCGGGAGCACAAGAATCAGCAAGCTATATGTTAAACAAGCACCAATAGCTCATCTAAACCACCTTTTTCTTAGATACCTTCTGTTATGCTGATTTAATTCACCCAACCTTGCATCCCAATACTCTATGACCTAGCCACCCCTTTCTGCTCTACCCTATCCTACCCTTCCCTACCCTCTACCCTATCCAGAATGAGGAATTTTAGATCAAATTCAATTCTTCCCAACCGATGTTTGAGTAATGTGATGGGCCAATATTATATTGCAACCGAGCAAAAATTGGCCCCCATCCATATTGCAGCTGAGCCAGGCCCTCCAGCGGAGGAGAACCAGGGCAGGGGGGTGATGTGGAGGCTGGGGGCCCGGTGGGGGAGACCCTGGGCAGGGGGGTGATGTGGAGGCTGGGGGCCCGGTGGGGGAGACCCTGGGCAGGGGGGTGATGTGGAGGCTGGGGGCCCGGTGGGGGAGACCCTGGGCGGGCTGCTCAGTGTCGACCTACTGGGGGGCGTGGCCCGGCTGGTTTGATGTGGGGAAACCCTGTTGGTTAATTGTAAGGAAGGAAAAGGACCTCCTTATGGTTAGCTTGAAAATCCATGACATCATCAGCCCGACTAACGCCACAGAAGAGAGAGAGGGGGGGTTGGGGGGGGTACGGAGGGAGGGGGAGTTTAGGGAGGCCAAAGGAAAGAATGGGGAAGGAGGCGGGAGACAGAAAAAAAATTGTCAAATTTTGTGACTGATTAGCAACCGTTTCCAATTAGCAGAACCAAGGACAGGAAAACCAGAAGGAGGCTCATTTCTGTCCAACTAAAAACACACACACAGTACACACACACACACTCACACACGCAGGTTTGTGTACATTGACATACCCACACACATGCACACATGGACACAAAAACATAAACTTGCATTCAAGTTTTCCAGTAGGAGTCGAATTTGTGTTTGGATCCAGTATGGCTCAGTATGATCTCACGGTGTCTGTGTGTGTCTGTATGTGTCTGTGTGTGTCTGTGTGTGTCTGTATGTGTCTGTGTGTGTCTGCATGTGTATGTATGTGTCTGTGTATGTGTCTGTGTCTGTGTCTGTGTGTGTCTGTGTCTGTGTGTGTCTGTATGTGTCTTTGTTTGTGTGTGTCTGCATGTGTATGTATGTGTCTGTGTCTGTGTGTGTCTGTGTCTGTGTGTGTCTGTATGTGTCTTTGTTTGTGTGTGTCTGTATGTGTCTGTGTCTGTCTGTATGTGTCTGTATGTGTCTGTGTATGTCTGTGTATGTATGTATGTATGTATGTATGTATGTATGTCTGTATGTGTCTGTGTATGTCTGTATGTGTCTGTGTATGTATGTGTCTGTGTGTCTGTATGTGTCTGTGTGTGCGTGTGTCTGTGTGTGTCTGTATGTGTGTGTGTCTGTGTGTATCTGTGTGTGTCTGTGTGTGTCTGACAGGAGAGCAGAGGTCAGGCTAAGGTTTGGATGAAGTCAGAATGTAATTACGCTTCAATGGACCAAATGGGAAGTAATAAAGACCAGCTGCATGTTGTGTGACTCTTAAAGTTGGTCACTGAGTGCATACAGTAGGGGAGGGGGAGGGAGAAGAGGGGGGGAGAGGAGAGGGGAAAGAGGGAGGGGGGTACTGAGGGGGGTGAGGGGCAAGCATGGAATCAGGAAGAGTCGAGGGGGGGGGGGTCACACACCAGGTGGTTTCACTCCGGTGATTCGGCCCAGACTGTGTTGCAAAAAAAAAATATGTCAACTGTGCTGTCAATAAAAAGAGATGGAAAAAATAAAATAAAAATGGTTTCCCCTGTGAGAGCCTCTCTCTCTGCTTCACTCTTCCTCTCTGTCTCTCTCCCTCTTCCCCTCTCCTCCCATCTGTCTCTCTCAGACATGTTTTCCAGCCCCTGACATCCATAGATACCGTCTCCACCAACAGTAGCCCAGCGGTGCCTGGCTGTGAACCCTGAGGGAGGGGGGCTGGGGAGAGGAGGGTACGGGGTGATACGGTGAGACTCAGGGAGTTAGTGAGGGCCGTAGCCCCTGCAGCATACGGAGGGGGAGGAGGGGGAGGAGGAGGGGGAAGAGGGGGAGAGGTAGGGGGAGGAGGAGGGGGGGAGGGGGAGGGGGAGGAGGAGGGGGGGGAGGGGGAGGAGGAGGGGGGGGAGGGGGAGGAGGGGGAGGAGGAGCGGGGGGAGGGGGAGGAGGAGGGGGAAGAGAAGGAGGAGGAGAAGGGGGAGGAGGAGAAGGGGGAGGGGGAGGAGAAGGGGGAGGAGGAGAAGGGAGAGGGGGAGGAGAAGGAGGAGGAGAAGGGGGAGGAGGAGGGGAGGAGGAGGGGGACGAGCACACTGGCCCACATTCAGCAGCGAGGGAGAAACTCTCCTCTCCTCAACCTTCCACAGGGTGGAGTGATTCTCTGGTCAACTCTGTCAGTTTCTCTGAGTGTGCAACCTGTTCCTGTAAAGATTACACATAATTAAAGTAAGAGACATTACATAAAAATATGTAGTATCACAACAGGCTGGAGAACACCATCCATGGATTCCCCATACATCTTCTGCCCTTTGCTCCAAAAGTTATAAAACAAACCACAGCATTGTTTAGGGTCTGGATGGGAGGTTTATTTCCTTGATATCTGACACACCATGTCATGCTGTGTCATGTCCTTGACTAACGTTGACACATCAACAGTGAGACAATCATTGTGACGGTGCTCAAATTTCCCCTGAATTTTTTAAAGACTTATAAAAAACAAAGCTGTGGTCTATAAAGAGAGGAACCAGAGAGTCTCCAGCCCTGCTCAGTTCATCACACTTAATACACGTTGTGTAAAATCTGCTCGTAAGACATGGCTTACGGGGTCTCATGAAAGTATTTATGGGTTATTGGGACCTTGCATGAAGTGAGGGCTTGGATGTATAACTCAGTAGAGCCGTTTTCTGGGAAAGAACTGAGAACAGGAGGAGGAGGAGGAGATGGAGGAGGAGATGGAGGATATATAGGATGAAGATGCAGAGAGTAAATGGAACAGGAGGAGGAGGAAGATGAGGAGATGTCTGGTTATCTGCAGTGTGCATGTGCGTGTGAGTTTGTGTGTTTATATGTGCTGTTTGTGTTGTTGTACATGTGTGACCAACAGGAACCACCCCCTCACCACACACACACACCCCACCCAGCACACACACACACACACCCCACCCAGCCCACCAAACGAGAAGAGGGGGTGATCCAAAGCAAACATCCTCACCACATCCTAACGATCACAATAGAACAGTTCATCCCCTAAAAAAGCCCTTGAAACTAAACAACTTCATGGACGAACCCACTATCTGACAGACAGGACAAAAACACATCCTTTCAAAACCCAGGTCTGCAAAAGACAAAAGCCCATCCAGAAAAACAGCCAGGTCATGTCAGAGCTGGCATCCTGCAGAGTGCCCAGGGAGGGGAGGGGAAGGGAGGATGCAGCTGGGCCTAAGGTGGGCCTCTCACCCCAGACCAGCGTGCCGGAGAGAGGTCTGTTCAGGGAAATCCTCTGTAATACTCACAGGAAATCAGACAGTCTGGGCAAAAATATGAGGATACAGTTGAGGCTCTCACGCACACAGACACTCACACAAACTGCCTGCACCCTCCCATCGATCACAGACAGACAGACAGACAGACCACAGACACTCACACAAACTGCCTGCACCCTCCCATCGATCACAGACAGACAGACAGACCACAGACACACACACATAAAACATCTAAAATATGTTTTACTGTACCACTCAACAGCTAACAGGGGCTCCAGTTAATCTAAGGACACATAGTGTCCTGGCCTACCAACCAGCACCAGTGTGTGTGTGTGTGTGCGTGTGTGTGTGCATCCCACATTTTCAAAAGGTTCTGCTAAATACAGATCCATATAAGGTCATTGGCCCATCCCTGTGGGCTCTGCTTTGTGTCTGTGATGGCACCTTCCCAAACACTGTACTCCTCAGGATCCTCCTACCAAGAAAACACACACAAACACACACACACACATACCCACAGAAACACCCAATAAGAAACAAACTCACACAGACTGGATGCAGAATAGGAGGCCCAGAGGAGGCCAGACACTGTCTATAAATAGGGGTTGTGTGAGTATGTGTGACGGTGGAGATGAATTTCCAGTGTGGCTGCAACCTCCGCTGACCCTGACAAACATCTATACCTGGACCAGCCGGCATCCTCACCAGTCTACACCCTAATCTGCTCTGACATCTACACCCTAATCTGCTCTGCCATCTACACCCTAATCTGCTCTGATATCTACACCCTAATCTGCTCTGCCGTCTACACCCTAATCTGCTCTGCCATCTACACCCTAATCTGCTCTGATATCTACACCCTAATCTGCTCTGCCATCTACACCCTAATCTGTTCTGCAAATCGATCCTTAAGGGTTGAGGTTGGCTGAGGAGCAGTTCTATGGGTGTGTGAAGCCCTCTGTTACTTACAATACAGTGTGAAGGATCACTCAAGTAGAAGTACAGATACTCATGTTTAAAAAGTGTTTTTTACTACTTTTCCTTTTTAAACTTTCAACCAAAAAAACATCATGGACACGATCTTCCACCTGTGGAGGAGAGACATGATTGGGTTCTGAGATTTCCGTACGTCCAAGTGTATTCCTGTTTGCATCTGGAACAAATAAGGAACTGAAAAAAACAAAACACACACACTAACATGATAAAACACACACAAGCAAACACACACCGAGTCCACATCAGTGTGGTATCGATGTTTCTCAGGCAAGCTGGTCTGACAGTGTACGTTTTATAGGTATGGAGCCACTTGACTCTGTTATCACTGAAGACCATCTATTCAGAGCAACAGACCGGGCTGTTGGATGTATCGTGTGTTGATGTCACTCACTGTGGGGCCTGCGTGGAGAATGTGTTCCTCCCTTTGGTGATAGCATCACTACAGGAGTCTGGCTACTCTCAGGTCTGATTCCTTTACTTCCTTCATTCACAATTTGACTACAGCCCAGCAGCTTGGCTGTGTGGTGAGGCTGTCCTGCACACACACACACTCTCTGAGAGGGAGTGAAACACGGGGCAGGATCACCTTGCTTTCACTTGACCGCCTCATGAGGTCCAGTCTGGTCAATCTGTCCCTGGTGAGACAGGCAGATACGCACAGACGAGGCCCCTGCCCTCAGCCCGTCTGAGGGGGACAGGCAGACGAGGCAGCCCCTGTCTGAAGGGGACAGGCAGACAAGGCAGACAGGAAGACGAGGCAGCCCCTGTGTGAGGGGGACAGGCAGACGAGGCAGCCCCTGTGTGAGGGGGACAGGCAGACGAGGCAGACAGGCAGACGAGGCAGCCCCTGTCTGAGGGGGACAGGCAGACGAGGCAGCCCCTATGTGAGGGGGACAGGCAGACGAGGCAGCTCCTGTGTGAGGGGGACAGGCAGACGAGGCAGACAGGCAGACGAGGCAGCCCCTGTCTGAGGGGGACAGGCAGACGAGGCAGACAGGCAGACGAGGCAGCCCCTGTGTGAGAGAGATGGGCTGACAGGCCGTGGAAGTCATAGGTGAGTCAGAGTTGGCTGTTGTTGGCGCGTCTGTGGGTTGCTGTTTGGAAACTGGGTCTTGGTGAATGTTGGGTGTGTAAATTCTGCAGTAATCACTGTCAGAGTTTGGCCGGGGCAGACAAGAGGCATCCCTATGTGAGAGTATTGATATGAGGGATATTCCAGTAACTCTGACACACAAGCTATGACTCAGCACAGGGGAATGTGTGTGTATTGCCTGCTCAGCTCTCTGGAAGCCCCAGACATGAGATAAGATGAATCCAATGATGACCGTCTGCTTCCGAGGAAAACAACCCCCTTAAGCTGTCTGACCCACACACACACACACACACACACACAACACTGTCACTCTCTAACTGCAGGCCCAGGCACACACACACACACAACACTGTCACTGTCTAACTGCAGGCCCAGGCACACACATACACACAACACTGTCACTCTCTAACTGCAGGCCCAGGCACACACACACACAACACTGTCACTCTCTAACTGCAGGCCCAGGCACACACACACACACAACACTGTCACTCTCTAACTGCAGGCCCAGGCACACACACACACACACACAACACTGTCCAGAATGTGTCTTTCTAAAACAGTCAGTCGCTCACACACCCACTCATCCATACACACATACAGGCTGGAAAACCAAAACAACTCCAGCCTATATAATCTCCAACAATCACATGAGGTAGTGTGTGGGTGATCGCCTGCATATGGCAGAGGGGAAATATATACACTGCCCTCAATTTACACACCGCCCTCTGTTCATTTTCTTAGCTGTTTATCAATCATACATCCTGTCACCGGCTTACAAAACAAGCCATATATTTGCAGGGTAATGGCCCTGCAAGTTATTGTGTAATGTCTAATGTTTCTGTTTCTAGATTTTTGTAAGGATGGAACGTTTAAAATAGGAAAGGCATGCCTAAGTGGAACACATAAGTCGTTCCAAAGAAAGTCTTGATGTATGCGGTAGACGTGATCCAACTCCAGCATCCAGGGTTAGGGAGGAGAATATGGCTTTAACACATGGGGACTTGCATGTCCACTGCCAAAGTCCCTTTCACGGTGGCCGAGATTTTGGAAATGTAGGAGCACAGGGGTGGAGTCCAACACAGCAGGACAGCGAAACGAAAATAATTTGGTATCTTTCTCACGTAATTGATCTGATCTCGATTGGCTGTCAGTGCATGATATTATGGGGTCTCGAGAACATCTGAGCAATACAAAGTCAGGTTCAATAACCTCAGAGAGGTTAATACCTAGTACCTCTGGTATGTACTGTTCGCACTATATATTTCATATAATTAATCGTAAAACTTCTATGTGGAATTTATAGTCGTTATATACAAAAGCTATACAAAAGGTTAGGCTTAGGGCTAGGGTCAAAGTTAGAGGTTAGGGAAAACAAGATTTCAGCCAGACTGAATTCTGAGTCCCCACAAGAATAGCAATACAAACTTGCGTGTGTGTGTGTGTGTCTGGAATGCTGCACTGTAAGCGACCTGCCTCAGTTCACTGCTGTTGAGATCTCAGAAAAAGTTTCGATTTCACCTTAGAGAGAACCAAAGGCACACACCCTCCGACACACACAACATTCGCAGAAAATACGCTAATACAAGTATGCCTCTCTCTATTTCTCTTCCTCTCTCACACTCACAAACAGGGGTGTACGCACACAGACCATATGCACACACAGTATGCTTTACTGTACATGTTTCCTAAAAGCATCTCTTTCCTCCTCACATCCCCCATTCATTCCGTTCAGACCAACGTAAGAGTCGGGAACATCAACAAAGCTGTTTCCCTCATTGCCAAAGTTGCCATTTTCATAGCATTCGTTTTCCAGACGCTCTACTGAACTTGTGTTTGTTTTCACTAGGCCTGCCACACATTCAGCCTGCCAGCTCACACAGCTATACTGGACAGCCTAGCTTGGTCCTTTACGGGCACAAGAAAGTAATCATGTCCCTGTGAAACAGAGACCTCATCGTAACACACACACACACACACACACACACGCACACACCCCTTGCCGTAAGTAGGTAACCTAGAGTTCCTTTACATCAGAGTTTCCTCCACTTACACCCCCCCCCCCACACACACACACACACACCACTGAAGGAAAGAACAAGTGGCATTTTGCAGAGAGAGAGAAAGAGTCAGCCACTGTGTCCACTCACACAAAGGAGGTGTGTGCTAGCCAGCTCTGCAGATGGAGCGAGTGAGTGCGTAATAACAGCACCGATGAATGATACTCCTCAAACTGCCGAAACAGCCCTCCATTGGAAAAGAGGAGGAAAGATGGAGAGAGGGAGGGAAAGAGATGGAGGGAGAGAGGGTGAGAGAGATGGAGGGAGAGAGAGATGGAGAGAGAGAGGGAGGGACAGGGGGAGAGAGAGAGAGGGACAGGGGGAGAGAGAGAGAGAGGGAAGGAGAGAGGGAGAGAGAGAGAGAGAGAGAGAGAGAGAGAGAGAGAGAGAGAGAGAGAGAGAGAGAGAGAGAGAGAGAGAGAGAGAGAGGAGGGCATTTGCCCAATGCCAGACTGCTCTGTGGTGCAGGAAGCTGTTGTAGCATTGTTTCCCCCTTCAGTTAAAGGGTTAGGGTTAGGCCCGTATTCTAGTAAAACTTTGGGGGGCTTATAGTCGCCCCAATCAGCTTAGAGTGGGAAGGCTGAGTCACCTGACCTCCTGACTCTCTCCTCCCTCCTGACTCTCTCCTCCCTCCTGACTCTCTTCCACACCTCCTCCTCTCCCTCCTGACTCTCCTACACCTCCTCTCCCTCCTGACTCTCCTACACCTCCTCTCCCTCCTCACCCTCTCCTACATCCTCACTCTTCCCCAACACCTCCTCCTCCATTACCTCCTGACTACTACTGGATGGAGGAGCCCAGTTCATCCTCAGATTCGCAGCCAGTTTCCATTAGAACAGGGCTCTTCAATTAGTTTGGAGCTGGGGCCGGTTCTTGAAACTGAGGCAAAGTCAGGGGCCGGAGGATATGAGTAATCACGGTAACAAATAAAGAAATTACAACAACATACTGAAGGAGTCAATATATTCTATTTTGTAAGTGCATATAACAACATATGCCCAAGAGGCCGTATAGGCCCAAGGATTCAAAAATCAAACCAGGTGAGCAACAACCAAGCCATATTAACCCTTGTGTTCTCCTCGGGTCGTTCTGACCCATCAGTCATTGTGACCCACCGTCGTATTGCGACAACTTTACCGCATACAAAAACAAAGTGAAGCATTTTCTTTTAACCGTCGGGCTGTCTCAGACCCCCCACATTGCGAAGGTTAAAAGAAAAGTATTTTTATTTGGTTTTGTATTGGGTAAAATTGGGTAAACACAATGATGGTTCGTTATGAACCTTTGGGTCATGTGACCCGAAGGCAGCACGAGGGTTAACAGACAATTGGAGAAAATGCAATTAACTAACAAAAATGGAAGACTAAGGGCGGTGGGGGCCCCTGGGCTTGGGTCATTTTCGGGCCCTACCAACTATACATGACTTTAAATAGAACAAAATGATACATACACAAGCTATATGTATTTAGAGCTGCACGATTCTGGATAAACTGAGAATAAAATAGAGATCACGATTCTGAACAAACAACTAAACAAAATAACATAATTTATGTTAATTGCTGAAATCTATTTAAAATGTTTAATTAATCTGAATTATAAATAAAAAAACTTGGTTTGAATGCATGATTCAACTACTCAAATACTTCACTTGTTTCATGGATGAATCAGCATTTTTGAACGAATCTCCTGAATTAACGATTCAATGACTAAATGTTCCCCAATGACAAAACATTTTTTAAGTTATTATACCATGGTCTGGGTGAATACTCGATTCTGATTGGCTGCAGCCAATCAGTTCCAGCAAAACTGTTCACCGTTCTAAATTATTGAGCTGGCTACATTGTATGAGCAAAGAACATCTTTCCTTGGTATGAGCCTGTACAAAGTGTCTGAAATAAGTAACAATAACATCAGGGACGCAGTCACAACCTCCGTTTACAATTTTGAGAAACTTTACATGTAATTACAACAATGAGTGACTTCAATATTTCTTTTAACCTATTTGGAAAATGTTACTTTTCTGAATTTACTGTGTCAGTCAGTGTCACGTAACCGCTCATCTCACATCCCATTCGATTCACCTCGCTAGTCAACCTAGCTCTACTTCAGACATGCTGCGGCCAACACATAAAAATCTTGATTTGATTTGGGGACAATGACATGGCTAGATTGCTGGCTAGTCTTGTTGTTAAACATACTGTCAAATTATAATGACTGTTTGGAGAATATGTCAACAGCGGTGAGGGAGTCGGGCTAGTAATCTGAAGGTTGCCAGTTCGATTCCCAGCCGTGCCAAATGACTTTGTGTCCTTGGGCAAGTCACTTCACCCTACTTGCCTCGGGGGAATGTCCCTGTACTTACTGTAAGTCGCTCTGGATAAGAGCGTCTGCTAAATGACTAAATGTAAATGTAACTTTGATGCGATCATCTCACATCCATTTGCTATTCAACCCGCTACACATGCTGCGGCCGTACTGTAGCCTAGTAGGCTACTAGCTAGTATATGGCCGATACCTTGTTCGTGAAAACCTTGATATTGATTTGGGGACAATGACATGGCTTGTTAGCTAGCTAGTCTTCTTGTCAAACATATTGTCAAATTATATTTACGGTTTGTCAACCGTACACAATGTTCTTGTCTATGAATCTTGCTAGCATAACTTAGCTTTCTGGCTAATAGCTCAGTCCTCCGCTGCGCGTAAACGGGCGGGGCCCCCTACAGGACAGGGCCCATGGGCTGGAGCCCAGTCAAGCCCAATGGTAAGTCCGGCCCTGAGTGAGGTTTTTTTTTTTTTTTTTTTGTCATAGTCACGAACTGAATGAGGTTACCGGAGCACACTCCGGAGGCCAGTCCAAAGCTGCTCGGGGGCCGGATTCGGCCCGCGGGCCGCCTATTGAAGAGCCCTGCATTAGAAGGTCCACCAAGGTGGGTGCAGATCTGAATTGCTTCCAGATATATTCATTCTGACCTCAGACACTCATATGGGAGGTTGCAGGCAGATCTCTAGTGAATGGGTGATGTGTGTGGCTCTTATGAATGAAGTTGTGAATAGAATGAAGTGACCCACAGTCACGGTATCCTTTAGTCTACAGTATCCTGCCTGGCAGTAGGTCAGACAGAGTGATACACAAACAGAAAACAGAAGGGTAAAGTTAGGGTTAGTGATTCAGACCTGCCTACTCACAACATACGGTCCTCAAAAGAGCGAGGAACGGAAAGAGGGAAAGTTCCAGTTTTTCTTTATTGGTTTACGCTCCTTCTGTCATTCCTCTCTAATACACACACTCACTCACACACACACAGGATTACAGGAGGAATACACAACTTTGGGGGGGGGGGGGTTTGGGGAGTCATGGTCTCTTTTTTTTTAATGTAAAAAACCCAAAAGATTCATTTGTTGTTGTTTGAGGAAAGACGTTGCAGGGAAACATTTAAATTACAAATAGATTAGTCCACTGCGCTGTTGATGTGTGGTCTCTTTGTAAACTCCCTCAAGAGTTGTCTTTCAACTTGTGTGGATTCTCTCCCTTTGTTTGTCTCCCAAAGAGCTTTGAC
This sequence comes from Osmerus eperlanus, assembly GCF_963692335.1. Classification (NCBI taxonomy): domain Eukaryota; kingdom Metazoa; phylum Chordata; class Actinopteri; order Osmeriformes; family Osmeridae; genus Osmerus; species Osmerus eperlanus. The sequence continues at coordinate 22,134,926 of NC_085022.1, read as the reverse complement.
TGAGCCGATCCCGGGAGCTCTGGCCAGTGTTTGTGCTGTACAGAGGAGAATGACAGAGAACGTTTCAGGATAGGCCCAGAGGCGGCAGACAGCCTGTGAGGCCTGGGCCCACATCCATCCTCAGCACCTATCCTCTTACGCATCTCGTTTCTTCAGAGTCACAGTGCTCTGGTACCTGTTAAGAGACAATGCTCTCATTTCAGAAACATATAAGTTAAAGGGGGCAAAGCAAAGGTCCAAATGAGACAGAAATCAGTACAGTCTGCTACAGTGTTCCAGTCTGCTACAGTGTTCTACAGTCTACTGCAGTGTTCTACAGTCTGCTACGGTGTTCTACAGTCTGCTACAGTGTTCCAGTCTGCAACAGTGTTCTACAGTCTGCTCTAGTGTTCTACAGTCTTCTACAGTGTTCCAGTCTGCTACAGTGTTCTACAGTCTGCTACAGTGTTCCAGTCTGCTACGGTGTTCTACAGTCTGCTACAGTGTTCTACAGTCTGCTACAGTGTTCTACAGTCTGCTACAGTGTTCCAGTCTGCTACGTTGTTCTACAGTCTGCTACAGTGTTCTACAGTCTGCTACAGTGTTCCACAGTCTGCTACAGTGTTATACCGTGTGCTACAGTGTTCTACAGTCTGCTACAGTGTTCCAGTCTGCTACAGTTTTCTACAGTGTGCTACAGTTTTCTACAGTGTTTTACAGTCTGCTACAGTGTTTTACAGTCTGCTACAGTGTTCTACAGTCTGCTACAGTGTTCTACAGTCTGCTACAGTGTTCCAATCTGCTACAGTGTTCTACAGTCTGCTACAGTGTTCCAGTCTGCTACAATGTTCTACAGTCTGCTACAGTGTTCTACAGTCTGCGAGTGTTCCAGTCTGCTACAGTGTTCCACAGTCTGCTACAGTGTTATACCGTGTGCTACAGTGTTCTACAGTCTGCTACAGTGTTCCAGTCTGCTACAGTTTTCTACAGTGTGCTACAGTTTTCTACAGTGTTCTACAGTCTGCTACAGTGTTCTACAGTCTGCTACAGTGTTCCAGTCTGCTACAGTGTTCTACAGTCTGCTACAGTGTTCCAGTCTGCTACAATGTTCTACAGTCTGCTACAGTGTTCTACAGTCTGCGAGTGTTCCAGTCTGCTACAGTGTTCTACAGTCTGCTACAGTGTTCCAGTCTGCTACAGTGTTCCAGTCTGCTACAGTGTTCTACAGTCTGCTACAATGTTCTACAGTCTGCTACAGTGTTCTACAGTCTGCTACAGTGTTCCAGTCTGCTACAGTGTTCTACAGTCTGCTACAGTGTTCTACAGTCTGTGAGTGTTCCAGTCTGCTACAGTGTTCTACAGTCTGCTACAGTGTTCCAGTCTGCTACAGTGTTCTACAGTCTGCTGCAGTGTTCTACAGTCTGCTACGGTGTTCTACAGTCTGCTACAGTGTTCCAGTCTGCAACAGTGTTCTACAGTCTGCTCTAGTGTTCCAAAGTCTTCTACAGTGTTCCAGTCTGCTACAGTGTTCTACAGTCTGCTACAGTGTTCCAGTCTGCTACGGTGTTCTACAGTCTGCTACAGTGTTCTACAGTCTGCTACAGTGTTCCAGTCTGCTACGTTGTTCTACAGTCTGCTAGTGTTCTACAGTCTGCTACAGTGTTCCAGTCTGCTACAGTGTTCTACAGTCTGCTACAGTGTTCTACAGTCTGCTACAGTGTTCTACAGTCTGCTACAGTGTTCCAGTCTGCTACAGTGTTCGAGTCTGCTACAGTGTTCTACAGTCTGCTACAGTGTTCTACAGTCTGCTACAGTGTTCCAGTCTGCTACAGTGTTCTACAGTCTGCTACAGTGTTCTACAGTCTGCAAGTGTTTCAGTCTGCTACAGTGTTCCAGTTTGCTACAGTGTTCCAGTCTGCTACAGTGTTCTACAGTCTGCTACAGTGTTCCAGTCTGCTACGGTGTTCTACAGTCTGCTACAGTGTTCTACAGTCTGCTACAGTGTTCTACAGTCTGCTACAGTGTTCCAGTCTGCTACGTTGTTCTACAGTCTGCTACAGTGTTCTACAGTCTGCTACAGTGTTCTACAGTCTGCTACAGTGTTCCACAGTCTGCTACAGTGTTATACCGTGTGCTACAGTGTTCTACAGTCTGCTACAGTGTTCCAGTCTGCTACAGTTTTCTACAGTGTGCTACAGTTTTCTACAGTGTTTTACAGTCTGCTACAGTGTTCTACAGTCTGCTACAGTGTTCTACAGTCTGCTACAGTGTTCCAATCTGCTACAGTGTTCTACAGTCTGCTACAGTGTTCCAGTCTGCTACAATGTTCTACAGTCTGCTACAGTGTTCTACAGTCTGCGAGTGTTCCAGTCTGCTACAGTGTTCCACAGTCTGCTACAGTGTTATACCGTGTGCTACAGTGTTCTACAGTCTGCTACAGTGTTCCAGTCTGCTACAGTTTTCTACAGTGTGCTACAGTTTTCTACAGTGTTCTACAGTCTGCTACAGTGTTCTACAGTCTGCTACAGTGTTCCAGTCTGCTACAGTGTTCTACAGTCTGCTACAGTGTTCCAGTCTGCTACAATGTTCTACAGTCTGCTACAGTGTTCTACAGTCTGCGAGTGTTCCAGTCTGCTACAGTGTTCTACAGTCTGCTACAGTGTTCCAGTCTGCTACAGTGTTCCAGTCTGCTACAGTGTTCTACAGTCTGCTACAATGTTCTACAGTCTGCTACAGTGTTCTACAGTCTGCTACAGTGTTCCAGTCTGCTACAGTGTTCTACAGTCTGCTACAGTGTTCTACAGTCTGTGAGTGTTCCAGTCTGCTACAGTGTTCTACAGTCTGCTACAGTGTTCCAGTCTGCTACAGTGTTCTACAGTCTGCTGCAGTGTTCTACAGTCTGCTACGGTGTTCTACAGTCTGCTACAGTGTTCCAGTCTGCAACAGTGTTCTACAGTCTGCTCTAGTGTTCCAAAGTCTTCTACAGTGTTCCAGTCTGCAACAGTGTTCTACAGTCTGCTCTAGTGTTCTACAGTCTTCTACAGTGTTCCAGTCTGCTACAGTGTTCTACAGTCTGCTACAGTGTTCCAGTCTGCTACGGTGTTCTACAGTCTGCTACAGTGTTCTACAGTCTGCTACAGTGTTCCAGTCTGCTACGTTGTTCTACAGTCTGCTAGTGTTCTACAGTCTGCTACAGTGTTCCAGTCTGCTACAGTGTTCTACAGTCTGCTACAGTGTTCTACAGTCTGCTACAGTGTTCTACAGTCTGCTACAGTGTTCCAGTCTGCTACAGTGTTCGAGTCTGCTACAGTGTTCTACAGTCTGCTACAGTGTTCTACAGTCTGCTACAGTGTTCCAGTCTGCTACGGTGTTCTACAGTCTGCTACAGTGTTCTACAGTCTGCAAGTGTTTCAGTCTGCTACAGTGTTCCAGTTTGCTACAGTGTTCCAGTCTGCTACAGTGTTCCAGTTTGCTACAGTGTTCTACAGTCTGCTACAGTGTTCCAGTTTGCTACAGTGTTCGAGTCTGCTACAGTGTTCTACAGTCTGCTACAGTGTTCTACAGTCTGCTACAGTGTTCTACAGTCTGCAAGTGTTTCAGTCTGCTACAGTGTTCCAGTTTGCTACAGTGTTCCAGTCTGCTACAGTGTTCCAGTTTGCTACAGTGTTCCAGTCTGCTACAGTGTTCCAGTTTGCTACAGTGTTCCAGTCTGCTACAGTGTTCTACAGTCTGCTACAGTGTTCCAGTTTGCTACAGTGTTCCAGTCTGCTACATCCAGTTTGAATTTCCATCCATGCTGTTGTTGTTGTTTTTCCTTGCTGAGACAAGGAGTTCTGGCCAGAACCTGTTCACATAACAAGAACAAGACCTGGCAGGCCAGCTCTATGTCGGCCATTTATTGGTACAGGGGAGCACCAACAACAAGACCGTCTGTGGATAATCAGCAACCAAATTGATCTGCGGTCGGGATGGGACCGTGGCCAGCAGCCTGTTCTTTCCCTTCATCTTCCCCAGGCTGGGGACTTCTGTCAGTTGTGGAGCTCTGTCTCTCCTCTACTTCCTGTTTATCTCTCCTCCACTTCCTGTCTGCCTCTCCTACATATCTTCCCCTTACTTCCTGGGTGTGTGCAACCACAGAGAAGGCATCTCAGGGGGGTAGGGACCTTTTGTTTAAACGTTTCAACATTGTGACACACAGGTACACGCACGCACATAAGTAAACATACAAACACACAGACATCGATACGCACACATACACACATACATCACACCTATCAAGCTGTCGTGGAGAATCCTTAGTCAGTGTCAGCAGCGTGGGAGGAGATGTGGAGAGGAGATGTGGAGAGGAGATGTGGAGAGGAGATGTGGAGAGGAGGGAGACCGGCTCCCCACAGCCAGACTGTGTGCCCTCCACTGGGGAAGCCCCTCTCACTCCTCTGCTGATATTTACATAACTCCATGGAGAAAATTGGCCCATAGCAGTTAGCTTTTCCATGTGTGCCATACAGTAAAGGCGCTGTTACCAAAGTGGGGCTTTTTACGCAAGCATGGGGCACATACAGTACGCATTTACTGTAAGAAAATAAAGAAGAGAGAGCAGAGGGAGGAAGTGCTGATGAGGGGGTTCAGCCGGCGCTCTCCCCGTGGAAACATTTGCATTTGTGTGACTGATGCTGGCTGTCAGTGATCAGCCCCCTGCTGTCCGCGCCGGCAGGTGAACCACCAGGGCCCTTACAGACCACCGCTCTATAGAACTCAGTCAAAGGAAGATATGGTAAGATTGGGTTATCCAAAGACTACACACTGTAAGGCCCATGGGTGAATAGTGTTTGGGGAACTATGCTGTCTAGATGCCCAGCAGCCAGTTCTCTCAGCTCTCTACCCCAGCTGAACCAACAACGCTACCTGGGCCACATTCTGCTGCTCCTCCTGCACATCATTCTGCTGCTCCTCCTGCACATCATTCTGCTGCTCCTCCTGCACATCATTCTGCTGCTCCTCCTGCACATCATTCTGCTGCTCCTCCTGCACATCATTCTGCTGCTCCTCCTGCACATCATTCTGCTGCTCCTCCTGCACATCCGGCATCCATTGTGTGCAATTAGTACCACGGCTTTTCACCCAGAACTGTGGGGCTGTGTGTGTGTGTCTGCGTGCGTGTGTAGGTTTGCGATCTTTTCCCTGTTCAACAACAGATTGAGAATTATCTCTCTTTCTGTGTGCACAGAATCAGCACATAATCTGGCAGGCCAGACAGTTGTGGAATCAAGCCGGGTTCGAGCAGGTCCAATTATTAAGAGCAATCCGTCAAAATGCAGAGTAAGTCTTGGAGTAGTCTCAGCAGAAACACACAAGAAAGAAAGAAAAAAAAACGTTCCTACAAGGAGGTAGAAAATAGTCTGTCTTTACAGTCCCTCTGCTTCGCCTTGCCAACTTTCTGCTGGCTGTTGATATTGCGGAAATGAGAGCGTGCTAGATTCTCTCCTCCCGAGAATAACACTAACCCCTCAAAGCGCAAATCAAACACACAATCCACGTCACAGGAAACCATTTTGAAGCGTAAAACCTCCCAATGGGAGCTCCATTTGAATCCTGCGGGTATGTGCGGCCTCGCTCGCCCCTGCACCTCCCTCCCTCGCTCTCTCCCTCTCCCTCTCTCAAGACTGCAACCGCAACCTAACCCGAACCACAGCACCTTTCAGACGACAAGACTCCCTTTCTCTTTCGCTCTCTCTTTCATTGCTTATACTATCAACAACTCTGATTGCATCTTTAACAATGGCCGATTAAAGTAGTTCACTACAAAGTGAGGCGTTCTTGATTAAAGAAAGGACTTTTCAGGCAGCTCTATGCCCACCCAGTCTTGTGTTAGGGTCAGAAAGAAGTGCTTGAATACATGGAGCCAAACACGTCTAGGTACACACAAAATACACACACAAACATGCAAATGCACAAACAACAGTTCCGCCGCACAAAATGTCGACATGAACACAAATAGTAGGACCACCACACACAGACAGACACTCTGCTTAATCAGGCCAGGGGTCATGAGCCATTCGGTTCAGGAACTCAAGTGACCCCCTCCTAGCCCTCACCCCCTCTCCTCCCCTCCCCCTCCTACCCCTCACCCCCCCTCCTCCCCTCCCCCTCCTACCCCTCACCCCCCCTCCTCCCCTCCCCCTCCTACCCCTCACCCCCCCTCCTCCCCTCCCCCTCCTACCCCTCACCCCCCCTCCTCCCCTCCCCCTCCTAGCCCTCACCCCCCCTCCTCCCCTACCCCTCCTAGCCCTCACCCCCCCTCCTCCCCTCCCCCTCCTAGCCCTCATACCCCTCCCCTCCTTTTCCTCCTCTTCGTCCAACAGTTGAAAGACAGGGGTCAGAAGGGCAGATGGGAAGCAATCAAGTAAGTAAGTAAGACTTTATTTATATAGCACATTTCATACAAGAATTGTAGCTCAAGGTGCTTTACATAAAATCAATAAAAACAATAATACAAGTGATAAAAGTAATAATTAAAATAGCAAATCTATAAAAACAATAATATAACTAATACAAGTAGTAATACCCTTCTGAGATAAAATTACTTAAATGCTTCGGTAAAAAGATAGGTTTTAAGCTGTCTTTTAAAAATGTCTAGCGTGTTTGCTTCCCTAATATTTATGGGTAATGTGTTCCATAGTTTTGGGGCGTAATTGACAAAGGCCGAATCACCAATCTTCTTATGACTGCTTCTGGTGACCTCTAATAGGCCTGCATTTGATGATCGCAGTGTTCTAGCTGGTGTGTAGTTTATAAGGGAGTTAGCAATGTAGCTAGGTCCTTGTCCGTGTAGAGCTTTGTATGTGAGGAAAAGGACCTTAAAGTCAATTCTGAAGGTAACAGGGAGCCAGTGTAAAGTAGCTAGGACAGGACTAATGTGTTCTCTCCTTTTAGTTTTGGTTAATAATCTAGCTGCAGAATTTTGAATGAGCTGTAGTCTTTCAGTGGTTTTCTTGGGAAGACCAGTGAAAAGTGCGTTACAGTAGTCCAGCCTACTGGATATAAAAGCATGAATTAACTTCTCTGCATCATTTTGGTTTATGAATGGTCGTACCTTTGCTATATTCCTCAGGTGAAAGAAAGCTGTTTTGGTCACTTTATTAATGTGAGAATTGAAATTCAAATCTGAGTGCAGGATTACACAGAGACTCGTCACCTCTGGTTTAAGACAGGGGGTTAAGCCTCCTAGATTCTTAGTGAGCATCTCTCTTTTGGATTTGGGGCCACATAGTAGGACTTGGGTTTTGCGAATCAGAGCAGTTTGTTTTGGCTCACCTCCCACCCCCCCTGCTACAGGTCCAGGGCTGTGGAGAGCCACTGCCGCCACCTCGCTCCCTGCCTGCCTGGGAAACAAACACACCCTTAATCACCCCAAGAGGCCCTCTGCTCTGCCCACCCAGGCCATGCTGCCAGGCCCTGCTCTGCTCTGCCCACCCAGGCCATGCTGCCAGGCCCTGCTCTGCTCTGCCCACCCAGGCCATGCTGCCAGGCCCTGCTCTGCTCTGCCCACCCAGGCCATGCTGCCAGGCCCTGCTCTGCTCTGAGCCCTATTTGGCTGGGTGCGGGCCCCCAGGGTTGGCTGGCCCTCCTCTTTTGCGTAGACAGAGCTCAGCCGAGGGACCAGCATCAAGATGAAATAAGGAGAAGAAGAGAATGAAAGAGAGATAGAAAGGGAGTCATTGAGAAACAGCAGACTATAGATGGACAGAGAGAGCAGGGAGACTTAGTGAAGGGTCACACATCATCCCTGACATCTCTGTCCTCACGCAGGCCAGTGCTGTGCTCCCAGGCACCCCCATCCTCAGCTCGCTCCACAGCACGCTGGGAAGCACCACACCGGCTGTTCTGAGAGTGCGTTTGTGCTCCATGTGTGCGTGTAAACAGAAGTTCTCTTCCCGTATTGAACACAAGGTGAATTTTTGCGTCTCCCCCTGTGATGCCTGTTTGACCACAGCATTCTCAGACAAATAACCCTGCCGGGATCAACAAGCGTGCACTGCACCCCCCCATACACAGACCCTGCCCCCTACCCCATGCACCCCCCCTCTCTCTCTCCCTTCCCTGGCTCTCCTCTCCCTCTCTCTCCTCTCCCTCTCTCTCCCTTCCCTGGCTCTCCTCTCCCTCTCTCTCCATTCCCTGGCTCTCCTCTCCCTCTCTGTCCCTTCCCTGGCTCTCCTCTCCCTCTCTCTCCCTTCCCTGGCTCTCCTCTCCCTCTCTGTCCCTTCCCTGGCTCTCCTCTCCCTCTCTCTCCCTTCCCTGGCTCTCCTCTCCCTCTCTTCCCTGGCTCTCCTCTCCCTCTCTCTCCCTTCCCTGGCTCTCCTCTCCATTCCTTTTTCTTTTCTCCTTTCCAGCCGTTGATTGAACTCTGTTTAGGTCTGAATGAGCAGGCAAGCCAACAGGCTGGGAGAGTAAGAGACACAGGGAGGGAGGGGGGGGAGGGGGGGGGAGGGAGGGAGGGGGGGGGAGGGAGTTAGGGGAGGGAGGGAGGGATGGGGGGGAGGGAGGGAGGGAGGGAGGGAGGGAGAGGAGGGAGGCGTGCAGACAGACAGACAGACAGAACCATAGATGTTGGATGTTATTGGCACCACTGCAAGTCTGGACGTTTCATTTAAACAGTCTTACACTGTGTCAATGAAGCATCCATTACGTGATGTATCCTGCTTTTCAGTGTGTGTGTGTGTGTGTGTGTGTGTGTGTGTGTGTGTGTGTGTGTGTGTGTGTGTGTGTGTGTGGTGTGTGTGTGTGTGTGTGTGTGGTGTGTGTTTGTCTTACTGTCCCACATCACGCAAGCAGACATAAGACTCCACCACACAGTTACACACTGGGTCTCTCCTCTACCCTTCTCGATCACTCTCTCCTGTAAATCCAACCACCACCACCCCTCCCCCCCTTAAGTCACATTATTGGGTGTGCTCAAGCCTTCGGCGAGAGCACAACCTTTGTTCTCTCACATATATATTATTGGGTGTGCTCAAGCCTTCGGCGAGAGCACAACCTTTGTTCTCGCACATATATATTTATTATTATTTATTTTTGCCCCCCTAAGCCTCAGTCAATATTTGGACTACATAGACAACCTAGGTGTCAAAAGTTTCGTCTTGGTAGCGATTGAGTTGCTTGTATTTTTATTTACACTCTGTTGCACAGTTTAGGAGGTTACAACGGTTTTGTGGCAAAAAGTGTCTTCTGTCAACGAAGGGTACCAATGCTAGCCTACGTCACTACGTCAGCACACGTTAGCAACAACGCATGGATACAACGTGATAGAGACGTTCTAGCACGCAAATTGGAGCTTGGATTATGAGTGAAAAATGCCAACCACCAAAATTACCAACCATTGGGTTTTGTTGAGAAAGCAATTTCGAGTGGAACTGCCATCTCTGATTTTTTATTTAGGTCGTGAAAGTCTTTGTAATTTGAGCGAGTGCGCGTCGCCCGTGAGACTGCCTAGGCGGCAGCCATGCAAGCGTCATAGTAGTTTAGTATTTTCGTAATTTTATAGTTCGGTCAATTCTACACCAAAAAACAGAAGGAGGGCAATGTTATGACGATATGACTATTGTGAAGACAGCCAGGTGGTGAGATTTTAATGTAGGTTGCTGTAAAAACTTGAAAACTTGCTACGTGAGAGCCCCGTCAGCCTCCGTTGACGATTGCGTCAGCTGTTGTCGATCTCTGATGAGTATTTTCTTTCGTACCAGGGTCAATTCTACATCAAAAATCAGAAGGAGGGCAGTGTTTTAAAGATTTGGCGATTGTGAAGATAGCCAGCGGGTCAGCGTATTTTTGTGATTTGTGTAAAACTTGGAATTTGAGTGACACCGCGGCTTGTTTTGACATTAGCCTCAGTCAGACTCTGCTCGCCCACTGGCAGTGTGTCGTACTGTCTTCAAAGCCACAGCTAAACTTTATGTCAAAAGAAACTTTCTCATTTCCGGTGCTTTCAAACAATCAGTGAAATGAAGGAGCAACAGCAGCTAGCTTGCCTCTAGCAAACTTATTTTGAATTAGCCATTTCCCCCTACATTAATGTCAAACTTATTTACGTTTTGGGGGGCATATTTTCAGTTAACAGACGGTACTGTTTGAATTGCGATTCCACACTGCCAGTGACAACGTTGTTACAGTAGCTTGTTTCAAGGGGGTTCGCAGCTGTTTCAAAGGGTGTTCTTAATGAAATATGATATGCAATATGAGTAGGCTAAATGCTTGAAAATATCACTAGAAGGGAAAAACTTAGAGGACGGACCCACCTGCAACCGACGCATGCAAGCACACCCTACAATTTCCCCAGAAATTGTACCCTCTCTAGTTGGGTGTGCTTTGCCTTCGGCAAGGGCACAACCTTTGTTCTCTCACATATATATTATTATTTTTATTATTCTTTTTGCCCCCCTAAAACTCAGTCAATATTTGGCCTACATAGACAACCTAGGTTTTAAAAGTTTCGTCTTGGTAGCGATTGAGTTGCTTCTATTGGGATTTACGTTCCAATGCATGGTTTAAGTGGAAATTAAGTTTTTGTGGCGAAAAGTGAAGCTAACGGTGGCTAACTTGCTAGCCACAGTCAATGACGCTACTTACGTCACTAACGTCACGAAAACTTGCGTGACTAGCAGAACATTAGTTTAGCAGCTCGTTAACTTCTGGGAGATAGCTAAGCTAACTGCTTTACTGCAAGGCAGCTGCAGAAACGCCACAAGCAAAGAGGCCAGGGTGATAACTATTTACTAATTTTACTTTGTGATATGACACACAATTGTGACGTGTAATGTACAATATAAGCTGATTTTATTAAGGAAGTACATCTACTTTCGGAAACAGTAGTCTACTATGTCACTGAAGTATTAGCATCATGACATTAGCCTCTGTTGCCCGGGCAACACATACTACAGTGGTCTGTGATGCATCTGTTTTCAATCGTTAAAATAAACATTCCTCACAAATAAATTTTTGTTGTAGGATTTATTATGACATTACATTACAAGTAAACAATTTGTGGGTGAAATTATCATTACCTGTGGTTTCAAACCAGTGTTGCTCACTGAAACGCTGTAGCCTACGCGAGACACTACAAAAACATCTACACAGCTGTACTAAAGTCAAACGGCGACAGAACATGTTCGGCACTCCCCTTACTTAAATCAAAAATCTAACTACTAACCTTAACTTCATTGCCACAGCCTAAACTTTGTCAATCTGTTCATGAAAATAATTAATTTCAGCCTAAACCGTACAGCGGAACGTTAAATCAAATTCAACCAACGCAATCGCTACCAAGACGAACACAGCAGTAGTCTAGTACTGTACCGTAGTAGTAGTACAATTTACCGGGGCAGCTTCTCCACAAAGGGCTATATCGCACTTGGCGTTGTTACTGACAATGATCGCTACCAGTGAGCTTTTTATGAAAGCGATTTTCCACTAAATAAATGTCAAGCTTATTTACGTTTTTGGGGGCATATTTTCAGTTAGCAGATGGTACTGTTTGAATCGCGATTCCATCTTCTACTGCCGGTAACGTCGTACAATAATCTTCAAAGGGGGTTCTTTATTCATGAATGAATGCAATATGAGTAGGCTAAATTCCTTAAAATATCACGAGAAGGGAAAAACTTAAAATGACGTTTAAGTCATAGAGATTAGGTCAATTTTTACACCGGTCTGCCAAATTTATTCGTTTTGATTCAACGATGAGAGGCTGCCTCTTTCAGGTGAAATTAGAAGACATCTATTTCATTCTACACTTCACTCGTATTTTCAGTTGTAAATGAGCAGCAAAAAAAAAATGCTTTTAAATCTATGTAATCTTTATAAATAATAAGTATGCATTTTTATATAAAATATACAGAAATATCAGTTGTAAAAATGTCATTCAAAAACGGACCCCTGTGCAACCGACGCAAGCAAGCACACCCTACAATTTCCCCAGAAATTGTACCCTCTCTAGTTGGGTGTGCTCAAGCCTTCGGCGAGAGCACAACCTTTGTTCTCTCACATATATATTTATTATTATTATTTATTTTTGCCCCCCTAAATCTTTGTCAATATTTGGCCTACATAGACAACCTAGGTGTCAAAAGTTTCGTCTTGGTAGCGATTGAGTTGCTTGTATTTTTATTTACGTTCCGTTGCATGGTTTAGGCTGAAGTTAAGTTTTTGTGGCGAAAAGTGAAGCTAACGGTGGCTAATTTGCTAGCCACAGTCACTGACGTTACTAACGTCACTACGTCACTAACGTCACGAAAACACGCGTGACTACCTGTAGCAGAACATTCGTTTCGCATCTGTTAACTTGGGGGATAGCTAGGCTAACTATAGCTTTACTGCAAGGCAGCTGCAGAAACGCCACAAGCAAAGAGGCCAGGGTGATAACTATTTACTCATTTTACTTTGTGATGTGAAACACAATTGTGAAATGTACAATATTAGGTGATATTATTAACCTTTTAAGGAGTGAGTTCTAAATATTACCGACGCTTCCACCAGTTATTTTTCCAAAACGGAAGCTAGCTAGTTTTAGTTAGCTTCCGTTACCTAGCATAATACTCGTAGCAATGCTACTACCTGCTAGTGTTACTTGTTAGCCTCCTAATTGTACATTTTGAAGCCATACTATAGCGTTTGTCATATAGTTTTTGTCTATCAGAAAATAGTCGGTTGGAATGTTCGGAATCACACGTGTGACGGTACTCTGTGGGGCCTGCTTTTGAACGATCACATATGTGTGACGCTACTCCTTAACGGGTTAAGGAAGTAGGCCCACATCTACTTTCGGAAACGGTAGTCTACTATTTCACTGAAGCATTAGCATGACATTAGCCTCTGTTGCCCGGGCAACACACACTACAGTGGTCTATGATGCATCTGTTTTCAATCGTTAAAATAAACATTTCTCACAAATACATTTTCGTTGTAGTATTTATTATGACATTACATTACAAGTAAACGATTTGTTGGTGAAATTATCATTACCTGTGGTTTCAAACCAGTGTTGCTCACTGCAACGCTGTAGCCTACGCGAGACACACTACAAAAACATCTACACAGCTGTAGGAAGTCAAACGGCGACAGAACATGTTCGGCACTCCCCTTACTTAAATCAAAAGTCTTTCAATAGGTGAAACTATCTGACTACTAACTTGAACTTCATTGCCACAGCCTAAACTTTGTCAATCTGTTCATGAAAATAATTAATTTCAGCCTAAACCGTACAACGGAACGTTAAATCGAATTCAACCAACGCAATCGCTACCAAGACGAACACAGCAGTAGTCTAGTACTGTACTGTACAGTAGTAGTAGAATTTACCGGGGCAGCTTCTCCACACAGGGCTATATCGCATTTTTCATTGTTACTGACAATGATCGCTACCAGTGACCTTTTTATGAATGAGCGATTTTCCACTAAATAAATGTCAAGCTTATTTTGGGGGCATATTCAGTTAGCAGATGGTACTGTTTGAATCGCGATTCCATCTTCTACTGCCGGGTAACGTCGTAGAATAATCTTTAAAGGGGGTTCTTTATTCATGAATGAATGCAATGAGTAGGCTACATGCCTGAAAATATCACGAGAAGGGAAAAACTTAAAATGACGTTTAAGTCATAGAGATTAGGTCAATTTTTACACCGGTCTGCCAAATGTATTCGTTTTGATTCAACGATGAGGCTGCCTCTTGCAGGGGAAATGAGAAGACATCTATTTCATTCTACACTTCACTCGTATTTTCAGTTGTAAATGAGCAGCATTTTTGTCTGTTTTTTTTAAATCTATTTAATCTTTATAAATAATAACTATGCATTTTCATATAAAATATACAGAAATCAGTTGTAAAAATGTCATTCAAAAACGGACCCCTGTGCAACCGACGCAAGCAAGCACACCCTACAATTTCCCCAGAAATTGTACCCTCTCTAGTTATTATTAGCTTGTTTAAAATGCAAATGTGTGGTGAGCAGTAGCTGGTGCAGAAGGAACACCCAGGAAGGAGAAAGCATTGTTGATTGGAGGCCACTAATTCAGTGTCGGGGGAAACACTCTCACTCTTTCAGATGGGCAGCAGTGTGTGTGAGCCCCTCTAACACGACGGTGTCGCAAAAAAGAACACCCGCATACGCATCAGGTGTGTGTGTGTGTGTGTGTAAATGTTCATATGAATGAAGCACATGACCACGGTTCCCTCAATTTCCACTGAAACATACAGTTCAAACAAAGGCGTACACACACACGCTCCCACACACACACACACACACACACGCTCCCACACACACACACACACACACACACACACGCTCCCACACACACACACACACACACACACACACACACACGCTCCCACACACACACACGCTCCCACACACACACACACACACACACACGCTCCCACACACATACACACACACACACACGCTCCCACACACACACACACGCTCCCACACACACACACACACACACACACACTCCCACACACACACACACTCCCACACACACACATGGGGTGAATGAGTGCATAAGCTGAGCTCAGATGAACCAATGGAAGCAGGAATGTGTTTGGCATTGGTCCAAGAGGGGCCAGCAATCTCCTCAGCAGGTGACCCGAGTTGTCTTAGTGAACACTACTGAGACACTCAAAACGTGTGTGTGCAGGATATCTCACGACTTGAGGGGGGAGGGGGTGCACGTGTGTGTTAGTGGGGGTGGAGGGAAGTTCTGTAACGCATGAACATGTGTGATTTTACAGACAGTTGGCTACCGTTTGTGTAAGTCACAGGGTGCACGCGTGTGAGCGATACAGCGACACGTTTGCATGTGTGAACAGCTTGATCGTACGTGAGCGTGAGCCCCTGGTTCTTCCCTCTAGATTTACATTTACATTTAGTCATTTAGCAGACGCTCTTATCCAGAGCGACTTACAGTAAGTACAGGGACATTCCCCCCGAGGCAAGTAGGGTGAAGTGCCTTGCCCAAGGACACAACGTCATTTGGCACGGCCGGGAATCAAACTGGCAACCTTCTGATTACTAGCCCGATTCCCTAACCGCTCAGCCATCTGACTCCAGATGGCTCTAGATCATCCGGCACATAGCTATTAATAGCAGGTTTGTCTGGCCGTGGTGCTTCCACAACTGGTCTCAACACAGGCAGACCTCCTCCATGCCCTCCCCCAATATCCCCCCTCCCTCTTGGCTCACATTTCCAGGTTCCCAGCCTTGCGACCCCCCACTGGGTCCCCTGCCCACCAGCAAGACACAGTTCGGCAGAAGAAGGTTCTGGGAGTTAAGTTCCAGTTCTATCACAATACTGTGGGGTCCCCAGGAGTCGATATGGAAGTTACAGTTCATGTATCAGTCGTCTCGGTGGCTTAGAGATTAGTGTGCCGTACATTTATGTACGTTCTGTAGATGGAAGAGGGCGATGGCTTGCCCCACCATGGACCCTCCAGCCCAACTTAGTCCAGCCAGGCTCAGTCCAGTCAAGCTCCAGAACAGCCTCTACTCTTCCAGAAATAGGGGGTGATGTCAAGCAGCTTCCAAACTTGGACTGCGGTAGCAAAAATAGGGTCATAAGCACACTCATCTAATGCAGGGCCAAAAGAAAGAAGATAGAGAGAGAGATGGAGAAAGAGAGTGGAGGGCTGTTTAAAATATTCAACCCTCTTCCATTAACCAACCACGTGGAGACGGGAACATGACCTGCACGGTACACAAGAGAGAGAGAGAGAGAGAGAGAGAGAGAGAGAGAGAGAGAGAGAGAGAGAGAGAGAGAGAGAGAGAGAGAGAGAGAGGGAGAAGAGAGAGAGAGACCTCTGTACTCCCAAAGTCACATCAGCAATTTCTCTGATGATGTCATGTATTTCTTTTCCCACTCTCACTATCGTGTTCTCCTCCTCCACGCATGCAGGCAGAGTTCTCCTCGTCCCTCACTACTCTGCGGCAGCTCAGCCTGCCGGGAGCAGGACAGATCTCAGTGGACGACCCTGGTGGGACAGGCGCCCCCCCCCCCCCCCCCCCCCATACCCACTCGTGTCCTCAGACTGACAGGCAGGAGAACATTGTGTGAACAAACAGGGAAATGGCTGCCAGATGCAGGGACGGCAGGCTGGGGCAAAGGCATTGTGCTCTCCCTGCTTTTTTATTGGGTATGAGCAGAGGGAGAGTAAGGAGAGCTGGTGGGGGGGTTACTTGGCAAACATCTAGAGTGAGATTTCCCAACTTTCATGTGGGGTCTGTTCAGGCAGTGAGGAGAGCGGACAGGAATTCAGGCTCCCTCTTTCTCTCTCGGCCTTCTGGAGAAACAGCTGCTGGGTGATAGAGAGAATGAGAGCAGGGAGAGAGGAGGAAGAGAAAGAGGGATTTGGGAGGGCTTGTTTTGTTCTAAATCAAATAGTTTTATAGCGACGCATGGGGGGTTCCAGGTAAGAGACAATGACCAACAGGATCAATATTGACATTCTCCTTAGCGATGGCCAGGCATAGCTCTAGGGCCGGGCCGAGCTCTAGGGCCGGGCCTAGCTCTAGGGCCGGGCCTAGCTCTAGGGCCGGGCCTAGCTCTAGGGCCGGGCCGAGCTCTAGGGCCGGGCCGAGCTCTAGGGCCGGGGCTGCGCTCGCTGCAGTGGAACTGTGACTGGCCTCTCCTGGGCTGGGGGCAGGGGGCGGGGGGCAGGGGGTTGGGGGCAGGGGGCAGGGGGCAGGGGGCTGGGGCAGGGCCAGCGCAGTGAGGTTAGGGCTTCCAGTCAGACGGATTGACCCATGGATTAACAAGCCAGTGTTGGAGCTCACTACTGGGGGTGGGGGTACAGCAGTCCCTCCCTGTACCACGACACAAAGGTTGCTCTGAGAAAGTGTTGAAAACCCTATACTCAAAAGAGCAAGACTAGCTTACGGTAAGAGAGGACTACTTCCTCCGCCAGGTTCAGACCACAGATCATTACTCAGTCCAAACACTACTGGACCAACCTGGCAGCATGCGGAGGGTTATGGAGGGGGGGGGGGGAGAGGGGATGGAGGGCTGGACAGAGGTGATGGGGGGAGAGAGGGGAGGGAGCTGTGAGAGAGGGGATGGAGGGGGGGGAGAGGGGAGGGAGCTGTGAGAGAGGGGATGGAGGGGGGGGAGAGGGGAGGGAGCTGTGAGAGAGCCAGTAGTGAGACAAGAGAGGAGATGAATGGAAAAAAGGCTACAGTAAGCAGATGAGTCTTGACAAGCGACCTTTTATTTCTTCCAACATGTTTAGTTAAACAGAAACACAGGCGAGGCGAGGCCACATTCACACAGTACCCTTTCTCCTCTCCCGGGCGGCTGGTTGGATAACATAAGCGGCTATTCCTCGAAATCGCTAATTGCTTGACAGCCACACATTTTGTGTGGCTGAAATAATACCTCTCCAAATGTCAAGTGCGTGTGCCAGCAAGTCAGGGCCAAAACTTGCTTTCGAGAGAAAGGGCAAGAAACATTTGTCATGGTAGGGTTGGGACCGGCTGGCTCTGAAGCGGGGGGCAGATGAACACAGAAGGAGGGACAGAAACAGAAGAGAAAGAGAAAACTTCTCGTGAGAGGGTCAAATGAGGTGATGGAGGAACAAATTCTAGAGTAGAAGTTCTGAAGCGTTCTGTGGTTCAGCTCTGAGACACACACACTTCCATACTCTCTTTACACAAATATTATATTTCTTTAGTTTTAAAACATTTGCATATCGATCATCTCTTCAGACACACTCTTTCTCTCTCCCTCACATACGGGCTGTCTAGAGTCCGAACCACTCCGTGACCCCTCCTCTTCGAGGGTCTGGTTTCTGTCTCTGTTTTTCGTCCTCCATGAACTTGTTCTGGATGTCGTCGGCCGAGCCCTCGGGCGGCTTGGCGTCCATCGACTGGAAGACGTCGGGGAAGGAGAAGGTCTGCTGCTGTCCCTGCAACACACCACAGGGGTCCTGTCAGACACTCAGGTACTGTAGGACACGGGTACTGTAGGACTCGGGTACTGTAGGACACAGATACTGTAGGACTCGGGTACTGTAGGACACGGGTACTGTAGGACACGGGTACTGTAGGACACAGATACTGTAGGACACGGGTACTGTAGGACACGGGTACTGTAGGACACGGGTACTGTAGGACTCGGGTACTGTAGGACTCGGGTACTGTAGGACACGGGTACTGTAGGACTCGGGTACTGTAGGACTCGGGTACTGTAGGACACAGATACCTGGACTAGTTCCAAGCCGGGGTTTCCTATCCAACCTAAAACACACGGCCCTCACAGAGGATCCCGGCCCTCACAGAGGATCCCGGCCCTCACAGAGGATCCCGGCCCTCACAGAGGATCCCGGCCCCTCTCTTCACTACTCTACGTTCCATCCTCCCCTCCAGCTTCTACCTCTTCCGCTCTCCCTTTTTCACTCCATCACTTTCCTTCTGCATCCCTCACACACACGTAGAAGAATCCTTTCCATTTGAGAGTCCGCTTCTCATGCTCTCTTCTGGTGTTCACTTATTCAGAAGCGGAGGATCACATCCATTATTTAGATCATCTCTGGCCTCGACTAATGCATCCTGGGCCCCTGCGCACACACACGGGTTGTTGAGTACAGGCATGCACGCACACTACGTTCCACTATCCCCTCGTGGTCAGAAGGTGACTCTTGCACATCCTCACCATCATTATCTACCTCTCACAGTAACTATCACTATTTCTATCCCTCAAAGTAACTATCACTACCACTCACAGTAACTATCACTATATCTACCTCTCACAGTAACTATAACTAACCCGTCACATTAACTATCACTACCTCTCACAGTAACTATCACTATATCTACCTCTCACAGTAACTATAACTAACCCGTCACATTAACTATCACTACCTCTCACAGTAACTATCACTACCTCTCACAGTAACTATCACTACCTCTCACAGTAACTATCACTACCTCTCACAGTAACTATCACTACCTCTCACAGTAACTATCACTACCTCTCACAGTAACTATCACTATATCTACCTCTCACAGTAACTATCACTACTTCTCACAGTAACTATCACTACCTCTCACAGTAACTATCACTATATCTACCTCTCACAGTAACTATCACTATCACCATCACTAACAGTAACTATCACTGTTGCTTGCTCTATCACTCAGTTTTCCTCTCTCTTTTCTGAATTGTGGTGCAAAATCAGAATTGATATTTCACAAACATTCTCCTTACTGGAAATGGAGTGTTTAACTCCTGTTTATGCAACACAATACGATAAACCCAGTGAGATTCAATCCATCTTCCTTCACCCTGGGAGATGGTTCATTAACTGTGTGCAGTCCTACCAGTCCTTGAGACGGCCAACGGCTGCTCATGCTACTCACAAACCAGCCAGAAACAACACAAGTCTGCAGCCTAACTATGTGTGGTATGTTAGTTGGGGTCAGTGCGTGGGCAACAGAGGTCCGCTCCCCCTCTCAGAGAGAATGCTATTATGTTTCCAATTCCCCAAACATAGAGAAAAAT
Organism: Osmerus eperlanus; assembly: GCF_963692335.1. NCBI lineage: Eukaryota > Metazoa > Chordata > Actinopteri > Osmeriformes > Osmeridae > Osmerus > Osmerus eperlanus. The sequence continues at coordinate 22,115,405 of NC_085022.1, read as the reverse complement.
GCATATATCACCACCTAGCATGAGCTTGATCCCCTCAAGGGGCTGAAGCTAGTTCAGCTAACCAAAACACAGAATAGTCCTGCCCTGACCTGCACCAAAACACAGAATAGTCCTGCCCTGACCTGCACCAAAACACAGAATAGTCCTGCCCTGACCTGCACCAAAACTCTCCAGAACTGAGGTTTCTGTTTGTGTGTGTTGCAAGATGTCAGATGCTATGATGTTTGGTTTCAGGGTTTACCGATGTCACTCCGGAGACAAAACACAACCCCCGGCAACATCAACAAACAAAAACAACTACTTCCACAACAATGCAAAGGTATGGCAGCCTGCCATTGGCCAAGGCTGAGCTAATGAAAAGCAGTGATTCATTATCACAGTACTGAAACTGCTCTCACCAAAATAATTAGCGACCTCAGACTAAACTCTGATGCAAATAAAGTCTCTGTCCTTATTCTGTTAGATCTCAGTGCAGCATTTGATATCACTGATCACGACATTCTAATCAATAGACTGGAAAAGCTTATTGGGTTCACGGACGTGTGTGTTAAACTGGATGAAATCATATATCAGAGGAAGGAAGTTTGATGTTAGTTTAGGAGACCATATGTCTAAGAAACATGAGAACTGCTACGGGGTTGCTCAAGGAAGCTGCTTAGGTCCATTAATTTTTTCTCTTTAGATGTTACCACTCGGCAACATAATCAGAGAACATAACATAGATTTCCATAGCTATGCGGATGACACACAACTATATATATCCACTGAACCCAACGATGCAACGGCCATGAATTCCATTACCAACTGCTTGTCGCCAATAAACAAATGGATGAATGATTTACATTTAGTCATTTAGCAGACGCTCTTATCCAGAGCTGATAACTCCAGAGAATGATAACTTTCTTTAATTAAATAAGGACAAAACTGAAGCCCTACTATGTGGCCCAAAATCCAAAATAGAGATGTTTACTAAGAATCTAGGAGGCTTAATTCTTAAACCAGAGGTGACGAGTCTCGGTGTAATCCTGGACTCAGATTTGAATTTCAACTCTCACATTAATAAAGTGACTAAAACAGCTTTCTTTCACCTCAAGAATATAGCGAAGGTACGACCATTCATAATACAAAATGATGGCTGGCTCCCTGTTACCTTCAGAATTGACTTTAAGGTCCTTTTACTCACATACAAAGCTCTAAATGGACAATGACCTAGCTACATTGCTAACTCTCTTATTAACTACACACCCATTATTATATCGGTTGGAGGTATCCAGGAAGGAATTCCTGTGGCAGAGTTCTCTCACTCAGGCAGCCAATCACAAACACCCAAATACACACACAGCCCTTAAGACTCCTTTTGACAACCCCCACCCCCACCCCTTACACACACACACACCCCTTACACACACACAACACCCACCCCCACCCCCACCCCCACCCCTTACACACACACACACACACAACTAAACACATTCAAATTCACATACACGTTACACAAATGAGATGACATATTAAGAATTGATTGTGCTGAAAAGACAAATATTTACCAGGAAACGGCAAGAAAACACACACCACAACTTGAAGGTTTGACGTTCCCAAGGCAACTGTGAAGACGCTAACATGGAGTCAGAATATGACCCTATTCTGACCCGTATGAGCCACAAGCACCTGCAAACCAGCGTATTTGTGTGCCGGGCATCCACTGTTAGCAGAGCCTGCTAACAGTGGATGAGTCCTCTATGAACCCCAGCAGAACCTGCTAACAGTGGAGGAGTCCTCTATGAACCCCAGCAGAGCCTGCTAACAGTGGATGAGTCCTCTATGAACCCCAGCAGAACCTGCTAACAGTGGAGGAGTCCTCTATGAACCCCAGCAGAGCCTGCTAACAGTGGATGAGTCCTCTATGAACCCCAGCAGAACCTGCTAACAGTGGAGGAGTCCTCTATGAACCCCAGCAGAGCCTGCTAACAGTGGATGAGTCCTCTATGAACCCCAGCAGAGCCTGCTAACAGTGGAGAAGTCCTCTATGAACCCCAGCAGAGCCTGCTAACAGTGGAGGAGTGCCTGCTAGACAGCTCTGAAGCCCAGCAGAGACGCCTGAGAGACAGAAAAACAAGACTGAGCCGGGCCAGAACCTATCTAGTCCACATCCAGAGGGGGGGGAAGGGGGGGACCTGGTGTGCATGACAACCCCCCGTTAGGGCGAGCAGCGCTGGACACTTGAGGTAAACACGGATTGAAGATTAATACAGGGTAGAGACAGAGTCATTCACAAAAACAACAAAGCGCACAGATTCAGATCAACACAGCGTTGAGGCACATTAAACAAGCCTTCTTATTGTTGGCACGAGAGAGAGTCAGAACCTGTGTGTGCACGAGAGAGGCTGAGAGAGTCAGGACCTGTGTGTGCACGAGAGAGGCTGGAGGGTCAGGACCTGTGTGTGCACGAGAGAGGCTGAGAGAGTCAGGACCTGTGTGTGCACGAGAGAGGCTGGAGAGTCAGGACCTGTGTGTGCACGAGAGAGGCTGGAGAGTCAGGACCTGTGTGCGCACGAGAGAGGCTGGAGGGTCAGGACCTGTGTGTGCACGAGAGAGGCTGAGAGTCAGGACCTGTGTGTGCACGAGAGAGGCTGGAGAGTCAGGACCTGTGTGTGCACGAGAGAGGCTGAGAGAGTCAGGACCTGTGTGTGCACGAGAGAGGCTGGAGAGTCAGGACCTGTGTGTGCACGAGAGAGGCTGGACGGTGAGTGTGTGTGTGCACGAGACAGGCTGGAGGGTGTGTGTGTGTGTGTGTGCACGAGACAGGCTGAAGGGTGAGTGTGTGTGTGCACGAGACAGGCTGGAGGGTGTGTGTGTGTGCGCACGAGACAGGCTGGAGGGTGAGTATGTGTCCTGCGTCTGTCAGACACATTTCCGCCGCCAGAGCGAGTACTGGCAGAGAGCATTAATATTTTCATTTGTAATGTATACATGGAGCCAAAGCAGCACTCCCCCCCCGCCCCCCTCATTCCAACCACACACACACTTCCCCCAACTACCACCACCCACCACCCCACACCCACGACACCCCCCCCCTAACTACCACCACACCCCCCCCCCCTAACTACCACCACACACACACACACACTCCCCCCCTAACTACCACCACACACACACACACTCCCCCCCCTAACTACCACCACACACACACACACTCCCCCCCCTAACTACCACCACACACACACACTCCCCCCCCCTAGCTACCACCACACACACACTCCCCCCCCTAACTACCACCACACACACACTCCCCCCCCCTAACTACCACCACACACACACTCCCCCCCCCCTAACTACCACCACACACACACTCCCCCCCCCCTAACTACCACCACACACACACACTCCCCGCCTAACTACCACCACACACACACTCCCCCCCCCTAACTACCACCACACACACTCCCCCCCCCCCCCCCCCCACTGAACTCTGAGCCAAAAACAACCCATTGTGTGGGCATGTATGAGAGACAAAAAAAGATTGAGTTAGAGAGAAACAGGAAGATAGAAAGGAAGATAAACAGATAGAAAGTGTATAGACTGAGGTTCCCCCTTGATCACCCCAAAGCTGCGCCTTTTGAAGTGGCTGTAAGCCGTCTCCTTTACAGACCCGCTCTGCCTGGCTCACACCCACCACCGTGTGAACTCACCTCTTACGCACAGCAAGCACCTTTAAAACACTCAATTCTGTTCTCCGTGGACCAGAAAAAGTCAAGGGAACGCAAATGTTACCGTTGGGTCGATTCCAACCCATCTCTTTTTCCTCGCTAGCTGTGTGTGTGTGTTTGTCTGTCAAAGACTGCATATGAGATTATTAGACACATTCAATGTCTTGTTCTGTTCAAGCAAGCAGAGTTTGGCTGCAGTGCATCCAGTGACGAGCTTGAGTGGTTATTTGAGCGTGTTAGAAGCCCTATCCTGCCACGTTCTGGTGTTTACATTTACATGTAGTCATTTAGCAGACGCTCTTATCCAGAGCGACTTACAGTAAGTACAGGAAGTACAGGGACATTCCCCCGAGGCAAGTAGGGTGAAGTGCCTTGCCCAAGGACACAACGTCAGTTGGCATGACCGGGAATCGAACTGTCAACCTTCGGATAACTAGCCCGATTCCCTCACCGCTCAGTCACCTGACTCCACCTGACTGGTGTTCTGTGTGGAACCTTGAAAAGCAGCAGGACAAAACAGGTTGTTATTGAACATCTACAGAGTGTTGTTTGGACAGAAAGCGTATCCAGCAGAGAGGAGAGAAACAGCACCAAGTGGGACCCAGGTGAGATCAGTACAGGGAAATGTGGATGCTGCAGGTGATCGAAATGAAAGACCCAGTTCTCCAGGGCCGACGTGTTAGAATGTCCACGGTGACATGGGGATGGGGGGGGAAGGGATTATCCAGTGGCTGAGGATTGAACAGAATATTATAGCAGAGAGGCAGGGACACAAAACCCAGATTCAACTGCCGACGCTCTCTGCCTCCCCTCCTCCCCTGCCCCTGGTTTCAGTCCAGACCTGGGTGTTGAACACCCAAGCAGCGGGCCCAAGCAGCGGGCCCAAGCAGCGGGCCCAGGCAGCGGGCCGGACCCTGCCCTCACACTGGGTCTGACTGTCATTTAGACGTGTAGCTCCATTGGTAGTCAATTGAGGTTGCATCACTACTAGTTTGAAGCTTTCATTTTTTACACAATCACAGACTGTATTTGGAAATAGCTTAAGATACACTATATTGCCACAAGTATTCACTAGTCTGCCTTCACACGCATATGAACGTGAGTGACATCCCATTCTTAAACAATAGGATTTAATATGATGTCGGCCCACCCTTTGCAGCTATAACAGTTTCAACTCTTCTAGGAAGGCTTTCCACAAGGTTTAGGAGTGTGTTTATGGGAATTTTGGACCATTCTTCCAGAAGTGCATTTCTGAAGTCAGACACTGGTGTTGTACAAGAAGGCCTGGCTCGCAATCTCCACTCTAATTCATCCCAAAGGTGTTCTATCGGGTTGAGGTCAGGACTCTGTGCAGGCCAGTCAAGTTCTTCCACACCAAACTCACTCATACATGTCTTTATGGCCCTTGCTTTGTGCACTAGTGTGCAGTCACGTTGGCAAAGGAAGTTCCTGTTCCCACAAAGTTGGGAGCATGAAATTGTCCAAAATATCTTGGTATGCTGAAGCATTAACAGTTCCTTTCACTGGAACTAAGGGGCCGAGCACAACTCCCGAAAAACAACCCCACACCATAATCCCCCCTCCACCAAACTTTACAGTTTCGTCCATCAGATTGCCAGAGGGAGAAGCATGATTCGTGACTCCAGAGAGCTCGTCTGCACTGCTCTAGAGTCCAGTGGCGTGCTTTACACCACTGCATCAGACGCTTTGCATTGCACCTGGTGATGTAAGGCTTGGATGCAGGTGGAATCCTGTCACGGTACCACTCTGGAATTCACCGAGCTCTTGAGAGCGACCCATTCTTTCACTAATGTTTATAGACGTAGTCTGCATGCCTAAGTGCTTGATTTTATACACCTGTGGCTATGGAAGTGATTTGAACACCTGAATTCGATGATTTGGATAGCGGAGTGAGTCTCCCTCAGCTGGACTATAACCATCACAAAGACCTCAAAAATGTCTAGAACGATTTTAACTGTTAACTCTGGTCAAAAAGACAAGCAAGTCTGCAGGCTCTCTAGGGGGGGGACACAACCCTTTCACACTAAAGCGTTGCCAAAAACAAAAGTTTGAAAGTTGTGATTTGGGTTTTAAGGGCAGGTTTTGAGTTGCAATAGGGCGGAAAACTTATCAGTCCAATTTGGCAACAATCTGCACGTGTCAGAGGTTCTCTCATGTTTGTGAAACTCAGACGTTAGATGTTACAACTGCAGAGGACTTGAGTGCATTACTTCAAGTCTATCAGAGACTTGACTGATAACTGATGAACATTTTGGTCAGCTCAAAAATAAAAAGATGTTTTGTCATTAAAATCTGGTCTGCTCGGCCTACAGTCTGGGGGTCTCTTCCATGGGGCTTTAAATCAAACAATGGCAATAAGGTGTGATTTAAGAAAAATAAATGTTGAAGTACAAAATGTTTTCAATATCTACTGTATCAAATTTGTATATGCACTTGCAATCTGCATGATAAGTATGTTGCTATGGACAACAACAAAACAGCTGATCTTTTCAGCTCAAGACATCTACAAGCAAAAAGTGGTTAATGGCCACCGGCCTAACGTAGGCGAGAGCAAAACTGTGGTCCCTCTGCCGTCTGACCATGTTCAAGAAGAGAGGTGTTCATCTGAAGCAGGAGCAGGCCTTGGACGTCTCAGTGAAGTGTTCATCTGAAGCAGGAGCAGGCCTTGGACGTCTCAGTGAAGTGTTCATCTGAAGCAGGAGCAGGCCTTGGACGTCTCAGTGAAGTGTTCATCTGAAGCAGGAGCAGGCCTTGGACGTCTCAGTGAAGTGTTCATCTGAAGCAGGAGCAGGCCTTGGACGTCTCAGTGAGGTGTTCATCTGAAGCAGGAGCAGGCCTTGGACGTCTCAGTGAAGTGTTCATCTGAAGCAGGAGCAGGCCTTGGACGTCTCAGTGAAGTGTTCATCTGAAGCAGGAGCAGGCCTTGGACGTCTCAGTGAAGTGTTCATCTGAAGCAGGAGCAGGCCTTGGACGTCTCAGTGAAGTGTTCATCTGAAGCAGGAGCAGGCCTTGGACGTCTCAGTGAAGTGTTCATCTGAAGCAGGAGCAGGCCTTGGACGTCTCAGTGAAGTGTTCATCTGAAGCAGGAGCAGGCCTTGGACGTCTCAGTGAAGTGTTCATCTGAAGCAGGAGCAGGCCTTGGACGTCTCAGTGAGGTGTTCATCTGAAGCAGGAGCAGGCCTTGGACGTCTCAGTGAAGTGTTCATCTGAAGCAGGAGCAGGCCTTGGACGTCTCAGTGAAGTGTTCATCTGAAGCAGGAGCAGGCCTTGGACGTCTCAGTGAAGTGTTCATCTGAAGCAGGAGCAGGCCTTGGACGTCTCAGTGAAGTGTTCATTGTGTGGTCGACCCCAACCTGACCGCCTTGGACACACTGGCAGAGGACTAGAAACCAGGCAATGCCACAGGGGTGAGGTTACAGGGATTAGCTGCTGTGTGTGTGTCTTTCAAAAAACTTCACAAGTGTGGAATGTGTATATGGTTTGAAGGGGGTCTGTGATTGGACAGAAGAAGACAGAAGAGGACAGGAGAGACAGGAGAGGATAGGAGAGGACAGGAGAGGACAGGAGAGGACAGGAGGACAGGAGAGGACAGGAGAGACAGGAGAGGACAGGAGAGAGGACAGGAGAGAGGACAGGAGAGACAGGAGAGGACAGAAGATGACAGGACAGGAGAGGACAGAAGAGGACAGGACAGGACAGGACAGAAGAGGACAGGACAGGAGAGACAGGAGAGGACAGAACAAGAGAGGACAGGAGAGACAGGAGAGGACAGAAGAGGACAGGACAGGAGAGGGAGGAGAGGACAGGAGAGAGGAGAGGACAGGAGAGAGGAGAGGACAGGAGAGGACAGGAGGAAATAAAGAGAAGAGAAGAGAGGAAAAAGGAGAGAGAGAAAAGGAGAGGAGAGAAGAAGAGGACAGGAGAGAGAGAAGAGGACAGGAGAGAGAGAAGAGGACAGGAGAGAGAGAAGAGGAGAGCCAGCTGCTGTTTCTCCTGCCAGGTCCCTGGGTGGGCCATGCTCACTCTCACTTTCTCTCACACTCTTGCTTTTTCTCTCTCTCTCTCTCTCTCACACACACACACACACACACACACTTCTTTCTCTCTCTCACACACACTTGCTTTCTCTTTCAAACACACACGTCTTTCTCTTACACAAAAACACTTTAGCTCTCTCTCACACTCTCTCCTCGACAGAAGCTACTGGCGTAAACCACGGTGAAGCCTGTCCTAGAGAGAGGGGGCCGGGCGAGGGAGAGGAACAGTGCTCTGTCCTAGAGAGAGGGGGCCGGGCGAGGGGGCCGGGCGAGGGAGAGGGGGCCGGGCGAGGGAGCAGTGCTCTGTCCTAGAGAGAGGGGGCCGGGCGAGGGAGAGGAGCAGTCCTCTTAATTCAGGATGGCTTGAGAATCTTTCTGTCAGAGAGAAAAGGGGAGGGGAACAGAGCAGAAATAGCTAGAAACCATTTCTTGATGTGAGGGAGAATGTCAGTGAGAGCTGGCATCCTGTTGTCGGTTGGCCGGGGTCACGACCCTGCCCCCGCACAAATTACTCTCAATTACCGACATCTCTAGCGCCGCTCTCAACCAAATAACTCAGCTCTCAGTTTGCACATGATGCATATGAAAAGACTCCATTAAAAATGGTGACAACTAGACTCATTTAACACGAGTTGGTTCTAGGTCTGTTTTTTTCCTTTTCTGTTCCAGGCTAAATGCTTCTAATTTTCACTCCATTCTGTCGCTCTTTCTTGGTCTCCCTCTCTGCCCCTGTGACACCCTCTCCCTCCCTCTCCCTGATTTCCTCCTCCCACCCACCCTCCCTCTCCTTGTCTCCCTCCCGCTCTCTCCCTGTTCTCCCTCCCTCCCTCTCCCTGTCTCCCTCCCACCCTGCCTCCCTCCCTCCCTCTCCCTCCCTCCCTCCCTCCCTCCCTCCGTTCTCCCTCCCTCTCTCTCCCTCCCTCCCCCCGTCTCCCTCTCTCCCCCTCCCTACCTCCCCCCCCATCTCCCTCTCTCTCTCTCCCTCCCTCCCTCCCCCCATCTCCCTCTCCCTCCCTCCCTCCCTCCCCCCCCGTCTCCCTCCCCCCCCCGTCTCCCTCTCGCCCCGTCTGCCTCCCGTACAGACAGCCCCCTGGCTGGGACAGATCCAAGACCAAGAGCCGCCGCTGGTGCTGGGTCTCTGGTTTCTATAGGGTCACCAATAAACACACACACACAGACACACGCATAGCTCCCTGCTGTTCTGCCCAGAGACAGACCTGTGGGAGCATGTCTGGGCTTGTCCAAGGCATGGCTGTATTAGGCTTCTTCAGTAGACACTGAACCCTGGTAATAGAGCCTCTCTCTGGCTCACCAGGGTCTTGAACACGCTTGTCTCGGCTCAGCCACATGGCTGGTGACTTGGGACGGCAACAACAAGGACAGGATTACGCCCCCCCCCCTCCCCAAATCCCTCTCAGCTCAATCTCCAACCTCCTCTCCCTGTTCAAGCAGTCATTCAGCCCCACTATCTATAGATTTCTCCCAACCCCCCAACCCTACCCCCCCGTCACCCCCGTTCAGAGGAATGTGAGGACCAGCTGTTTGAGGAAGAAATAAACAAATGAAACCACCAAAAACAGGAAATGCAGCAGCTCCTATCAGCGGGCTGCATCAGTGGTGCGGTCATCCCAGAGCAAACCTGGGTGGCGCCTGATGATGATTGGCTGATCAAAGTGACAGCCGTGTAAGGATGGAAGGTCAGGCATAATCAGCAAGTTTATAGTCTGTGTGTGTGTGTGTGTGTGTGTGTGTGTCTAAGTTATGCAGGAAACAGGAGAGGAAACAAGGGAGGAGAAAATTCAAGATCCTGAGAGATGGAGAGGATGAAACAGGTTGTGCAGCACAAGAGTGGCCCAGATAGTGTGTGTGTGCGTGCGCGTGTGTACACATGTGTGCGTGAGAAAGAGAAAAATCTAAATGTCCTCAGTATTGTGGTCTATCTGTGTTAGTACAAAGTGGAAAGTGTGTGGGTGTGAAGACGCAAGCCGGACGCCAGAGACCAGACTCACTTTTCTATAATTCATATTCTGTCCTCTCCGCTCTTATGAAACCTACTCACATTCCTTGTCCTTCTCTCTGACAAACACACCAACAAACACAGTCACTAACACGCACATGCACTCATCAACGCACTAAAGCTGCCAAACACATGACTGAGTGTCGGCGTCTCAGTCTTTGTGGCAGTTTTCCCACATTAAAACCTGATAAATCATGTTTCTGTGGGACAGACAGACACAGAACCAGGTGAAACACCTCGATACGTGCCATTCCACAGTAAAAATGTTGTGTGTTGCATGCTGGGTAGCGATCTGCACATGCAGTACAAGTTCAACTGTTTCCACTTTGTGTGTTTCCACTGCTGAGGCACTGTCAACGTGTGTTCCTGCCTGCCTGCCTCAAAGCATGCTGAACTGAACAGGAGGGTAAACAAGGGAGGGAAAGAAGAGGTAGAAGGAGGGGAACGACAACCAGCAGAAATAGAGAGTTTAGCCTAACGTGAATAACTCTGCAGACTGGAGGTGAGGGACTGAGGGAGTGAGAGAGAAACCGAGGGGCGATGAAGGGGCGACGACCCAGAGTTTGCGTGACAAGGTAGAGGAGGATGAGGAAGAGGGAGGGGAGGCAAGCAATCATGAGCCAAATAGTTGAAAATAATAAAATTCCACACAGATAAGCAGGATTTCCCCTCGCCCCCTGATTCAGCACCTCCAGGTCCAGAGCGTGGGGGCTCCCCGAGGTCAACAGGAACAGAGGGAGGAGGTGAGGAGGGGGGAGAAGGGGTAAGGGAGTGCAGAGAGACAGAGAGAGGGGGGGTCATCCTGCTTTAGCCTTGACAGGGCCTCACTCCTCCCTCCCTCCCCCTCTCTCTCTCTCTCTAGCCCCCCCACTCCATACATCCCAAGTGGGGTTGCATCAAGTATTGAGCAATAAGGAGTCAATAAGAGCAGACGAGAGGATTGCACAGAAGAGAAGAGAGGAGAAGATAGGACAGGATAAGAGGGGAGAGGAGAGGTTGGAGCAGCCGTCAGAGGCAGAAGGGGGGTTGGAGGAAGGGTCTCCTTGCACAGCAAAACGTTGCCATCTAGTGTCAGATCAGACGGACCACCTACATCCTGCCCCTCACACCCCGCTCCTTCCTTCACCATGTTCCCGCTCTTCCACTGACATTCTCCCTCCCTCTGTCCGTGACAGAGAGAGACAGAGACAGAGAGACAGGAGAGAGACAGAGAGAGAGAGAGAGAGAGAGAGAGAGAGAGAGAAGGGAGAAAAAGAGAGCAACAAAGAGTGAAAGAGAGAGTGATGGAGAGTGGGGTGTGTTCTCTAGCGAGACAGAGCGTGTCTGTGGGGGAGTTCACTGGGTGTGTTCCTATGTGAAGGTCAGCTGGATCTTCCCTAACTACAGTCTCACTCACCTACGGTGTGAATATAGTGTGTGTGTTTGTGTGTGTGCGCACGTGTGGGTGGGGGTGGGAGAGAGCTCAAAAGCACAAGTAAGATATTTACTACAGAATGAGATCATGATGAGGGTTTATTGTGTTATATACAGAGATGTGCAACTCGCTCACAACCAAGGAGCCTGCTGCACCAGACAACACCTGAACACATCTGTTTGTCTGCCTGACTGCCTGTCTGCCTGCCTGCCTGCCTGCCTGCCTGTCTGTCTGTCTGCCTGTCTGCCTGTCTGTCTGTCTGTCTGTCTGTCTGTCTGTCTGCCTGCATGATGCGCAAACCACCCACCAGTCAACCTAGGCCAACACCAGTCATTCCAGGCTAGTCTTTTCTGTGCATGAAACTCTGACCCAGAGTACCAGGACCCTAGAATCCAGGACCAAGCCACTGAAGTGTAGCCTTCATTTTGGGCTGTTGAACCTCCTTCACCCCTCTGCTCCCAGCTCCTCCTCCTCAGCACTAGTACTCAGGAAGGATCTCTGGATCCTTCCTGTTCTGGCATAACTCCACCATGCCCTCCGTCACCCCCCTACCCAACCCTCCCTCGGCCCCCCACATTACTCAACCCTCCCTCCCTCTCCCTCTCTCTCACACACAAAAAACGCTCCTTTTCCCTGTAGTGGGGTCCCCCTCACCCTGAGAAAAATGGCCGTCACGGAACCCTGCTAACACAAGGCCTCCCCTCAACCACAAACTAGGGTATGCAGGGAAAGACAGAGAGAGAGGGAGGGAGGGGGGGGGGATAACAGAGACCCTCCATATTACTGCTGGAATATTAGCGGAGGGAGGGAGGGAGGGAGGGAGGGAGGGAGGACTGCTGTGAGCAGCGAGCCACAGAACACTCCCCCACATGTGGAGTCAATTAGGAACAATCTTGTTTTCTATCCACCACTGCAAAAGAAAGTTTTTTTCTCCCCTGAGTTGTGTGTGTCCGTGTGTGTGAGCATGTTTTTCTGCAAACTTGCCAGAGAAATAAGCAGGATCTTATGGGTTTTCTATATCGAGGGCATTTAAGTCTGGAGAGTCCATGTTTGAGTGCTGCTCCTGTTCAGACAGACTCATCCAGGAGATCCCTCATGCCAAGCCCACGAGACACTCCTGAAACCATGTCTCAGGGCTGTGTGTTGTGTCACAAGCTGTGTACGAGTGTGTGTGTGTGTGTGTGTGTGCATGTCTCAGGGCTGTGTGTTGTGTCACAAGCTGTGTACGAGTGTGTGTGTGTTTGAAGCCTGATCGGCCAGTTTATGCATGCTCACACCTCTGATAGTTGTGCGTGACTGGTGCGAGACAGACGTCTTCCACGTTAGGTTTCCAGAGACACACACGCGCGCGCACACACACAAAGGCTCTCAGGAAGAACGGGTTTTAGACAAGAGGAAGTCTCATGGATGCTTCAATTATGTATCGTCTTTCAAACTGTCATGTTTAGACCGCTTCAATTATTCATCCGTTTCAGGATGGATGTCTGAACCTGTGGGGGAACAATAGGTCTACGCCGCCAGTGGCTGATCTGGGCAGCATCAAACCAGCCCAGCAGAAAACAAAAGCATCTCTTCATATTCCCATCAAAGACTTCATGAAATAAGACTTTGTTTGTTTGTTTACTTTCAACGGGGGTGTGGGGCAGGGGGGTTGTATGATTTCAAAGAGAAGAAACTTCAAATGGAGGTTGGGGTTCAAACGGGCCCAGGATCTGACGTCAGATGCAGGTGTGAAGGTAGTGACCCTGGAGATGTTCCATAGAGCCCTCTCTCTAGCCCCAGTCTGTCTGTCTCTCTAGCCCCAGTCTGTCTGTCTCTCTAGCCCCAGTCTGTATCTGTCCCTCTAGCCCCAGTCTGTCTGTGCCTCTAGCCCCAGTCTGTCTCTCTCTCTAGCCCCAGTCTGTCTGTCTCTCTAGCCCCAGTCTGTCTGTGCCTCTAGCCCCCGACTGTCTCTCTCTCTAGCCCCAGTCTGTCTGTCTCTCTAGCCCCAGTCTGTCTGTCTCTCTAGCCCCAGTCTGTCTGTCTCTCTAGCCCCAGTCTGTCTCTCTCTCTAGCCCCAGTCTGTCTCTCTCTCTAGCCCCAGTCTGTCTGTCTCTCTAGCCCCAGTCTGTCTGTCTCTCTAGCCCCAGCCTGTCTGTCTCTCTCTCTAGCCCCAGCCTGTCTGTCTCTCTCTCTAGCCCCAGTCTGTCTCTCTCTCTAGCCCCAGTCTGTATCTGTCTCTAGCCCCAGTCTGTCTGTCTCTCTAGCTCCAGTCTGTCTCTCTCTCTAGCCCCAGTCTGTCTCTCTCTCTAGCCCCAGTCTGTCTCTCTTTCTAGCCCCAGTCTGTTTCTCTCTCTAGCCCCAGTCTGTCTGTCTCTCTCTCTAGCCCCAGTCTGTCTCTCTCTCTAACCCCAGTCTGTCTGTCTCTCTAGCCCCAGTCTGTCTCTCTCTCTAGTCCCAGTCTGTCTGTCTCTCTCTCTAACCCCAGTCTGTCTGTCTCTCTAGCCCTAGTCTGTCTCTCTCTCTAGCCCCAGTCTGTCTGTCTCTCTCTCTAGCCCCAGTCTGTCTGTCTCTCTAGCCCCAGTCTGTCTGTCTCTATCTCTAGCCCCAGTCTGTCTCTCTCTCTAGCCCCAGTCTGTCTCTCTCTCTAGCCCCAGTCTGTCTCTCTCTCTAGCCCCAGTCTGTCTCTCTCTCTAGCCCCAGTCTGTCTGTCTCTCTAGCCCCAGTCTGTATCTGTCTCTAACCCCAGTCTATAGCGAGACAGAGCGTGTCTGTGGATGTGTGAGACTTAAGGGGTTCTCAAGAGGACAGCAGCAAGATGGCGGGGGGGCCCAGCGGTGCCTGTGGCTGTCTGTCTTGAGAGGGCAGCGCTTACGTATGTTTCCACAGTTCTAATAAGAGCAGAGCCACTCTGTGGGTGGTGTGGGGGCGGTCTACAATGAGAAGGGATGAGTGAGAGGCCACCGAGTCCAACTGGTTCTTAGAAAAGCGGCATGTCTGCATGAGAGACGCAGGGGGAGAGATTCCTCTGGATGGAGGGGGATGTTGTTTTAATAACACCCCCCCCCCTAACCCAAACCCCCAACCTCACCTCCCGGGCAACACCAACAGCCCCTGGGTGCTACTGAGAAACCTACGTCTCCACCTCAATGTTAACCAGCTGGGAGTCAGGGTACTGTAAATACCTGCTACCCACGTCGCATAATACGTGTGTGTGTGTGTGTGTCAGCTCACCAATTGAATGTACGCCACTTTGTAATCAGGCCTCTTCACTTTCTGGTTCAGGTGATTTCTTTTCTTGTTCGTACCTGTAGAGAGATAGAGTAATCAAGAGAGAAAGGAGACCGAAAGTGACAGAGAGAGAGGGACAGCGAAGGGAGGGGGGTTATTGTAAGGGTTTCAGTTTATACGGCTTCTTCTGTGCTTTAGTTGGTTGGTGTGCTTATTCTAACATGCCGTCAACATGAAACTCTCCCGTCCGTTCCGAAGGGAGAAGGGGGAAGAGAGGGGGGGAAGAGGGGGAGTAGGGGGGAGAGAGGGAGAATGGGGGAGAGAGAGGGAGAAGGGGGAAGAGAGGGGGGGAAGAGGGGGGTAGAAGGGGGGGTTAAGGGGGGGGGGGAGAAGGGGGAAGAGAGGGGGGGGAGAGAGGGAGTAGGGGGGAGAGAGAGGGGGTAGAGAGAGGGAGTAGGGGGGAGAGAGGGGGGGGAGAGAGGGAGTAGGGGGGAGAGAGAGGGGGTAGAGAGAGGGAGTAGGGGGGAGAGAGGGGGGGTAGAGAGAGGGAGTAGGGGGGAGAGAGAGGGGGTAGAGAGAGGGAGTAGGGGGGAGAGAGAGGGGGTAGAGAGAGGGAGTAGGGGGGAGAGAGGGGGAAGAGAGAGGGAGTAGGGGGGAGAGAGAGGGGGTAGAGAGAGGGAGTAGGGGGGAGAGAGAGGGAGTAGGGGGGGAGAGAGAGGGGGAAGAGAGAGGGAGTAGGGGGGAGAGAGAGGGGGAAGAGAGAGGGAGTAGGGGGGAGAGAGAGGGGGAAGAGAGAGGGAGTAGGGGGGAGAGAGAGGGGGAAGAGAGAGGGAGTAGGGGGGAGAGAGAGGGGGAAGAGAGAGGGGGAGGGGATGAGAAAAAGTGTGAGGGTGAGGGAGAGGAGGGAGAGGATAACCGAGAGAGGGAGAGGATAACCGAGAGAGGGAGAGAGACTTCACCACACAACCAGGAGACCAACAGTTGGTTCCTTAAACCAATGAAGATTAACCAAACAGTAGAAAAACTTACAAACGGGCAGAAAAAAGTGACAAAGCAACAGCATTTTTCCACCTCGAAAACTCACTGTGGGTCTTCACCGTAACTGCTGTTGTCATGGGAACCGTTTATGACATGAATCACGAGGTAAACATTCCACTGTAATGAGATATTTGAGTCCATATGTGTGTGTGCACATATGGAGGTGTGTGTTGGAGTTGGTACGTTTGTGTGTGTGTGTGTGCGAACATAGGTGTGTTTTGTGTAATAATCAACAGCCAGACCCACAGCTCAGGGAAAGCCCTTAGCATGGTTGTAAACACACACACACACACGGTTAGTAGCCCCTATGTAGGTGTTAGAGACGTGTGTGTGTGTGTGTGTGTCACATTCAGGATCTCTGGTTGTGGGGGAAACCCCTATGCGGAGACCCCACGTCCTTAGCGCCGTGAGAAGGAAAGTCTCACACACACACACACACACACACGCACACACGCACACACGCACACACGCACACACGCACACACGCACAACAAATCTAGATCAGGTAAAATGTGGGTTGCTATGTAGATGATAAAAAGGCACTTACAAAACACACGCACAAAAAAAAAAAAAAACGAACAAGTAATTCCTAATCACCCTCTCTGGTTTTGGGCCTGTGGTCTGGCAGACGGCTATCACGTTACAGACCCCGGAGCGGGAGGGGTAACCGTGGCAACGCCTTCCAAAATACCCCCGCCGTAGGCGATGGGAAGAAAGGGGTCGTTTGCGCCCCTCGTTCTCCCAGCCCGTTCCCCTCTTTACACTGCCAATGGAGTGGAACCCTGGTGCAGGGCGGGATACCTTCTCTGACGCACCTCCAGATCGCCTGGGGGGCCCCTCGCCGCCCTCCCTCGCCGCCCTCCCCCGCCGCCCTCCCTCCCTCCCCTCCCTCCCTCCCTCCCTCCCTCCCTCCCTCCCTCCCCTCCCTCCCTCCCTCCCAAGGGGCTTCCCTTTTCCCCTGCTTTTAAAGAGGACCAGACCCTCCACTCATAAACACAACCCTGATGGGTTTTCCTCCATGTTACCCAACAGAGCGTCGCTCTCTCTCTCTAGATCGGTCTTCTTTCCTTGAAGGGTAGAGGGCTCCTGCGTGGCTCTGCCAACACAGCAGTCTCAGTGACAGGCTGGTGTCACACCCATCCCTCCATCCCTCTTCTGACACCCATCCTCCCTTCGGCGAACTCCCCCTCACCTCCCATCCGTCCCTCTCCAGGTGCCCCCCCCCTTCCTACCCCCCTTCCCCCCCTGTTCCTCCAGGAGCGTGCACATTTTTACCCTTGTAAAAGAGCCTCTAAACAGGCCATGCATTTCCTCTCCCATAAAAAGCCACAAGGATCATTTAGTCAATGATATAACGCTCGGCCTGACTATGATCCTGCTCAACTGTAAAAGGAAGAAAGGGGGGGGGGGGGGGGGCAAAGGGAGAAGGGGGGAGGGGAGAAGGGGGTGGTTGTGTAACCATGCTTGGCCCACTTAGACCCCCACAGTAGGTTTGTATGTGCACGCGTGTGTGTGAGGAGGACTGCAGGGGTGTCCTGGGATCGTCTTGGAGACCACAGTGCTGTGGCAGCAAGACTGTAAGGTTAGGAGCTGTGGGGGATCTGAGCCCAGATAGGCACGCTAACCGCTAGCAATGCTATCCGTTCCAAAACTGTCTCCTCTCTGCCAATAAAATAAGAAAGGGACTAGCTCATAATGCTACATAGTCACGACCGGTAATCACAACCGGTAATCATCACAGAGCTTGTTTTTGAAGAAAAGTGAACCAGAATACAGTTAGGTCCATAAATATTTGGACATTGACACAATTTTCATCATTTTGGCTCTGTATATCACCACAATGGATTTGAAATGAAACAATCAAGATGTGCTTTAAGTGCAGACTTTCAGCTTTAATTTCAGGGTATTTACATCCAAATCGGGTGAACGGTGTAGGAATTACAACACATTTTATATGTGGCCCCCCCCCCCTTTTTAAGGGACCAAAAATAATTGGACAAACTAACATAATCATAAATCTAATTGTCACTTTTAATACTTGGTTGCAAATCCTTTGCAGTCAATGACAACCTGAAGTCTGGAACCCATAGACATCACCAGACGCTGGGTTTCGTCCCTGGTGATGCTCTGCCAGGCCTCTACTGCAACTGTCTTCAGTTCCTGCTTGTTCTTGGGGCATTTTCCCTTCAGTTTTGTCTTTAGCAAGTGAAATGCATGCTCAATTGGATTTAGGTCAGGTGATTGACTTGGCCATTGCAGAACATTCCACTTCTTTGCCTTAAAAAACTCTTTGGTTGCTTTCGCAGTATGCTTCGGGTCATTGTCCATCTGCACTGTGAAGCGCCGTCCTATGAGTTCTGAAGCATTTGGCTGAATCTGAGCAGATAATATTGCCAGAAACACTTCAGAATTCATCCTACTGCTTTTGTCAGCAGTCACATCATCGATAAATACAAGGGAACCAGTTCCATTGGCAGCCATACATGCCCACGCCATAACACTACCTCCACCATGCTTCACTGATGAGGTGGTATGCTTTGGATCATGAGCAGTTCCTTCCCTTCTCCATACTCTTCTCTTCCAATCATTCTGGTACAAGTTGATCTTGGTCTCATCTGTCCATAGGATGTTGTTCCAGAACTGTACAGGGTCTTTTAGATGTTTTTTGGCAAACTCTAATCTGGTCTTCCTGTTTTTGAGACTCACCAATGGTTTACATCTTGTGGTGAACCCTCTGTATTTACTCTGGTGAAGTCTTCTCTTAATTTTTGACTTTGACACAGATACGCCTACCTCCTGGAGAGTGTTCTTGATCTGGCCAACTGTTGTGAAGGGGTTTTTCTTCACCAGGGAAAGAATTCTTCTGTCATCCACCACAGTTGTTTTCCATGGTCTTCCGGGTCTTTTGGTGTTGCTGAGCTCACCAGTGCATTCTTTCTTTTTAAGAATGTACCAAACAGTTGATTTGGCCACACCTAATGTTTTTGCTATCTCTCTGATAGGTTTGTTTTGATTTTTCAGCCTAACGATGGCTTGCTTCACTGATGGTGACAGCTCTTTGGACTTCATATTGAGAGTTGACAGCAACAGATTCCAAACACAAATACCATACTTGAAATGAACTCTAGACCTTTTATCTGCTCCTTGTCAATGAAATAACGAACTCCCATGAGGGAATAACATACACCTGGCCATGGAACAGCTGAGCAGCCAATTGTCCAATTACTTTTGGTCCCTTAAAAAGGGGGGGGGGCACATATAAAATGTATTGTAATTCCTACACCGTTCACCTGATTTGGATGTAAATACCCTGAAATTAAAGCTGAAAGTCTGCACTTAAAGCACATCTTGATTGTTTCATTTCAAATCCATTGTGGTGGTATACAGAGCCAAAATGATGAAAATTGTGTCAATGTCCAAATATTTATGGACCTAACTGTACATGATACACGCTCTGGGCTCCAGCTCTTTCTTCCTTGCAGTTGTTTTCAAAACTTCCCTATGTTCATATTGATTGAATCTGAGACAAGAAGTTGGACTTAAAACTTGATATCAAGTGAAAGGGACCTGCAGAGACTTCTAGAACATTGTATCAGTCTGTTCCAGTTTGTTCATTGATAACAAGAGAAAGGAATGTTATGTAGATCATGCACTCCTGCAGAACATGCTCTTGTGCTTGAGCTTCCCTGAGACGACAGCTGAAGAAGGCACCGGAACCTAGAGCCAGGCGCTGCCTCTCTGCCATACAGTGTTCCAGTGGCTTGTCAACTGTTTGTATGTTCTCACCCTGCAATGATCCATCTCCAGGGGGCCTGACCTGTGTGTGTGTGTGTGTGTGTGTTTGTGGTGCAACAGACCTAGTACTGGAAGTGCTTGGGCGCGGACCGTGCGTGTTAGTGCCTGTTGAAGTGGCGGAGGTGCTCCATGTTCTGGTCGTGGTGAACCTGTCTGCACTCTGGTGAAAGTCTGGTCCTGAAGTACTTACTGTTGCTGTGTGTTTGTAAATGTGTGTATTTGTATGTGTGTGTGTGTGGGGGGGGGGGAGGTACTTACAGTATTGTATCCTGGTGCGAACTGCTGCTACTGGAACACTATAAATATTTTCCAGGTAGTTCCTCACGTCACACTTAGTCATTCTGTCCAGACAACCCAGGAACATTGCGAGGAGGAGAAAGAAAGAGAGAGAAAAAGAGAGACTGTTATTGGAAGACTTTCAGCAATCTATAAGAGCTCCATATTTCTTTGTTCATTGAGACAGGAGACAGGGGAGGTTTATGTGGAGGGCTCTCTGTTCCCTGCCTTCACCTCCAGTTTCCACACCAGGACGGATATGAGCGAGGCTTCATCCGATTAGCCGGCTGCCGCATCGATCGGCAGTTCTGAAAGCGGACATGAAGCCGAGTGGCCTGCGCGTCGACAGGATGGCAACATTTGGAATGTATTGATTCCATATAAGAAAGAGAAGCTTTTAACTGCTAATCAATCTATCAAATGTGATTAGCGCTGTTTTGTCTGGAGCACTTGCACGTTTGGCAAAGTGCCTAACAGGAGCTCAGCAGAGGCAGAGTGCTTAGACAGGCCGGGGTTCTCCGTCTAAACATGGACTGCAATTAAGTATCCTCTTCTTGATATAAAGACAATAGCGTTTAGACTTTGGTGATCACTTTAGACACACTGGGCTAAAACATTTCTCCAGCTACAAAATGAGTCAAAAGAGAAAGGACTCAGGCATGGACAAATTGGCACCATTTAGCAAAAATGCTTTTTCCTACTTGTTAAGTGAATCTAATTACAGCTATCCAGCAACTATTGTTCAAATATTCTATACATCCCAATGACTGTGTCTGATTGATTTTTGACCACAGAGCAATAAACTCCACGTCGTCCTGTCACGAGTGATGTTACAAGCACACTCTCTCGCCACCATCTTAAACATGACCTAGCTTTTAATCCATCGCTGATGCAGCAGGGTAGTCATGGTTACACACACGCTGGGATGGCCACTCCTCAGAGTCACAGTATACCCACCTACCAAGACATGTCCAAACAAGAAACTAAGTTAGAAGAAATATTGTTCGTCATATAGGATGACCTTGCGTAACGTGGGCCTGTGCTCCAGCAAGTCTTCTGGAGCCCAGCCTGGGCTGCAGCAAGTCTTCTGGAGCCCAGCCTAGGCTACAGCAAGTCTTCTGGAGTCCAGCCTGGGCTGCAAAAAGTCTTCTGGAGTCCAGCCTGTGCTGCAGAAAGTCTTCTGGAGCCCAGCCTGGGCTGCAGCAAGTCTTCTGGAGCCCAGCTGGTCAGACAAAGGTTGTCCAAAAAAAACAGGCCTTCACCGAGAGACACGTATCTCTTTTAGAAAGACAGAAACAGAGAGTAGGAGGGAAGAGAATGAGCAATAGACAAAGAGAGGCAAGATGAGAGCCAGAGGGAGGCAGAGAGGTGGCCGGGGAGAGAGTGGGAGAGAGAGAGAGTAGAAAGAGAGAGCGCTCCTGGGGGACTGCCCAAAGCCAGGGGACGGAGGGCAGGAAGTCAGAACAAACCCTCAGTTTCTTTCTTTCTCTATGGGTAGGAGAGCTGTTACCTAAGAGACGCAACTAACAGATGTGCCTACGGGCCCTGTTTCCCCCCTCCACCCCCCCTCCACCCCCCCTACCCCTCCTCCACCCCCCCCCCCACCCCTCACCCCTCCACCCCCCCTCCCCCGCACCTCTCCCCCCTCACACAGAGTGCATTTGGGGGGTTGGCGAAGCAGAGCAGACTGACAGGAAGAGAAGTGGGGGGGGGGGATACTTGAGATGAAGAATGAAAGGGAGGGAGAGAGTGTGATTGTGTGGGCGAGAGCTGGGTTCCTAGAAAGCAGAGCGAGGGAGGGAGGGGGGGGGGGAGGGAGAGGTGATGAGAAGCTTGGGGGTAGTGGGAGGGGGAGGGGCTTTGGGAATAGACTCCTCACAGGATCATTAGAGCAGGAATACTGATCCTGATTGCTGTGAAGGGCATCCTTCTAATCCCCAAACAGCACACACTCCAATTATCCAGCCTCCACACACACACGCACGCACAAAAAACACGTACACACACCCCCAGAAAGCATACAGACAAACGAAAACAAGAGTTTTTGCTAAAAGTAACCCCTCCAGCCCAACCATGCTCCAGTGTAGAAGAGCCCCACCCTCCCTGGCTAACTTCTTTCATCCTACACCCCACCGTGACTCCCCCAGACCTGGCCTACCCCCCGTCCCTCCCTCTCTCCAGATAAGGAGGTATCCCAGGGGCCCTGAGCATCACAGGGTTTGCCGACTGATATATTTCTAGATGAACACGTAATGCTGCGCTCGTTCCCCACGGCTAGGCCAGCCTCGACTGACGACATCGGCCCCAGAGATGAAAACATGGAGGAGCGTGTGAGACCGGCCCACGGAAGGTCACAGAGCTGTTGCCGAGCCGGTTTTGGTGTTGGGGAGGGTCATAGCAGGGCCTGGGGCTGAGGGGTGGGGAGGTAAGTGTGGGTAGGCAGGGCTAAATAAAGGTGTATTGTTTGGTATTGTTAAGGGGAGGGAGGGGAGATATAAACAGGATATCAAAGAGAGTCAAAGGGAGAGGACGGCAGGTGTACTTAATGCAGAGTCCTAGGAGGGGTTGGAAAGAACATGCTGAACTATTTTCTGAGGTCTTTGTCTTCCTTTGAGACCATATCACCATGTCAGACCTGGCACACCGAAGGACAAACACAGTTTCAGACAGACCCAGCTAGCTTAGTCTCTACCACGAACAGAACACAGACCCAGCTAGCTTAGCCTCTACCACGAGCAGAACACAGACCCAGCTAGCTTAGCCTCTACCACGAGCAGAACACAGACCCAGCTAGCTTAGCCTCTACCACGAACAGAACACAGACCCAGCTAGCTTAGCCTCTACCACGAACAGAACACAGACCCAGCTAGCTTAGCCTCTACCACGATCAGAGCACCGACCCAGTTAGCTTAGCCTCTACCACGAGCAGAGCACAGGGAGAGAGAACAGGAAGTTGACGCAGGGTTCATACAAGGTAACCTAAAACAGGTCAACTAACAGGTGACAAGATAGTAAAGCGTACCTACAGTAGGCACAGCCCTCTCTTTCCTACAGACACTACACACACACACACAATGGTTTTGAAAGCATTGTGTCAGAGGAGCTAAGTGGTGAGAATGAAACAGGAGACTGTTCTCTGAGAAGATGAAAGGTGAAAGACAGCCGCTCCTTATGGTCCTGTAGCCCATTGTCAGGTCAGGTCAGGACACACACACACACACACAATAAAGACAGCAGCCCCACCCTGACACATGGAGCCCCTGACAAAGGCCTGTCATGGAGAGAGAAACAGACACCACAACAGCCATGGTGAGCGTCTGCCAGACACACACACACACACACACACACAATACCATGAACCACTTCTCCTACAGGGCCCAGTAGGCTAAACTGAATAGTGGTCAAAGCCAGGACATGGAACCACTCGCTGTGACATAACATACAGTAAACAAGAGTGGCTCTGGTTCCAGATGAGACAGCGCTGGTGTTTACGGCTCGGAGCAAACGCAGAGATGAAACAGAGGGATCACCATGGCGATTGGGACGTTGTTTGGCACAACAGCCTTGCCTCCCGTGCAGGGAGCCACAGTAGCCGACTCATTACTCTGTCAGTGACACAGGAACACTGCACGGTTGCTTGTAAATGAATACACACAGTGTGTGTGTGTGCGTGTGTGCATGTGTGTGTGCGTGTGTGTGTGTATGTGTGCGTGTGGGTGGGTGGAATTCTCTGGGCATGTCAGCTTAAGTGGAGTTCACAAGGTGTAAAAAGAATGAATATATACTGTGTGTGTGTGTGTGTGTGTGTGTGTGTGTGTGTGTGAACTCTGATACAGGAAGGGCATATGTAAGAAGCAGAAACTTGATGATGTCGCTGGAAGGAGGAAATACTTAAGAGACCGCAAAAGGAATCAAAGAACAATCAACAGGAGAAAAGGGCAGGCAGGCAGGCAGGCAGAGACAGACAAACAGACAGACCAGAGGTGACACCAGTTCATGGGAAGCAGGCTGTGTATGTTTGGAAGTAGAGACATTACAATAGTGGGTCCAGAAAGAGTAAAACAAAGATGGAGGGGAAGACAGAGAGAAGAGGGGGTGGAACAGAGATAGGGATAGAGGAGCAGAAATCAAGAAAAACTGAGCGAAAGAGAAGAGGGAGAGTGGAGGACAGGTGGGGTCAGAGCGATGCAACATGGGCTCCAGGTGCTGCTGGTGTGTTTCTCCCTCGAGACAAACAACACTACCACTCTCATTAGCACCCATTTACTGTCTGCCCAACACAGGGCGAGCTCTTAGTGCCACCACAAACACCATCAACACTCCCAAAAGCAGACAGCAACATGCACAGTGGTGTGTGTGTGTGTAACTCCCCTTCTCTCCTGATACCTGCCCAGTCTATTCCGACCCTTTACATGCGGATACACAGAATGAAATTACATAAGCACCCAAACCTGGTGGAGACAAGCCAGGTCTGGGGGTGGGAACCTGAATGAATAGATTAGATGTAAACCCCTCAGAAGCACCTGCCAAGACTTCAATCTGAAGCCCTGATCACTGCTGTGACGGCTGCTGGTAAGCATGGAGGAGAGAGAGAAAGGTGGAAAGAGAGAGGTAGAGAAAGAGAGAGATGTAGAGAAAGAGAGGTAGAGAGGTGTGTGTGTGAGGGGGAGGGGGGCTGTCCCAAATGGAGTGTTGCCAGGTTCCCATTCTAGACACTATTATGACATCATTCATCGTAGATATTTTTCCAACCACAGACTTCCAATCACTGACAGTAGCTAGCTCTTCCACGTGCACTCAAGCGAACTTCAACTAGCTGTGAAGTGTCAAGAACTGTATTATTGAGTCTTAGCCTTGCCTACTGTTAATAAAACAAGTTTCATTCAAACGTATTTTCCCCCTTAAACACTAAAACACCACGTCCATCAACCTCAATAAGTGGGTAAAGGCCTCAGCTGTGAAAACTAACAATCTCAATTCATAAGCTTAGCACTCCGCCTGGTGGACGAGTGTGTGAACTACAAGGCCAGGAGAAAACGGATCGTAAACACTCCAAACATTAACAGACTTACTCCATCGGGATGCGGAACTGGACGATATCCGGGGGTTGCTCCTTCCCAGGTCGGACCAGGGTGAGGGCAAATGGAGGCCTGAACATCTTCAGCTGGGGGTTCCCTGCCTGGTACAGGGGGTATCTGAGGGGAGCAGGTCAGACCGCGCACAGTCAAAGGATGAGACGGCAAAACGGCCTTTCTACTAGCATCAGATTAATCGGTGGGAAATAAAAGCTTTCTAAATGTGCTAGACAAGGAGACATCATGTGGTCTTGCTTTAATTCCAACACCTGTAATTAATCTGTGCAGGTAAATACATGGAGAATTAGGGCGTCTGTCTGGGATGCAATGCAAAAAAGAATCACGTCGTGGCAATTTATTGAGGGTGAATTTCAAGTCAAAAAGCTCGTAATGCACTTGATTGCTGCTGGAAGAAATAGTTAGCAAGCTAGCGCCGGAGTATCTAGCTAGCTAACTAGCTCTTGCGATCTAACTAGATACACTTAAGAACAACACAATCTACGAAGATCATTTCAAACAGGAATCGGTGTGTATTTTATAGACCCTGGCAATCAATACTATAGTTAGTTAATCTATCTAATTAGTTGACTAGCAGCACCAGTAGCTACTTAGATAGCTAACGCTACATGATTACACTGAAGACTGAGCGCTAAGCTAGCTAGCTAGCTAATACAAGAGCAAATATAAACAGTATCTGGGCATGATGCAGCTTTCTGATACATGCAGCATAATATTAAACCATTTTGACTTACATCAGTCTTCTTGCCATAACACAACTCCCTTGTTTTGATCTATAAGCAAGCTGGGTGAGGTTTGTTGTCTTCTCAAGGGTACACGTGGGGAGTACTTCCAGGGATGATGACAGACGCATGCGCACAAGCTTTAGGGAGGGCGCGATGCCCTTGAAGTACAGAAGGGCACTTTTTGACCTAGTCCTGCCAACCTGATGTGGCCGTTAGGATCTCTTACAGACATTTTTGAGTGGAACACTACTCCTGCACGTGCTCGGACAGCCATTGCTTTTACAAGATTCAATGCTTGGTTAACAAAAAGACGAAAAAATAATGAGTTGTACTTCGAATATACCGATATGGAGTTTGCAGACAATATTTGAAAGGGTCATTCAATATTGTCATTGTGATCAATGACAATATTAAATTTCTTCACAGAAGGTTTTTGGCAATATCACAGTGGAATTTCTGAATGTAATTCCACTAAAATAACCTTTAATAATGCCAAATTCCCAGTCCAACATGAATAAAATGCTGTGTAATAATTGTTCATCTTAAATAGCAATGTAGTTGTTACCACTCTGCCTGTGTCCTACCTTAGCAGACAGAGGGAGACCTTCTCCCACTGGGCTCACTCTTACACTCACACCCACTCCAGTGTGTTGGCTGTCAGGGGGAGAAGAAATGAGGGCCCCCTGAGGGGGAAATGAATCCAGACTCAGTTGGCTCTCTGTTGCTGGCAGGGGCTGTATTGCTCACTGAAAGAGCCTTTGCCAAGGAAGTTTCCATCAGTCAGGCCCTGCTGCCTCCCTCTTGAATGAGGAATTAGTCCGACAATGATGAGCTTATAGTCCCCCTCCTTCCCTGTCTTGACTGCCTGATCATACTGCTCCGGTGACATACTAGATCATGATCGCATGTTAGCAGAGATGGGTAGTTACTGTTCTTAAGTCAATTTTTCTGGTATCAGTACTTTACATCACTATTTACAAATGTCACTCTTTACATTTTTTACACAAATATATGTAGGCTACTTTCTACCTCTTACATTTTTAAGAAAGGCTTGTTACTTTAGTTTTAATCTAGTGGCATGGTCAATATTGTTTCTAGTCATTACGCGCCTTCTTTCCATTTCCTAGCTATCACACACAACAAACGTAAGCTAGTATACGAATCTACCATGGAGCAAGGCAAGAAGCCAACAAGAAGAACATTTCCTAAAAGTAAAAATTAAAAAAAAAAAAAAACGTTTGCAGAATTGATTAGGACTCTACTATAGGCCTACTCTATGGAAGCAAATCGTGACCAAAATTCCAATTCAAATGCATTTGCAGAAATGCTTTTTTATTTTAAGAATGTGGCTGCATTATTTGACTCAAATGAAATTAGTAATCAAATCATCCTATTTGAATTTTAATTTTCTTCTTCAAGAGTGCTCAATCTTTCACTTAATTAAAATGAAAAAGAAATATACATTTGAGATTTAATTTTCAAAATATGCCCCAGCAAATAGATTACCAAAATTCAATTTGAAATGTAAAATTTGAAAATTAAAATGCATTTGCAGAAATGCTTTTTCATTTTAAGAATGTAGCTGCATTATTGGACTCATAAATAAATTAGTAATCAATCATTCTATTTGCATTTTCTTCAAGACTGCACATTTTATGCCATAATCAAAAAGAAAACAGACGAACATTGCTTTTTCGTTTTCGTGTTCTGCCCGCAAAGTACTGCCCAGAATTCAAAAACGAAAAAGCATTCTGAGCGGCGCAGCAGAGTGACGTCAGTAGCCACTCTTCTTCAGCTCCCTGCTGACCGAGCTACCCATCTTGTTCGGTAGGGGGCGGTGTGCACATCTGCATTGCATTACATTGCAAATGTGCCGGGAAATTGATTGAATTGCCGGGTCTTTAGAGGACGCATCTCAGATCATCTCGTCCCAAGGGCAGTACTTTCCCGGCACATTTGCAATGTAATGCAATGCAGATGTGCACACCGCCCCCTACCGAACAAGATGGATAGCTCGGTCAGCAGGGAGCTGAAGAAGAGCGGCTACTGACGTCACTCTGCTGCGCCGCTCAGAATGCTTTTTCGTTTTAGAATTCTGGGCAATGTTATACTATGTACGGCACAGTTTTTTATCCATAAAAATAGTCTTGAAATCATCCCCTTTTTTCCCCATTTGTTTTGTTTGTTTCCTTTCACTTCCCTTGTAATCCGTTCTGTATTATAAAATGTATATTTTTGATTACGATGTTATTATGCCATTTGGCGAATGTTGTGTACCTTCATGTACAAAAAGAGTATCGATGTGGCAATGTATGGTTTGTACATTTTCAATAAAAATAAAAACATTCAAAAAAGTTTTCGAATTATGGGCAGTACTTTGCGGGCAGACCACGAAAACAAAAAAGCAATATTTGCTCTGTTTTCTTTTTGAAAATGTGCAATCTTGAAGATGAAAATGCAACTGCAAATAGAATGATTACTAATTTTATTTATGAGTCCAATAATGAAGCCACATTCTTAAAATGAAAAAGCATTTCTGCAAATGCATTTTAATTTTCAAATTTTACATTTCATATTTAATTTTGGTATCTATTTGCTGGGGCATATTTTGAAAATTAAATCTCAAATGTATATTTCTTTTTCATTTTAATTAAGTGAAAGATTGAGCACTCTTGAAGAAGAAAATTAAAATGCAAATAGGATGATTGATTACTAATTTCATTTATGAGTCAAATAATGCAGCCACATTCTTAAAATGAAAAAGCATTTCTGAAAATGCATTTTAATTTAAATTTTGGCCACGATTTGCTTCCATACTACTCAACTGTGCGTTTTAAACTTCCTCAGTTAGCTCTAGCAATCCCACACAGCAGCCAGTAGGCTAGTTAGCTAAGATGTAGAAGTTACTTACCGGTCCGGGGGTCTGGTCTGATTAGCTAGGAGCAAAACGGAGCACAGCCGGCTTCTCCAGGTGAACAAAATGGTATAATGTCGGCTAGGATGCGCTCTTCTGCAGCTGATATGATATCCAGTTCTCCAAAGCACCGGATGTACCCGCTAGCCAGCTACAGTGATAGGCTAGCTACCAACCAATTAGCTACTACTTCAGTAGTCAGCTTTGTTTTCCCTGTATTTGCGCTGTTGAGCTAGTATTGTGGTGAGACTGATAGATTATTAAAGCAATAAACCCCGAGAAAGGTATAAAATGATGATCATAAGTCATGTAAAGCAATCAATGCCATTCAATATCCGAATGAATAACACTATGTTTGACTTCATGCAGCGCCTGTGACTGTCGGCGATAGTCGGCTGCAGCTGGCTGACTTGAAGCAGTGAATGCCATTGGCTGCTTCAAGTCAGCCGGCTGTCGGCGGCGCTGCATGAAGTCAACTACCTACCCATCACCTACTAGCAGCGCGGAGAAGGGTCAAACTCCAATGGGGATTGAGAATGACTTCCTTCATAAGACCTTTAGTTCTTGTAGTATGTAGTATGACCTCTTTCCGGAAGCCCCAATTCTGTAAACCAATGGGTTTTGAACATAAGTGGTATGCTTCCGTAGTTTTAACTAATTGGCTGTTGAATTTTCTGGGATAGGGTTTAATTGTTATTCCTGGGGACATTAAGGAATTACATAACAGATTAACTATAATAAAACATAAAATCAACAGTATTTGCTAATGTATGCGTTTTTATCGTTTTTTAATTTATTTGACCCCAGGTGGGTCTAGTTCCGCGTTAGCCTATTTTTACAACGCTGATGGCTAATTTTAGTGGAACAGCGGGTCCTAGTTGTGTGTGCTTGAACTATTGATTTATGCTAAAAATTTATGCTAAAAAACTTTATCTAAATGTCCAATAAATGAAACCAAAAAATTATCTCTCTCTTTATTTTTATAAACTATGATTATGTTGTAAATGTGGGTCTAGCCAGCTACTTTAATCATCTAAAAACACAATATTTTGTGATAAAGTTTGCCATACGTAGCGTTAGCCACCATGCTAAATTTTGCTATTGATTTTGGCTAACGCCAATGTTCAACGTGGTCTAAATTAATATCAATAGACCTACAATACATCCTCCTACCAGCGGGGACGATAACATCTGCATGAGAGGGGCCTGAGGAGAGAGGTCTGCAATAGGCCTACCTGGAGGAGGAATACACAAGATAAACAGGTAAAGTAATAACAGATTCTCTTTCCTTGTGCTGGAGCTGTGCCATTAGTCATGGTTGAGAGGGGATGAATCAGGGCTTGATGTCGGTCCCAGAAACAGAAAATATGTATTTGATTGTGTGTGTTTGTGTGTTTGTTCAAGCATGCGTGTGTGTGTGTTCATGTGTGTGTGTGTGTGTATGAGTGTGTTTAATGACCCTAGAAAATCTCCCGGTAGCAGCAGGAGAGTTTGGTGGGTTTGTGAGGGCCCAGCTCGTACCAGCCAGGATGGACGAGGGACATCGAGATGAGCTGATTCAACCTCCATTAAAGTCTCACACACTGTTGTCCAACTCAACCATTTATAGCTCAGTATTACATCAGCCTGTGTGTTTGTATGGCTGTTCTCTTTAGTGAATTATATTATCTCATTTAACTGGCGTTGATATGGGTCATGTGTCGACATTTATGTCATTAACAGGCTTTATTGGCTTTCACATGACCACCATGACAACCATTCTCATTATATTTAGCTTGCTTTTACAATATGTTTGGTCTGCAATCTGGTCATAGCCTTTTATAAGGGCTTGGTGTCCAAGCATTTGGTGCGACTTTCTAAAGGAGTAGCCACACACTTACTAAAAACACACATCTTGATAGTTTGTTTGGTTTTTAAGTGTAGTCATCATCTCTGAGTATAGTTACAAAGGGTTATTCCTCAGTCGTGCATCATTACTGAACTGTGGATACCATTAAGGCATTCAGGGGCTGAATTGGAATCATTGCAGTGCTTTCTGATGATTTCTGTGCATTTTTGTCTTCTTATACTCTTAATTTTGCAGGTCTACACTTTGATTGAACTTTCTTAATTTCCTGTGTGTACATGTGTGTGATAGAGTGAGGGATCGTGTCTAGGGTTAGTCCCTCTTTGCCAGGTGACAAAGGACAATAAAAGAGAGCGTGAGAGACAGAGAGTGTAAGAGACAGAGAGCGTGAAAGACAGAGAGCGTGAGAGACAGAGAGAGTGAGAGAGTGAGAGACAGAGAGAGTGAGATCAGAGAGAATGAGAGACAGAGTGAGATATGCAGAGAGTGAGAGAAAGAGAGCGTGAGATCAGAGAGAGTGAGATACAGGGAGAGTGAGATCAGAGAGAGTGAGAGACAGAGAGTGAGATCAGAAAGAATGAGATACAGAGAGAGTGAGAGACAGAGTGAGATATACGGAGAGTGAGAGACAGAGAGCGTGAGAGACAGAGCGTGAGAGACAGAGAGAGTGAGAGACAGAGAGAGTGACAGAGAGAGAAAGCTGGATGGATATATAAAGGCCTGGTCTACACCAGGATTGTCCCGCCAGAGCAAGAACCTTATGGAAACTTTCTCCTTAGTTCTGGGGCAGCGAGAGTGAGGGGGGTGCTGGTATTGAATATCCCAGAGAAAGGGGAAATAATATATTGAAGATCCAGACAGGAAGATGGAAAAGTTTGTCAGTTGAAGTAAATAGTTTCGCTTGTAGAAAGACCCGTTTACGTCTACTAAAGGAGACTACCACTCTGTACTGCTTTACGACTGGGGACTGAAGATGTGATATCTTAATTCAGGTTTATTGAACACGTAAAAAATCTTTTTAATTGAGTGAATTATGAGGTTTAAAGACAGAGATAGTAAAGAAGAGTAGTTTGGGCTGCTATTCTGAACACAGTATGTTTAGCAGGTCTGGACCACAGAACGAAAGGGCAAAGAGGAGATGTTTGATCCAGTCTAAAAGTAGGATCTAGAGCAGGTGTGGGCCATTAGTGAAGTGTGGGATTGTAACAACAAGATAGAGAGATCTGACCGTGTGTGGAACCAAGACGGCCAAAAGTGTAGGTCTGGACTCAAACAAGAAAACGTGTGATGGGTCAGAACCAGACAGAGAGACAATGTGCTGGGTCTGTCAGAGAGAGAGAGGAAGGTGTGGGGTCAGGGGTCAGTGGAGATGCTATGCATGCTGTTTGTCACAGCTCAAGATGAGGCTGGAGGGGGAGGAAGGGGGGGAGGCAGGGGGGAGGGGGGATTCTCTTTTCTGGCAGAGTTGAAAAAACAATTTTTGTCACCATTACAATCCACAACAGATGTGTATATATATATATATATTATTTTTTTTACCCAATTAATTATTTCAATTTTTTTTTCTTTAAGTAACTGTTTGTAAACAGAACATGTTCTAGGATTATTATGAATCTGCCTCATTCAATGCAGCTAGATTGATTTAGTTCAATAGCTAATATAAGTATTCTCACCTGTCTTAATGATACATTTACATTTAGTCATTTAGCAGACGCTCTTATCCAGAGCGACTTACAGTAAGTACAGGGACATTCCCCCGAGGCAAGTAGGGTTAAGTGTCTTGCCCAAAGACACATCATTTTTCACGGCCGGAATTGAACCGGCAACCTTCTGATTACCAGCCCGATTCCCTAACCGCTCAGCCATCTGAGCCCGGTACATTTCAATGATGTTGTCATTTTATTCAAGTTGATCAAAGTAACTAATCTTATGTAGATGTGAAAGTAACTAAGAAGTCCCAATTAAAAATGTTCAGTCAATTTATATTATCTAAAGGTGAAATAACCATTTATAGCATTTATTTACTTTTTAGTGATCTACAGTTCGGAATTCGGAATAGATAAAAAATCTTGCATTTTGTGAGTGCAAACAATTAATACTTTTTTAATTAGTTGATCTGGTGGAGTCAGGTGGCTGAGCGGTTAGGGAAGCGGGCTAGTAATCAGAAGGTTGCCAGTTCGATTCCTGGCCGTGCCAAATGACGTTGTGTCCTTGGGCAAGGCACTTCACCCTACTTGCCTCGGGGAGAATGTCCCTGTACTTACTGTAATTCGCTCTGGATAAGAGCGTCTGCTAAATAACTAAATGTAAAATGTAAATGTGATCTTAAAACACGTTATGAGTGGTGGAAGTATGTGATCTGCATTAAATCAAACTAGTGAAGATCTAGATAGTCAAAGCTAACAAACCCTAGCTTTAATTAACATGGAGTTCTTAGTCAACTAATGGTTCGGATAATTAAAGTCATCCTCAAAGCCGCTGCCTCTCTGGTACCAGAAGGTTCCTGCCATAGCTCAGTCCAGGGTCTTCTGGTTTTCATGTTCGGTGTTCACACTCTCAAGCAGTGGGCGCATGCCACACAGGCTATTTATAGAGTCCACTCCAGTGTCACTTCTGGGTACATTTAGACCGTCCCCCTGGATGTTCCGTTGATGTCATATGCCTGACCTTTGACCCAGGATCCGGGCTAGAGCAACGCTTATGTTGAACTTGGATTTCACAGAAGCATATGTGCACACACACACACAGTTGTGCACTGACATTTACGCTCTATGATCTTCTTCTACCTTACCCCTGTAGAAGTGAGGCTGTGGTAATGCACACAGACATAAAACACCATCACGTCTTGCCACATGACAGAAACATTTACAGTCTCAAATAATGATTGGGCACACGCACGGACACACGCACACTCGAACATACATGCACAACCTCCGCACAAACACACACGCAATTCCAAGCACCAACAAACGCACTCACGCACGAATGTAGTGATGTGAACGTCCTGGTTGGCTGGTTTGAGATGATCAGGTGTTCCCAGGCACAGCAGCCCAGGGTGAGGTTCCCACAGTCGTATCCAGTGACTCTGGCCCTGCCAGAGGTATGTGTGGTGGATCAGGGGGCCTGGCATGCACCAGGAGGGCCAGAGGGGCACCTGATCTCCTAAGCATTTAGGTTGACACACTCTGGCTGTCTGCCCCACAGCACTAGTGTAGATACTTAATGTAAGGGTGTGACCGGGTTGTTTATCTGTTCTTTGGCTTTGCAGCGAGGGACTTTCTAGTTAGGATTGTCACTGCAAGTCCTGGATGCACCCTAAATTGATAGTATGTGTGTGAAAGATGATGAAAAACATATTGTTTCGTAAGATTCATAGGATTTAGATCCCATAGAACTTTTGTTTTATTAGTGGTTGACAGACAACTTTTAAGTTCATACAACCACTGCTCATCTGGAAACAATGCTGATCGAATCAGTTCAGGAAATGTCTATAGGGTCCCCCACATATGGACTGGATGGTGTACTGTATAAAACTATACACATTTAGCCAATTAGCTGTAAATTGGGAAAATTGATGTCTGTCTGTGAAGGAAGTTGAAATGCACAAACGCAGCTCTTCCTGAATATTTGTATACATTACAAGTTGCCATATTTTACACCTACACAAAGAAAAAGGAGGAAAAAAACAATGTCAATATACATGTTTCCCGTGTCTACTTTAACACCACAGGTCGGCAAGGCCAGTCTTACTGACAGCAGCTCAACTGCACTGTTCTCCCTACACAATTATTGTTGACAGATAAAATGCATGCAAATGTCACCTTCCACAAGCCACATAGCTCAACCACAAAGCACTCGTAAACAAAATTCCTAGACACAAACGCTTCCAATTTATACCCCAACACCTTCAGTTGCGTGTGCCCACTCTCCACACTTGTTTGGATGAGGTGACGTTTGATCTCATTAGCGAAACTGTTCTACATTGTCTTTTTACGCATCGCGATCCCAATTTACGCGCGCGCACCCGAGTGGAACGCATTTGACGCAGAGGATAACGCGTGTCAATCACCAGTTTATGGCCGATACACTGTTACAATACCCCTCGAAATACTATACGTCAGGTGTTCTCTCATGTTTAGACGCAAGTTGTACCCTTTGGCTGACACCCTGGTGTGCATTGTTTGCATTGTGTATTCGTATAATAAATAATGCTCAGGGCTGTTTGAACTCCTTCGTAAAAGGATGTGTCGTTGCAAATGGAACAGCGGTTGTTATTTGTAAATTGGAAAGTAAAGCATATAATTATGAGCAAACAATTGAATAAGCAAATGGCGAGCTTGCAGTCCAGTATAGAAGGCGCACAGATGGAAGTGACGACCGGTCACTCCCTCGCGCCTAGCTGTGGCTTCCTCGACCCAACCGGCGGCTATGTGATTGCCGAGCCCCCCGCGCCAAACGGCTTTTAATCACTCTCTCCTCTCTACCTTTCTGAAGAAACAGTCTGGCGTTACGTCAGACCCGGGCAAAAAGTGCAGGGCAAGCAAGTCAGCGTCTAAGAAGCTATTCGTAGGCACTGCTGCCAAAGCCAGCTTAGGCTGCTCACTGCTCTGCGATCAATGTCATTAAAAAGCAACACTTTTAAAGAAGCGGCATGCGGTAAGTCTACGCTTCAGTGATACATTTTCCTCCGTCGGACTTTTGATTACTTTCCTTCATATGACAAGTCTCTGTATCTGGCAGTATTGCGCAAAAACAACGGCAAATCTGAAAAGTTTGCTAATTTACTCCCAGCCGCCGTGCAAACATTATGGCATGATGAACCATCATAGATTTTTAACTCACAGGGATTTTTTTCATAATTTTTTTATTTGATTCGATTTTTGCTCATCTCAAATCAACATGCCTCACGCTCGAAACAGGAACCCTAGCCCCATCCCGGAGGTAACATGGGACACCGGATTGAAGGAGATGAACGAAACGTGGAAAGGAGCTATCGCATGTCTAGGTGTCGCCGTCTTTTTTGTAATGACCATTGGGATTATATACTGGCAAGTGGTAGATCAGCCCAACAAGAACTGGATCCTAAAAGGTGGTTTTAGTGGACTCATTTGGGAGAGAAGGACACACTCACTTGTCATACAGACACTGACAGAAGACAAGACCTATGTTGAGATTGACGTTGGGAATGTGGGAAATCCCGACCTCGAAGTTCCGTTTGTCAGAAACCTGTGCTGGCTAAACAAAACCGAATTTTGCTATACGTGGGATTCTGTGGCGGACGTGAAGATCTTGCTGGAGGTGAACGAAGAGACGGAGACAGAGTGTTACCGTATGACCTGGGCGCCCGTGCACTGTCATGTAGAGTTGAAGGTAGGCTACTGGAGCCTACGGTTTGTCGTCGTTGTACACGCTCACCGCATGCAACACTAAACTGCTGTCTCCAGATATCCACACGTCATCAATCTTAATAAAAAATCAATTCAAATAGTTAGACAACTAATAATCTTTGTGTTCGTATTAATTCGTAATTAATTTAGCTTTTTGAATTAATTGAGTTTTAATATTTAAAATAATTGATGGAGTTTGGCCATTATCAAGTTCTCTGTCCATTTTTGGATTGTCCAGTGGTTAAAGGTAACCTAATACTTAAATCGAGTTAACCTTTTTTAATGTGCTGAGTCATGGAGTTTGGTTTTTACTTAAAGTGGCTAAATCATTGTACTTTTCCGTGAACGCATTACCAAAAGGATTAGCTATTCGGATGTTTTGAAAGTTTAATCTATCAATTGGAACATTCCCCGGTCATGTGTTGAGTCCCAGCAGATGTAATGAGTTTTTGAAGCACCCGTGAGTTGCAGGTGACAGACTTGGAGCAAATGATTCCACTGACTTGGCAAACACAAAAATTCTCAAAATGCTCAAATAAGGATAAACGCCCATTTTTATCATTTAACAACAAACTATTGTGAAAAAACAGCCTGTATAAAAAGAACCTAACCTTAAACTTTTTAATTATACTGATTACAAAGCAGTATTGTTAAGAAGAAATGTATAATATATAATGCCATATGTTAATGATCAACAACACTTTAATACTTTAAACGTCCATGAGGTGTTCTTTTATGTTCAGACATGTTCAATGTTCAAAATTTCAATCTGTTCATTTGTTCAATGCTGCATACGAACAACATAAAGGGGGTACATTTTTTTCATTTTAAACACCCCAACTTTACTGCCCCAGTAATTCTCTTTTTCCCACAACGCCCAGTCGTCTCTTCTGAACTCTCAGCATCCAGTGCTTCTTACCTTTACTGGCACACACTCTCTGTAGTGTGTGCCTCTCTGTCTCTAACCCACAGACCCGTAACCAGGGTCTGACTTTCAGTAAGGTCCCACCACAGACCTAAATCCTAGCTCTGGGACATTGATATGAAGAGTAGGGAACTGGTAGTAATAACCCATCAATAGTATTGTGTGTTTTATACAGAGATCTGAGCCTCTGAGACGAGTTACGGCTCTCACGCAGTCTCTCTCTCTTTCCCTCTCTCTCACACTCTTTCAATCCATCTAACTGTCTCAGCCTGTCTTTGATATGACCTCATGACGTGTGTCTCCTCCACCAGGACTGCTTCTCCATGACCAACGTGTCTTGGTACGGCGGCGCTGGTGTCCGAGGTCAGACTTGGCCAATCAACGAGCAAAACTCCACGCTGCAGCCCTTTACCGTCAGCGACCTGAGGGACAACCCCTCTGGCTTCGGATCCGTCCTTGAGCGCTACTTCCTGGGCTCGTCAGGTGAGAGACCGCGCCTCTTGGCAACCGGACCAGATTTTAGAGACTGAGACCACACGTGTACAGTCAGCTGTTAGATTCACGCTGAAGAGATTCACGATCAGAGCGGAATACATTCATCTGAGGACTGCACACCAAAGCATTGGAAACACTTCTTACCGATGTGGTTGTTGCATTAGGATGTGTTGGGAATCACTTTAGGAGGGGGGGTTGTGTGTGAGAGGTGGGTGGGTGGTGGTGTGTGAGAGAGGGGTGGGGGTGGCAGAGTTGGGTGGGGGTGGGGGTGGGGTTGTGAGAGGCGGGTGTGGGTCGAGTCCACCTTTTGGGCAGTTCAGCAGTTGGACGAAGGGAAGCCCTGGGTCCTATGTTGTGTTTGCTGATCCCCACACCCCCTGCTGCCTGGCCACACCCCCTGCTGCCTGACCACACCCCCTGCTGCCTGGCCACACCCCCTGCTGCCTGGCCACAACCCCTGCTGCCTCAGTATGGGCGGGCCCCCACCACCCCCATCCTGCGGGCCACCCCACCCCCACCTGGTCTGCAGGACATCTGGTTGCCAAATAATCACACAGTCTCACATCTCTCAGCTTCTTAATTGAGAGATTAGACCACAAAGGGCAATGAGCCACCTAGTGTCTTAAATTAACTCTTATGGCTGCCGGGATAATTGGGCTCTTTTGTTTCTATGAAAGGGAGAGTTGCTGGAGCACAGAGGAGAGAGCCGACATGAATAGCCCTGGGGGCTATTTATATGGGTGTTGGATATTTGTCTTCTGGTGCTGGAGGGCCCCAGTAAGATGTAAATGGTTAATGTGACAGAATCGCCTGTGTACCGTGAATGTGTTTTCTTCATAGGTGTGTGCGTGTACTTTGTGTGTGTGTCTGTGTGTATTGTGTGTGTGTGTGTGCACGTGTGTGGTAATGACCCTTGGAGACCTTGTACCAACAGGTCAGTTATGTATGGTATGTATGACTGGACAGTTGGGCAGCTGCGTCGCAAATCCACCAGCCCTTTCCTGCTTAGAGTAATTTGTATTTAACCAGCACACAAACACAGACGCACACATATATATATATATACACACACACACACACACACACACAAACAAACATACGTGACAAAGAAAATGCTCTTCTGTCAACATTCCACCTGTAAATGTGCTTGTGTCTGTGTGTGTTTGTGTGTGTTTGTGTTTACATACAGTATGTGTGCGCATGTGTGTGTTATACATTCTGTACATTTGTGTGTGTGTTTATGTGTGAGTATGTGTGTGGTGTGCATTAGACCCAGCTAAGCTGCTAAAGGGTGAAAGTGTTAAGCTGTGTCTCAGACAGCTGTACCAGTCCAAAAGCATAACATTAACTAAAGGCCATAATTATCATCATGTGACACAAACAATCGGCTATTCTCTACACAAAACACACACGAACACTCCACACACACACATCCAAAGACAAATACACTTTCTCATGCTCGCTCTCTTTCACACACACACAAACACACACACACACAAGCTCTTTCACACACAAGCATGCACACACACACCATCCTGCATTGTTAAGTAACACAGTGAATGGCTTAACGGAGGGAGTCTCATGACTTAAATCCCTTTTCCACTCCGTGAGAGGGCAGCAGGCATGAGTAGCACCCCTTAACCCTTTGTCTCTCCCCTTCACTTTGAAGAACACACACACACCAGACCAGATCAGGCTATTCGGGGTAGACTGGGCCAAGCCAAGTAGACCAGACCAGGTCAGATCAGACTAGACAAAGCCAGGCCAGACTAGACAGAGCAAGGCCAGGCCAGGCCAGGTGGTAGGACAACACAGAAGCTGGATGACAGATCTGTTTTTTTTGAGCTGGTAAACCATCCATCCATCCAAGTGCAGGGGGAACACTCTGGGGGCCAAGCTGTGGAGCACTGGGACCGGGGCCCGTCCAGCAGGTACATGAACACATCCGCCAGACGAGGGCTTAGCTCTGTGGCGTTGTTTACTTTTGGACCAGGTCTGTGTTTGTGCTTACTTACGCTGGTCCAAACTGGCCATGTGTTTGAAGGCCTCATGAGCTACTCGTACTGGAGCAGACAGGAAGAGAGAGGAGGAGGGAGAGAGAGGGAGAGAGGGAGGGAGAGAGAGAGAGAGAGGGAGAGAGGGAGGGAGAGAGAGAGAGGGAGGGAGAGAGAGGGAGAGGGAGAGAGAGGGAGAGAGAGAGAGAGAGAGAGAGAGAGAGAGAGAGAGAGAGAGAGAGAGAGAGAGAGAGAGAGGGAGAGAGAGAGAGAGAGAGGGAGAGAGAGGGAGAGAGAGAGAGAGAGAGAGAGAGGGAGAGAGAGGGAGAGAGAGGGAGAGAGAGGGAGGGAGAGGGAGAGGGAGAGGGAGAGGGAGAGAGAGGGAGAGAGAGAGAGAGAGAGAGAGAGAGAGGGAGAGAGAGGGAGGGAGAGAGAGGGAGAGAGAGGGAGAGAGAGAGAGAGGGAGGGAGAGGGAGGGAGAGGGAGAGAGGGAGATTAAATACAAGAGAACTGTGTGGTTGTACCCATGAGTGTATAAACTGTGAGGGATTGAGGGATGGAGGGACGGAGGGATGGAGGTAGTACAGCCAATGGGGATGGCAGTTAAAATAGAGAGAGAGTGATAAGGAGAAGGGACAGCGAGTCCAGGAAAGCAATGTTTGAGAATGTTGTCAGTTGGGTTTGGTAGTCCACTTGTCTGTGATTTTACAGAACAACTGGGAGTACTCAAAGTGGATTAGATATTGCTGAGACCCAACAATAAAAAAGAAAGGCCAGTGAGTTTTATAGCCGTAAGAGCTTAAACCACCCCAAAAACGATTTGTGCGACTTGAGGTCATTAACATTCACTTGGCAAGACATGACTGATAAGTCAGCAACATTAGTGTATGGCCAACTATGCATTGGTCCTTCACTACTAATAATCACTCATATAACACAACAACTTAAAACCTCATTTGAAGTTTGATGATAAATTGAAATGACCTTCCACGTGAAAACAAAGCAAAACAAAGATATTTTCAAAGTACTGTTTTAGGGGAATTGCATGTTTTGAATTAAGTTTAGTTTGTTACAAAGTCAGAAGTTCAAGGTTGTAAATGTATGAGACAGGAAAACTATGGCGTAATATTTTACCCTAAAATTAGCTTATTTTCCACTCGCCTCTGGTTTGACACATAATTCACAGACAAAAGATTGGTTCAAACTTTTTGTGCTGACACACTTAAATAAGACTTATCTCATGGCTTGGCCTGAAATTTCCCCAACTCATCATTACAACAAAATGCCTGGAAAGATTCTGTCATAAGTTGTTTTTATTGCCGCTCTAAATAGATCACCTTTCTGGTAATCTGTCTTTAGTTTAACTTTTTGCGACGATATTATCTCCTATTTTGTTGTTTTCGAGGGTCTTGCCAAGGACACCACATATAGAGAGAGACGTGTCTGTTGTAGGATGTTGGTTTGGTGACAGACCCTCACTGGTCACTATGCTTTATCAGCTGCTGTGTTTCTAAATGGTTTAATGAGGTGGATTACTTAATTTTTTACTCAAAATACGCATTGATGGAAACAAATGACTTCACAGAATTGTAGTATAAAGCTATAAACATGGATCTGTTACTATAGTGCTGGATAACAACTATTAACATTAGTGCCTTGCATTGTGATCTTTTCTCCATGTTACTTGATTCATTTCTATTTCTCTTACATTCAATTAATTAAGTCTCCATGGAAATGAGATCTCAGTAGAATCCTCAATTTCTTGTATGAGGGCAAGTTTCCATTGTTGAGGATGCCCACACACACCCACACACACCCACCTGTACGCACTCTGACACCACACACTGCGACCCATGTGTGAACGCGTGTATCATAGCCGCTGACGAGCCTGTAAGTGTGTGGCGCAGGAGTAAATAATGGTGTAAATATGACAGGTAAAAGACTGGAGACCATCTGGTCCACAGCAGCAGGAAGAAGCCCACCACCACCCCCACCAAACCAGGGCCCCCACCAAACCAGGGCCCCAACAAACCAGGTCCCGCACCAAACCAGGTCCCGCACCAAACCAGGGCCCCCACCACCCCTTAGCCAGGGCTAGAAGCCCCTGTAAAACCCGGTTAACCTCTCCCTGGGAGCCCAGGGTCAGCCCAGGGTCAGCCAGGGGCGCTCTCAACCCCCGGCCCTCTGGTAGGGGTGGGGAGCCAGGCACCTTAATGGTTTTATAAATCCTTCTTGTTATTCTTGGATGCTGAATCGTGTGTGTTACAGAGAGAGTGAGAGTTGTTTGATTTGTGTTGCTCTCAACAGCCGTTTAATCAATACATGTGTGTTGTATCATTCACATTCATCATTCACATCTGTCCAATAAAATTCATTCATTCTTTTTCTTTTTTTTCCTCGTTCTTTTCATTTTACCTTTGTGTGTCTGCCCCTTTGAAGGTAAGGGGATACGCTCAGACAACCGTGCAATTTTTCTTTTAAGAGCTAGTGGAAAATATTTCAGAGAAGCTGGTAGTATTTAAGGAATTGTTCTAAAAATAAGAGACACCCCTACTTGCTTCTTCCCTCTGGTGCACCCCACTTTGGCCATAATTCAAGCCACTAAAACTGTAACTCTCTCTAAATGACAGTTATGGATTCCCGCTTTTTGTGCAGATCCTCCTTGTTACACACATCTAAGGACAGTCTTTGGTAAAAAAAAAAACGAATTTCTTGACCTTAAAAAAACATTCTTAAACTAAGCTATTAAGCAGTAGGCAATTGTATTATTATTTTTTTATCGTGGAGCCTGCTGTTCTGACTCTGAGGAGACATTCCTCTCTCCAACACTAACTTTGACTTAGGTCACTCCAAAGGGTTCTTTTCATGCTGAGCTGGACTGTTCTGTCAAAGCACACATCCATTCACCCTGGTCATTGAAAATGTACTGAAAAGATAAAACAAGGAAATGATAGTAAAACCTCTGGGGGTGTTAACAGTACAATTCAAATCATTTAAACCAATGTTTCTGAATTTGAACAAGAATCTAAAGTTGTTGTTTTCTGACATTCTTTGTGCTCCAAAATTCAAATTCAGGAGCAAGTGTAAAGCCTTATTTCACATGTCTGCAGTAATAAACAGTTGACTTGTGGCCACTCAATACTTGGGGAAAGGCAGCGGAGGTGTCACCAAGATCTCTTTGACATTCTCCGTTGCAAACACACACGAACACTAGCCTAGCGTCACTGGATGTTCACTGGTCGTTGACTAGCTCAACAGACGCACCGTGTCACCACAGATGCTTGTGTCCATGGCTCCTGTGACCCTGGAGCATCACAGTGCTGATGATCTGTACTCACCTGATAGGACAGAGGCTTTCATTGCTCAACATGTCAAAAAAACCTTTCAAGGACTTTCACAGTCTTACCAGAGTGTTGATTCTGAACAGTTCTGTTGTGCTCCGAGAGAGAGCAGAGGCGTGAGGTGGGATAGGTGAGAGGGTGGAGGCTGGGGGGCTGGGGGAGGACGTGCCAGGGTGACAAGGGGTGAGGGTTGGGGGGAGGGGGTAACTGGAGAGGCAGATGGCATTCCTAGCAGGGCAGCTACATCTGTGGACCCAATTATCTGGTTCACATAATCTCATCGTTTCACGCAGCGAAGAGGAGGACACACATATGAACAGGAGAGTTAGGAGAGAGGACGAGAGAGGTAGGGCACAGAGAGAGAGAGAGAGAGAGAGAGAGAGGTAGGGTACAGAGAGAGAGAGAGAGAGAGAGAGAGAGAGAGAGAGGTAGGGCACAGATAGAGAGAGAGAGAGAGGTAGAGCACAGAGAGAGAGAGAGAGAGAGAGAGAGAGGTAGGGCACAGAGAGAGAGAGAGAGAGGTAGGGCACAGAGAGAGAGGTAGAGCACAGAGAGAGAGAGAGAGGTAGAGCACAGAGAGAGAGAGAGAGAGTGAGAGAGAGAGAGAGAGAGAGAGAGAGAGAGAGAGAGAGAGAGAGAGAGAGAGAGAGAGAGGGAGAGAGAGAGAGAGATAGAGAGAAGAAAGGTGGATGGTGTTGAAGACAGAGAGGGAAAGCAAGAAGGGAAAAGGAAGGAAGACCTAGGAGGCCAAATACAACACTCCTGATGCCCTGAGTGTTGTAATCTACAGTGGTTCCCTGAGTGTTGTAGTCTACAGTGGTGCCCTGAGTGTTGTAGTCTACAGTGGTGCCCTGAGTGTTGTAGTCTACAGTGGGGTGCCCTGAGTGTTGTAGTCTACAGTGGTGCCCTGAGTGTTGTAGTCTACAGTGGGGTGCCCTGAGTGTTGTAGTCTACAGTGGTGCCCTGAGTGTTGTAGTCTACAGTGGTGCCCTGAGTGTTGTAGTCTACAGTGGTGCCCTGAGTGTTGTAGTCTACAGTGGTGCCCTGAGTGTTGTAGTCTACAGTGGTGCCCTGAGTGTTGTAATCTACAGTGGTGCCCTGAGTGTTGTAGTCTACAGTGGTGCCCTGAGTGTTGTAGTCTACAGTGGTGCCCTGAGTGTTGTAGTCTACAGTGGTGCCCTGAGTGTTGTAATCTACAGTGGTGCCCTGAGTGTTGTAATCTACAGTGGTGCCCTGAGTGTTGTAATCTACAGTGGTGCCCTGAGTGTTGTAATCTACAGTGGTGCCCTGAGTGTTGTAGTCTACAGTGGTGCCCTGAGTGTTGTAGTCTACAGTGGGGTGCCCTGAGTGTTGTAATCTACAGTGGTGCCCTGAGTGTTGTAATCTACAGTGGTGCCCTGAGTGTTGTAGTCTACAGTGGTGCCCTGAGTGTTGTAGTCTACAGTGGTGCCCTGAGTGTTGTAGTCTACAGTGGTGCCCTGAGTGTTGTAGTCTACAGTGGGGTGCCCTGAGTGTTGTAGTCTACAGTGGTG
The DNA here is from genome assembly GCF_963692335.1 of Osmerus eperlanus. Taxonomy (NCBI): domain Eukaryota; kingdom Metazoa; phylum Chordata; class Actinopteri; order Osmeriformes; family Osmeridae; genus Osmerus; species Osmerus eperlanus. The sequence continues at coordinate 22,071,638 of NC_085022.1, read as the reverse complement.
CCCTGAGTGTTGTAGTCTACAGTGGTGCCCTGAGTGTTGTAGTCTACAGTGGTGCCCTGAGTGTTGTAGTCTACAGTGGGGTGCCCTGAGTGTTGTAGTCTACAGTGGTGCCCTGAGTGTTGTAGTCTACAGTGGTGCCCTGAGTGTTGTAGTCTACAGTGGTGCCCTGAGTGTTGTAGTCTACAGTGGGGTGCCCTGAGTGTTGTAATCTACAGTGGTGCCCTGAGTGTTGTAGTCTACAGTGGTGCCCTGAGTGTTGTAGTCTACAGTGGTGCCCTGAGTGTTGTAATCTACAGTGGTGCCCTGAGTGTTGTAGTCTACAGTGGGGTGCCCTGAGTGTTGTAATCTACAGTGGGGTGCCCTGAGTGTTGTAGTCTACAGTGGTGCCCTGAGTGTTGTAGTCTACAGTGGTGCCCTGAGTGTTGTAATCTACAGTGGTGCCCTGAGTGTTGTAGTCTACAGTGGTGCCCTGAGTGTTGTAATCTACAGTGGTGCCCTGAGTGTTGTAATCTACAGTGGGGTGCCCTGAGTGTTGTAGTCTACAGTGGTGCCCTGAGTGTTGTAGTCTACAGTGGTGCCCTGAGTGTTGTAGTCTACAGTGGTGCCCTGAGTGTTGTAGTCTACAGTGGTGCCCTGAGTGTTGTAGTCTACAGTGGTGCCCTGAGTGTTGTAGTCTACAGTGGTGCCCTGAGTGTTGTAATCTACAGTGGGGTGCCCTGAGTGTTGTAATCTACAGTGGTGCCCTGAGTGTTGTAATCTACAGTGGGGTGCCCTGAGTGTTGTAATCTACAGTGGTGCCCTGAGTGTTGTAGTCTACAGTGGTGCCCTGAGTGTTGTAATCTACATTGGTTTGCGGATGTGTTGTACAGAGATTTGCTAGTTGAACATAAGTTACAAACAGCACAGTGGACATACCCCCACCCCATCCCTAACATCCCATCATAGAACCCATTCTACAGATGCCTCTTCCATCTCAGAGAGGTATCAGCTGACTAGCCCCTCCATCCTCCCTCCCTCCCCCACCCGCTCTCTCTGTATGTCATGGTCACAGAACCCGCCACGGATTGACTTTTTATCAACCAGTGACCCTCAAACTATTTTGAATCATGAGGGACTCTTCTTAACCCAGAAATACGACCCCTATGAAATACACATCAGATGTGTTCATGTTACACGGGATCCCAGTTCCTGACAGGTCTGATCTTTTGGCACGTTATGGGTGTAAGCTTGATGGGATTTAAGCGGTACATATCTGGTGTGGGTTCTGTGTGTATACATGTACCACATGAGACACTTCGAATTTGACCTTGACACTCACACACTCTCCTCCTTCCTGCCCAGCCTCCCCACTCACATCCGTTTCTCCTCTACCACCCTCTCATCCTCCCCCTTCCCCCACTCCCCTCTCTCCTCTACCACCCTCTCATCCTCCCCCTTCCCCCACTCCCCTCTCTCCTCTACCACCCTCTCATCCTCCCCCTTCCCCCACTCCCATCTCTCCTCTACCACCCTCTCCTCCCTCCACTCTTCTGTTGAACCGTCCCTCAGGTGTGGCAGTGCTCGTCTCCCCAGATATGCCTCTGCAGATGAGCATAGACAGCAGGCAGCAGTTCTGCCTGCAGTCCCCCTCCAGCATGGAGCGTGTGCCTCTGCAGTACACCGTGTGCGTGGGCCACAACGTCAAGGCCGTCCACCAGGAGGCGCTGCAGCGGCTCTCACAGCCTGGCAGGGAGCTGCCCAGCATGGACATCTTAAGGTGAGACACCATCTCAACCTGCTCCTTCTTAGGGTGGTGTCACAGAACTGATCTGAAGATGATGGACTGGCGTTGTCACACTTTGTAGAGACAGATTAGGCTGCACTCGTGATGGTGGGAGAGACAGATGAATTACGCGAAATGCAGCTCAACAGCCTACATCTTACCCTCTCCTTCCGTTTCCCTGTATTCATCTCTGTATCCCCAATCCCTTCCTCGCCTGCCCCTCCCCAACCTCATTAATCAGATGGCTGAGCGGTTAGGGAATCGGCCTGTTAATCAGAAGGTTGCCGGTTCGTGCCATGACGTTGTGTCCTTGGGAAAGGCACTTCACCCTACTTGCCTCGGGGGGAATGTCCCTGTACTTACTGTAAGTCGCTCTGGATAAGAGCGTCTGCTAAATGACTAAAATGTAATTAATCTCCTCTCTCCCATCTTCCCCTCCTCCTCCCCCCCTGTGCTCCCGTCTCTCCTCCCCCCCCCTGTGCTCCCGTCTCTCCCCCCCCCCCCTGTGCTCCCGTCTCTCCTCCCCCCCCCCTGTGCTCCCGTCTCTCCCCCCCCCCCCCCCTGTGCTCCCGTCTCTCCCCCCCCCCCCCCCCCTGTGCTCCCGTCTCTCCCCCCCCCCCCCCTGTGCTCCCGTCTCCCCCCCCCCCCCCCTGGGCTCCCGTCTCTCCTCCCCCCCCCCTGTGCTCCCGTCTCTCCTCCCCCCCCCTGTACTCCCGTCTCTCCTCCCCCCCTGTCTCAGGCTTCCTTTCTGGAGCCTGCTGGCGAAGGTGGACTCCGGGCCGAAGGTGGAGAGGGAGCTGAGGACCTTCTCCAACCGTCTGAGGAGACACCAGCTGGGAGAGGGGGTCATCAGCCTCAACGAACATTCCACCGCCCTCCTCTCCGACGTGGTAGGTCTCTCTCCGACTCTCCAGATTCGCACGGTTCCGCAATACGCAATTGTGCACTCTCTCCAAAGTTAACTGACATGGACTAAACAGTATCTGGGCTGCGAGTCCGGATGGAGATCAACCGTACAGTGAGGAGACTGTAGTCTTGCATGGTCAAGGTCAGAGGAGACCAACTATTTTGTGGCTTACCCGAGTCAGGGTGAAGGGGGGAGCAGAGAGGAGGGCTGTGTATCCAGGTACATTTGGGAGATTTTTAAGGGCTTTGTCCTTCAGACTAGCAGGTAAGGCTAACCCACCACTATGGAACTGTCCTTTCATCTCCCTCTTACAAAGCTTTGAGATCCTACTTCTCAAGACAGGCAAATGGTGAAACTGAGAAGGGAGCAATCCCATCAGGGTTTACGTAATCCACAACCCCTCGCTGGCATCAAAGGCGCCTTCAAAACCAGAACTGTTAACATTGTGAACCTGATCTTGATCTGAGCGTGAGAAAACATCCAACCTCAGGGAGGGGCGGAGGGTATAGAGGGGGTTGGCAAGGCAACAGTCCTGGTTCAGGTGAACCAGACACCCTGCCGATGCGGCCATCTTCTGGATCCCTTGTTAGACTACGTGCTCAGCAGAATCAGACCGACATCTACAGAGTGATGTTGCAAAGAGAAGAGCGGGATAGAGACAGAAAGAAAGAAAGAAAAAGAGAGAAAAGGGAGTGAGCGTGAGATGAAGAGAGAGAGTGAGAGAGAGAGAGAGAACAAGAGAAAAAGATGACAGAAAGAAAACAAGAGAATGAAAGATAAGGAGAGTGAAAGAGAAATGGTGAGAGAGACAGATATGGAGCGTGAAAGAGAAAGAGATGGAAAGAGGAGAACGGCAGAGCTTGACATCACATCTAAATGTATTAAGCTCCTTTACTTTTCTAATGATTTCATTTAAAAGAAAATGCTTTCGTTTAAGTATGGAAAGTTGGTCACAATTTCCCCAAAAAGTGAGAAGCTTGAAAAGGCGACAATGAACTAACTCAGCTAACCCGTTGCATTCAATTTTTTTACAAGTATTCATAAATTAGAAGTCACTCTATAAATGTTGTTTTCTAGTTTCCATATTAGCTCTTGCTCCATATGCAGAACCGGCACGTTGGCATGACCAGCTTGGCAGGTTTCAGGGCATTTTACTTGAACCCTCCAATCAATGCACTATTGGCCAACACAAGTAGAATACAATCAACCATTTTTATATGACAGTAGTCCTGGCTGTGTGTGTGTGGAAGGGGTGAAAATACACTAAGTCCTCCTCATACATTTTAAAACTCTATCGGTCTTTGTGATTATTTTCCTGTAAAAAATAAATGCAAATGTTTTCCATTAAGTGTCACAACCTGTGGTAAATTCAGTTAGCTCTCATTCATGGGGAACTTCCTGTGGTCTATTCAGATGTTTCCCAGCCAGGGTATTATATAAGCAGAAATCTCCTTTCACCTTTAACATCTAAATGCCTGAGGATTAAAGCACATGACACATTCACAGGAAGTCTTAATCTCATAACTCGATATTTAGTCCGTAACTTTACTGCGTGTGTTCTACTTGTGGGTTCAGACTAAAACTGTCCGGGTCGACAGCTAATTCTATTAGGCTCATGTAATTCTGGGGCTCAGATCAGACGATGTTCTGTTATGAGAGGGTCTAGCAGAGCATGAAGTAGTGCACCTTGTTGTCCTGCCTCCCTGTCTCTCTCGCTTATGTAAAAATAATCATGCATTTTACTACTACCTACTCCTTTGTATAAATACCGCCAATCTGCGCCATCTAAATTCTAGACCTGAACTTAACCCTTGCCCCAGACAAAAAATGTCTGACTTGATGAGGTATCAAGCTATATCCTCATAACTTCGCAAACCTACAGAGGGCGTGCCAATAAGGAGTAGCGTCACAAATATGTGATTTCCAACATTCCAATTGAATCTTTTTTCGATAGCCAAAAACTATGCGACAAACGCTTTAGTATGGCTTCAAAATGTACTAATGAGAAGGCTAACAAGTAACACTAGCATGGTAGTAGCATTGCTACGAGTATTATGCTGGGTAACTTAGCCCAGAAGAGCGCTGCCGCTTCAGAAAAATAACTTACGCTGTGGGGGCCGTCGGAAATATTTAGAACTCACGCATAGAAGGTTAAAAGCCTGTATGAAGGTTAAAAGCCTGTATGAAGGTTAAAAGCCTGTATGAAGGTTAAAAGCCTGTATGAAGGTTAAAAGCCTGTATGAAGGTTAAAAGCCTGTATGAAGGTTAAAAGCCTGTATGAAGGTTAAAAGCCTGTATGAAGGTTAAAAGCCTGTATGAACATCCTGATGTCTGAGTGTCTCTCCTTCCCCAGGACCATGGCTACCTCACCAGCAGGAGGAGAGGGACACACAAGAGACAGACCAGGGACTTCCCATTCGTCAAGCTTCTAAACATTTCCATCACCCTGTCCCCTTTCCTGAGCGTGGACACCACGCAGTTCCACAAGTCCCTCCTGGAAGGATCGGAGGTCCACTGGCTTGGCTTCCCGGGCGCCCCCCATGGACACCTGGTGAGCATGCACCCAGGCCGGTGCTCAACCATCCTGGGCAGAGGCACTGATTCAGTGGTGGGATTTTGTGGAGGTTCTGCAATGGTCGAACATGGTTACTGGGTCGGGATGTGCAAACATTTGGTTTTTAGCAAAGCATACTGAAAGTCCTCCCTCCTCGTCCTCCCCCCTCCCTCCCTCCCTCCCTCCCTCCCTCCTTCCTTCCTTCCTTCCTTCCTTCCTTCCTTCCTTACTTCCTTCCTTCCTTCCCCCCCTCCTCCCCCCTACTTCCTCGCTCCCTCCCTCCTCTTCCTTCCTCCTCAACCCTCCCTCCCTCCTCCTTTCACCAGGTCCCTCTGCTGACCCAGTGGCGGGGGCGCTACTGTGTGAAGCTGAACATCTCTGACCCAGGTGCGGTGGCCTGGTTCCTGGACCGGGTGGGCGCTCTGCAGGCCCGCCTGGGGATGGAGTACGTGCAGCTGGAGGGAGCAGAGGGGAACCCTTACGAGGACCAGGCCCTGCACCCGCCCCCCACCCTGAGGGGAGACCACTACATAAGCCAGCTGGCAGACCTAGCAGCCCAGATAGGTGACTCGGCCATCATGACTTCTGGGACCAGGTAAGGACAGAATTACAGCTTTGGATAGTACAGTGACACAAACACTTGGAACTCTTCCTCTTGTCATGACCACATTTGGTCTATGTGTGTGTATGTGTCTGTTGGTGTGTGTGCTTACACGTGTGTGTGTGTGTGTGCATCCCAGGTCAAGCCACAAGCCCCTGTTTGTGAGGATGCCCCCCCTGCAGTCAGACTGGAGCACCTCGGGGTTGAAGGGCTTCATTCCTTCCCTGCTGCACCACAGTCTGCTGGGGTACAACTTCCTCATTCCCGACGCAGTAGGTAATACCACAGTCTATGAGCCTACAATATTACCAACAACAGCGATGTGACGGTAACCAAAAAAACACACCTAACATTGGCGTTTCTCAGGGAGGGTGTTGTTCAGCGGTTAGAGCATTTTGCAAGTTCAAATCCATCGTGTTGTCATCCACCTAGATGGTGATAGAGTTATGGAAATTCACCACACAATATCTGCATATCATTTCCCATGAATACTGATGTATGCCTCTAGGTCTCCAGGGATGCTTGCTGCTGTAGTCAGAGCTCAGACAAATCATGTGTTGCTGGTCTTTCTGCTCCAGACCGGCTGTTAGAAACACTATTTTAAGCAACCCCACATCTGACGTTTCATATTCCTAAATTCTGAGATTTGGCATCACAAAATGTGTTTCTCAAAATGTTCTAAATTCTACGACTCAGACAAGTATTCACTTTGATGTGGAGACAGAGCCTGTGAGGGGATGGATGGTCTGGAAATCACCTCCAGACATGTTATGATACATTCAGAAAGGGTTGCATTTCACACGTGATGCCCCATCCTTCAGGGATTACAGATCAAGGGCGTGACCATGTTGTACTGCCACCTAAGGTGTATTTGTGTAGATTCTGTTCCTAGGAGAAGGCCTTGCACTCTGCATTGTGCTCTGCTCAGCTTTAAAATACTGTTTTAGGCTGTTCAACCCTCTCCTCTCCTTTCACTATGTGTGTTAAAATATTTTACAAATTTAAGATTTAAGATTCGAAAGGTTGAAAAGATATTTGAGAAAAAAAAGGTTATAAAGGTTTTACACAGCCCTTAGAAAAAAAGTTTTTGAAATATTTATTGTGGAATAAAAGTTTTGAAAAAAAGTTTTGAAAGGTTTAAATATTATTTTTTAAGAAAAGTTTGAAAACCTTTTTTTGAAAAAAAGTTTTAAACGGTTGAAAAAATATTTTGGAAAAAAAGCAGTGCCTTTATATCTCCCTATATACAGTCTGTAATCTCAATTTCTAATTTGGTTTCTGATATTAATTGAATCCGTATCTCTAACCCCTTAATCCCAGGTGGATCTTGGTCTGGGGACCTGGTGACAGATGAGGAGCTGTTCATCCGCTGGTTGGAGATTGCTGCCTTCCTCCCCGTACTCAGCTTCCACACACCCCCCTGGGTCTGTGGAGAGGACAGGGTAGGCACACACACACACACACACACACACCCCTGGGTCTGTGTAGAGGACAGGGTAGGCACACACACACACACACACCCCTGGGTCTGTGGAGAGGACAGGGTAGGCACACACACACACACACACCCCTGGGTCTGTGGAGAGGACAGGGTAGGCACACACACACACACCTGGGTCTGTGGAGAGGACAGGGTAGGCACACACACACACACACCTGGGTCTGTGGAGAGGACAGGGTAGGCACAAACACACACACACACCTGGGTCTGTGGAGAGGACAGGGTAGGCACACACACACACACACCACCCTGGGTCTGTGGAGAGGACAGGGCAGAGGAAAGGGTAGGAACACACACACACACACAGACGCAAGCACACATGAGCATCCCACACACACTGAATGCCCCTCACCTCACATGAAGTCCTAGTGCAGGGCTGAATGCCCCTCACCTCACATGCAGTCCTAGTGCAGGGCTGAATGCCCCTCACCTCACATGCAGTCCTAGTGCAGGCCAGGTAAGAAGGGGACTGTTTCCAATTAGATGTTCTTGAAGAAAGAAGCGAGAAAGTGAGAGATGTCCTTTCGCTCCCACAGAGCAGGGTGTGGACCTCTCAATGGACTAATCCTAACCCTGACCCTTGGAGGTTGTTAGTTGACCCAGCAGGCTCTGGTCTGGGGGGCCTGAGCCGTTCCCCCTGGGCAGCCTTCCCTACGTCAGCCAGCACCAGTGTTTGTGGAGCGGCTTGTTTCTAGGTCCATCTCTAAACCCAAACCCCATCCCCGCCCCCGGCCTCAACCTCAGCCCCTAGCGTGGTGCAGGGGGGCAGGGCGGGGGGGGGGGGGGTAGGCGGTGTTCTCTGGCTGATACTGATATGTTTGACTGTGTGGAGCCCAGCTCAGGTTCCTCTCAGCCACACTGGGGCTCTCTGGAGAGTGTGTGTGTGTGTGTGTGTGTGTGCGTGTGTGTGTGTGCGTGTGTGTTCGTGCGTGTGTGTTCGTGTGTGTGCGTGTGTGTATGTGTGTGTGTGTGTGTGTTTTTTTTCTCTCCCCCCTTCTGATGGGAGTGACAGCTTGGCCCCTTTTAGCATCACCTGCGGTTAGGAGCCCATCTGCTCTGCATTAGGGGCTCCATCAGATTTACGACCCTCCCTCTAGGCTGGGAGCCACTCGGTCAGGAATGATAATGAACTTGAGGACAAGTATTGGAAAATGACTTTATTATGGCAATTACAGTAGGGTTCCTATGTGTAATCGACAAGTGTGACAGGGTAAGGGGTGGCGGGGAGGGGAGAGGAGAGGCAGAGGGATGAACAAAGGCTTCAGTTTGGGAGTAAGGCGAGAGAGAAAATATTGGACTTTACCGTTATAGTATTGGAGAGCTGCCGTTTTTCCACGTTGGTCAATTTAGCTGTTACTGTCCTCCAACCACAGAGGGGGTGAGATATTGTTGACGAGAATAGACTTCAGACTTACCCCCCTATTTTGACGATCTGAAACGCAAGTACCAACCCGCAAAGCGCAAGTAACTTTGTGGGCGGGACTCCGGCTCGGTTGCTATTTTGCCGGCGGGATAAATGACTTTGCGCCTGGTGCAAATCTAAAATGGGTAGGTCCGAAGTAGCCACATTACTAATGGGTGTGGTTTGGGCGTAACGTGCAATAAACCAATCAGAGAGTCATCTCACATTCCCTTTAAGAGCAGCGCTTGTTCCATGGCGGATTGTTATTATAACGGCGAATTTGCCAGGCGCACGCCAGGAGCGGTTCACAGCCAAGGAGACCGACGTTTTGGTCAGGGCCGTAACAGATAGACAAGTGTCATTGTATGGGAAAGGCAGAGCAGTTTTCTCATTGCACTAAATTGCCCGCTCATGCTGCTCATTCAAATTCTTATTCTTATTTTTATATAGCCTACCTTATATTTTATTTTTTAAATTGTTTGGTTCTTGGAATTAGTTTAACTATTGTACTTTTTTACTTAATTTAAGACCCGTATATGTTTATTGTTTGCACCTTCCTGCCACAGTAAATTCCGTGTTTGTGTAACATAGGCTACATGGCGAATAAACCGAATTCTGATTCTGATGGAGATGGGAGAAGAAACCCACCCAAATTAGCTTTGGTTAAACAGGCGTGGGAGAAAATTGGCACAATTGTTACAAATCATGTTCACATACATAGAGATTTCTCATGCAAATCTTTTTATAATCATTGAAGAAATGTAACACGCCATAAATCAAAACAATGTAACGTAGCTTCGCAGAAAGAAGACCCTGGCCTCGCCAGCAGTGTGCACGGACCAAGCTTGCGCCCTTAAAATAGCATCTGAATAATGCGCCATTGACTTTAGACCACGTTTTTCCTGGTCAGTGGCGGAATTGTTTTTCGTAAACTGCAAAATAGCACCAGGGAACGTTTGCGCCGGAACACGCCTCCTTTTTCGCTGAACCGTCCACGGGAGCGCAAGGTCATTTCGACGTGCGTCTGTGGAGGGAAAAGTCAGCTTTGCGTCGAGTGCAAACTAGGAATGATACTTGAGTCGTTGACAAAGTCAATTGCGCTGGGTGCAAGATCGGGCCCTTAGAGTCTCTGTTGGAGAACTTTTCATTCACATTTGAAAACTCGAAAGTGTGCGTGCATCCGATTGTGCATCTTGAGGCCTTCGAAGGCTGTTTATCCAGTGACCAGGCTGTTCATTCAGTGACCAGGCTGTTCCTCCAGTGACCAGGCTGTTCATCCAGTGACCAGGCTGTTCGTCCAGTGACCAAGCTGTTCCTCCAGTGACCAGGCTGTTCCTCCAGTGACCAGGCTGTTCATCCAGTGACCAGGCTGCTCATCCAGTGACCAGGCTGTTCCTCCAGTAACCAGGATGTTCCTCCAGTGACCAGGCTGTTCCTCCAGTGACCAGGCTGTTCCTCCAGTGACAAGGCTGTTCATTCAGTGACCAGGCTGTTCCTCCATTGACCAGGATGTTCCTCCAGTGACCAGGCTGTTCATCCAGTGACCAGGCTGTTCCTCCATTGACCAGGCTGGTTGGGAATGTGAATCAGACCTTAGGAAAAAGCCACAGCATGCCTGGTTCCTCCATAAGGCCCAGTCAGATCTCTTCCAGCGGTTCTCTCTATCCTCTCAAAGAATGACATTCTTTTAAATGCGGTTGGCTGTTGTTTCCGTCATAGGATGGCCGGAGAGCATATGGCCCCAGCAGGAATGTCCACGAGGTTTGGCCTTACAGCACAGGAGGAGGGAGGCAGAGACAGACACTGGGAAGAAAGGGGAGGGGGGGGTTAGACCACTAAGTCAACAATGAACAACTCTTTGGTTCTCAGTCCTCTGTCTGAGAGGGGAGGGACAGTAATGTCTTCAGCAGATGCTGCTTCTTATTTCCACAGAACACAAGACATTGTTTTGGGGGCTGCCAGCGTGTTGAGGGTTTCAGTGGGCACAGTTGACTGACTGACTGACTGACATTCACACCTGTGCCTCTCTCCTGTGTTGCTGTCCAGGTGCTGAACCTGACACGGGCCTACATAGCGCACCATCAAGAGTTTGTGGCTCCTCTGATCGAGAGGTACGCAGAGGAGTGGCAGCAGACAGGTGACCCCATCTACCGGCCGCTGTGGTGGCTCAACCCACACGACTCCGCCGCCTTCACCATCAACGACCAGTTCCTCATCGGTGACGAGGTGACTGATAAGCCGGAGGATTCTCGGGCTAAACCAGGGGCTCCTGGTGTGTCCGTTTTGGATGACTTTGAGGAGGAAGTTGTACTGCACCTGTACTGATGCGGTTGTAACCGAACTGGTTACAGTCTACAATCTGTTAGAACCATCCTCAAACTCACGGTTCAGCTGTAATGTGTTTGTTTTGTTGTGTTGTGTTTCCTGTGTATCCAGGTTCTGGTTGCCCCGGTGACAGAGCGGGGGGCAGTGCAGAGGGACATCTACCTGCCGGAGGGGGGGTTCCTGTGGCAGGAGGCCCGGGGAGAGCAGGTCTTTGATGGGGGCACATTGCTGGAGGACTATCCAGTCCCCCTCGACAGTGTGGCCGTGTTCTTACGGAGGAGCTCTTGAAGCCACATGACCCACCACCATGTCACATGACCCACCACCATGTCACATGACCCACCACCATGTCACATGACATCCTGATGCTGTTATTCATCTTGATTTTTTTTTTACCCGTGCTGTTCTCAAGTTGCACTTTTCCACAAAGACCATAGAGAGTCTCAAGATTGTGTCTCTTGAGATTAGAAGTAGAGATCTTTTTTATACTTGCACTTTACAATTCGAAAACGACTTGTAGTTTCTTTACGTAAATTTTTTCTTCTTTTTTTAATTTAATCTGTTTTTACCTCTCGGCTGATTGTTTCAAGATGTTTATTGTGTCAAAGTTCTGGAGAAACCTGTGTGTTTACATTTGTTGTCTTTCTACAGTCTTTAAACATTCAAACTGCGTCCGGTTACAGAGAAGCAAAGTAACAAAAATAAACACATGCGCTTAAGGAGAGCATATGAATTTCAAAAAAGACCAAAACAAGATTTAAAAAACGAAAGGACAAGAGCATATAGTGAAATAGTGTCTGCTTGAAAAGAGCCTGATAGGAGACGATTCTGAAGAAGACTGAAGTTCATTCATTGGAAGAACTTTTACTTGAACCCATCAGTCGATCGAGCTGATGTATAATGAATGAATGTACCTCAAATCATGTTTTTCACTCCTTGACAGTCTCTCAATGATCATCAACACTTGCCATTTCCCCTTAAAGCACTTAAAACAACTTAAAAACAGTCATGGCACTTAATTCATATCCAAACCATGTGCAGACAAAAGTTATATTTTGGTGATGCTTCCTTTTGTCAAGGTCTCATGTGTAATATGAAATCCAAGTATTGAACCTGATAACCTGCCATGGTAACAGTAACTCTGCATACACACAATCCCTGACAGACACTAATTTGTCATCTTAAATCCTTTTAATAGGTTACTCTTTTTTAATGTATTACCAGACTTCTATAAGATGTCTTTGACAACCTCCAAAGTTCTAGAATCACATGTATCTGTATTAAGACATTAAGTCCTGGGCCTGAAAGAGCTTAGGACCGAACTGAACTCCAAGTAACTCCTCCAGTTGAATTGCATCTTCTGAAATATTTTGCTGAAATCTCTCCAAAGTTAGCACTGAATCCAAGCTGATTGGCCGACAACTCGTAAATCAATTTATCCGCAGAGAAAAGAAAGTTGTACAGTCCGCCCTATTGGAGCCTGCCTCTTTAAGTTGCTAAGTGAGTCAGTTATACTCTCTGATTGCTTTAATGCTGTAACTCTATCGCCTCGGTAAACTCCTGCCTCTACTGCCTCGACATAGTCAAGTGCCTCATAAAAGCCATCACTGAAAGATTTAGCACAATACTGACAAGCAGCCCCTTCCTGGGAACCTGAACTATATAGCTTAATCAATACTTACATTTTACACCATATTAGTTGTATTAGTAAAATTTTTATAATGTTTACTGTATGGACAGGACACTCAGGACTGCTGCAGCTGAACTGAATCACCAAATGTCTTACTTACACATGCGTGTGTGTCAGCGTCTTAATCTCTCTTGGAGCTGAACGAATGAAGGAGAGACTGTGATCACCCAACAGAACTAAAAAGCTTTTCCTTTTGTTTTTTTGGCCTTCCTGTAAATGATGGTTGTGGTACTGTAGGATAATTTATTAGAACAGCTTTGGTTAATGTTATTCCTATCCCACATGCTGTGCAGAGCATGACCTCATGTGCCTTTGTGTTTCTGTCTTAGTGTCTGGATGAACAGTGCTTAATTCTTGCAGCACCAGCAATGTACATATTTCGATGACTGGGCCATTTCATGTTTTTTCTTTTCTTCCTTTCTGATATAGAATCAACAAACTGCAATAAAGTTTACATTTTCTTACTGCATTTGGAGTTACTGCTGTTTTCATGTGTCGCACCTTCATGTGTTTGGGAATCTGCTCAGTTCTGCTTTTGTTTTTGTCCAAATACCCACTCTGTGTGTGTGTGTGCGTGGTGTTCTGTCCGTGTGTGTGTGTGTGCGTGGTGTTCTGTCCGTGTGTGTGTGTGCGTGGTGTTCTGTCCGTGTGTGTGTGTGCGTGGTGTTCTGTCCGTGTGTGTGTGTGTGTGCGTGGTGTTCTGTCCGTGTGTGTGTGTGTGTGTGGTGTTCTGTCCGTGTGTGTGTGTGTGTGTGGTGTTCTGTCCGTGTGTGTGTGTGTGTGTGTGGTGTTCTGTCCGTGTGTGTGTGTGTGTGTGGTGTTCTGTCCGTGTGTGTGTGTGTGCGTGGTGTTCTGTCCGTGTGTGTGTGGTGTTCTGTCCGTGTGTGTGTGTGTGTGTGTGTGGTGTTCTGTCTGTGTGTGTGTGTGTGCGTGGTGTTCTGTCTGTGTGTGTGTGTGTGCGTGGTGTTCTGTCCGTGTGTGTGTGTGTGTGTGGTGTTCTGTCCGTGTGTGTGTGTGTGGTGTTCTGTCCGTGTGTGTGTGTGTGTGTGGTGTTCTGTCCGTGTGTGTGTGTGTGGTGTTCTGTCCGTGTGTGTGTGTGTGTGGTGTTCTGTCCGTGTGTGTGTGTGGTGTTCTGTCCGTGTGTGTGTGTGCTACGGGGTACCCGTGTGCAGGGTACCCGTGTGCAGGGTACCCGTGTGCAGGGTACCCGTGTGCAGGGTACCCGTGTGCAGGGTATGCTGTCACAGTATACCAGTGGTCATGCTGACCACCAACATCTACACTAATTCCACTTAAACCTAATAAAGGCTATTTATAGTAACGGTGCGCACCCAGTAGCTGAGATTCTCAGGGGAATCACATTTACAGATACCTCCTGCATCCCCCCCCCCCTCCTCTTCTTCCCTTACCTCGCAGCCCATGCTCTCCACACCACCTGACCCCCCACCCCCCTGGCCAGCTCACTCAGCCCGGCCAGACAGGTGCAGCAGGCACTGGAAACCTCCACCGAATCCCCCCTCTCAACCTCTCTGCTTACAGCCCCCCTCATCCACAGACGGACACTTTTCTGCGGTCCGACCCTAGACCCCTCTTACCTACAGTCTATCATTCAACAGCTTTACAATAACCGGAATCTTCCACAGACTAATCACTTTTCTGTTAGCTTTTCTGTCTCCATATCATGTCTCTACAGAGTCCTATCAAAACCAGGAGGTTCAGTGTAGAAAAAAGGTCATCTTGAAAACAAGACACACTCAGTGGTCCAGTTACCCCCCCCTTCTCTCTCACTCCCACCCCTTCTCTCTATCTCTCTCTCTCTTCCCTTCTACTCTTTTCTCCTGTCTTCTTTTCCCTGAATCGATGTACTCAAGTGTAACAGAACCTTATGTAACTCGCCGGTGCAGAAAAACAGATTGTCCTGCCAAGCCCGAACTGAGAATGACATGAATGAACAACTTTGATATCCAATCTACATAACCAACTCATGACCACAATGTTCATTAAATTACTACATTTTTGTAAGAGGTGGTCCCCGTAAAAACGAGGACAGCCTTTTCTCTCGGGGAGAATGGCTGTATGGAGCTGCCCAGCACACAGACAACACTGGGTGACCCTCTTAATTTTTCTGAGGATGTTGTGTACCGGAGTGGTAGATGAATTAAACTGGTGACAGGCGGAGGCCATACGCATCTCCCACAGTCTACTTTTAGAAAGTGCAAGTCAAGGTTTTAGATTTCAGTGTCTGCACTGAGTGAATGGGTTTTCCAGCTTGCCAATTAGAAATACAAGTTGTCCGGAGTCCAGTTGGAGTCTGTGGTGTGCTTTGTTGATGGCCAAGGATGCCTGATGGTGTATCTGTGCATGTGTGCGTGTGTGTTGTCTTCCTCTTCCTGTAAAAGTACAGACATTATTCAAATTCACTTTCATGTACTGAGAGTATCCACAATGCTTCTCCGTAGAGCTACATTTACATAAATCAGCTTTTAAAGATTTCCAGGAGACTGTTTTAGTTCTTGTTCCTGTTCTTCTTAGTTTCCAAAGTCCAGGTTCCCAGAGTTGATGAGGGGCGAGAGAGCAGACTTCAGGAATGCAGCCTTGAAACGTTAGTCCACCAGCGGAAGCCCCAGCTGGGGGACATGGGGCTGGGTGTACAGCTCTGGACGTGTGTGTTTGCGCGTGATTTTAGTGTGCGTGTGTGAAGTGTGTGTGTGTGTACACCTGTGATTAAGAGGAGAGGGAAGGAACCCGTTACATGTAATCACTTCCTGTCCCTGCCCTCCTGGGAAATCTGTCACCTCGCGATAGCTTTAAATGTCTTCCGTTTAATTCAGGCTCCAGGCTGAAATCGCTATGCCAGGGGTTATTAATACACCCTCAGCCTGGCCCACATAAACCCAGCCACCTGCCGGCTGGTGTAGAAGGGCTGCAGGACCGGGCACTGCTACTACTACTTCATCGCCAAGACAGGAAGGATCCATTTCATCATCTTCTTGTCTCCTGAAGAAGTTTCCAGTTTGCTAAGGTATGAAGTGAATGGAGGGAAAAGAATCTGTCGCCTGTCACCGAGGCGACCTCGTATCGAGCGTGATTGGACAGGCGAAGCGTGTGCTCCTTTAGCAGAAACCAATCAGGAATGAGGACTCCAGGAAGGCTGCATTGGTGCTCATCTGGATGTTGCATTGTGTGCCCTTCATTCCAGATTGGTTTAGAAAATCTTTCATTGACTATGTAGTCTGACTGGATCCACTGATTTTAGTGTTGGTCTGTGAATCTTTAGGTTAATTACACACACAGCTGTGCTTTACTTCTGAATACACAGGTCATGGTATTAGCCCTTGTGACTCAGACATGGCACCCAGCTGCTTCCTTGATAGTCTTCAGTCAGTCTCTCCTCAGATTTTACAGCCTTCAGCCCCCCCTACAGGAACATCAGAGTAATTCATTATAATGTATTTGCACACAAAAGTAGCTTCATAGACAAGCAAACCATACCGTTTTTTCTAAACGATTTGTGACTGTGACTGACCCTCTATCAAACACACACAGCAAACTAACCTGCTGCTGCCCATGCAGGCCCTGCATTTCAAAAAATTGTTTCCAGCATTCGGAATACAAATACTTAACATGCACTCACACAAAAAAGACTGTCAGGAAGGTTGTTCAGTGTTGACATTCACTTTATTGTGTTAAAACTTGTTTTGGTATTTCAGCTGCTAGTCTTTTAAACGTTAATTTATGGGCAAACATGTACAGCTTCACTTTTCAAACCATGCAGCAGCGTAAACAAGAGGTCTACTGGTTAAAAGTCAAACAAACTAAAACAGACAGTCATTGATGAAGTCTGCAATCAACATGTTCAAGTCAAAAAAAGGAATCTTTAAAATCACACATTTTGTCCATGTCACTTCTCATGTCAGCAAAGTTTTTTAGGATATGGTTCCTTACAAGGAACCAAATCGGTTTGTCCTCCAGAATGGATAAAATATGAAAAAATAAATACAATTCTGTACTGACACATCCACACAAACGACAATTCTACCAAGTTGTGTATCGTCTTGCCCTAACCCTATCCGTATCCTGGTTCCGGGTTGACTATTTCAGTTATGTTCGGTGACTGTATCTAAAAAGGTTACACATTTTCTAACCCCGCAAGTCTATACTGAGAAGACCGGAGAATTTTGTACAAAATAATGCGTCTCATATCAAAATAGGCAATAACTCTACAATGCAGTCAGTTGGTCATCGACAGTAATGATAGTTGCCATCATGACTGGTCACAGGTGGGAGAAAAGTCCCTTTACAGGCAGATATATTGAGACGCCATATAGATCCTTTGTGATCTGAAAACATGCGAAAGGTTACCAAGTCAACTGGTTAGGTTTGAGCTGAAGAAGGAGCAGTCATGGGGGGAAACTCAGCCTAACTAAAAGTGCAGTGACCGTCCCTCAACCCAACAACACAGGAACAAGCTTCCAGGTGAGGAGCTAGGTTCAATAGATCATATATTGATCCTTGGAGAGGAGTCGCCTTTGGCAGTCCTGCATACCAGTGAAACTCAGCCTCTTCTGCAAGTCACACTCCCTGGAAACAATCTCCTCTCGACATTGTTCGGCCAGAGCAAGGCCATCTAGTCATGTTAGCAGAACTGGTGCCACGCAGTGTCATGTCATATAGTGCACCCCTAACCGTAAGTGCAGTCCAGGTACAGTACATTGCAAAAAAAAAAAAAAAAAACTAACTAAATCCTGAGAATGGAAACGACAAAAAAACACAAAAAAACATTGTTGCCTTCTCATAACTAAAGCATAGCAGCTGAAAGAAGGAATAGCAGTCCTTAGACCGGGCCTACGGAGAGCCTCAGTTCAAAAACCACAGCTTACGTGGTGGGATCTGAGAGTCCATCCCAACTCAAACACTCAGCACAAGGAACTGAAATCCCAACGACAAGCACAGCCATGTTAAAGTGGTCACATTTCTTTCTTTCCCCCTCTTGGGTTGGGGCTTCAGTTCATCTGACTGAGTGAGTGAATTCAAATGGAGACGTCCTTCCCACAAAACCTCATCCCTCCGCCCCTCCTCATACTAGTAGGTACGCAAGGCACAGGTGTGTGTGTTCAGGCCTGCAGATAAACATTTGATCTGTGCACTAATGCTACTTCGTACCACAACAATCCCGCCAAAACAAAACGCACACACTTCACGAGAATAAAACATCAACAAAACAATGTGACATAAACGGCCATTTTCTTTTTACAATGTGTCAGTTTCTTCCGCCTAAACTGCATTTTCATTTAACAATTTAATCCACTAACAAACTAAAAACTTGACGCCTGTACACGATCCGGGAGGGGTCGTCATGCCTTTGTGCTGAGAGGTTTCGTTTATTTGTCTCCTTCTGATGGCAAACGAGAGTGGGAGGGGGGAGGGGCAAAGGAAGGTCACTTGATGGCTTTCTTGTCAAGCTGAAAGAGATCCAGGATGTCCATCATGGCCTGTTTGATGGTCCCTCCAAAACGGAGAGAGTCCTAGAGAGAGAGAGAGAGGAAGAGAGGGAAAGAGAATTAAAAAACGCAACATTGTGTGGATGACAGAGAGAAAGCAAGAGATTTGTACATTACAAAAAAAGAAAAGAAAGAGTCTGCTTACAGTTTCTGGGCTTGAGTGTTTGCTAGAGATGTGGAAGTTGATGTGTTCCTCTCCAAGGATGATGTAGGACACCCCATAACCATCATCTGCCACCTAGAGGACACACACACACCACAACGTTTGTCAGATCACACCTTCCAGAGTGGAGTAATGCTGAGGTGTGTGATGGAGGTGATAGTGTGTGATGGTGTGTGATGGAGGTGATGGTGTGTGATGGAGGTGAAGGTGTGTGATGGTGTGTGATGGAGGTGATGGTGTGTGATGGAGGTGAAGGTGTGTGATGGAGGTGAAGGTGTGTGATGGAGGTGATGGTGTGTGATGGAGGTGAAGGTGTGTGATGGAGGTGATGGTGTGTGATGGAGGTGAAGGAGTGTGATGGAGGTGATGGTGTGTGATGGAGGTGAAGGTGTGTGATGGAGGTGAAGGTGTGTGATGGAGGTGATGGTGTGTGATGGAGGTGAAGGTGTGTGATGGAGGTGATGGAGGTGAAGGAGTGTGATGGAGGTGATGGTGTGTGATGGAGGTGAAGGTGTGTGATGGAGGTGATGGTGTGTGATGGAGGTGAAGGTGTGTGATGGAGGTGATGGTGTGTGATGGAGGTGAAGGAGTGTGATGGAGGTGATGGTGTGTGATGGAGGTGAAGGTGTGTGATGGAGGTGAAGGTGTGTGATGGAGGTGAAAGAGTGTGATGGAGGTGAAGGTGTGTGATGGAGGTGAAGGTGTGTGATGGAGGTGATGGTGTGTGATGGAGGTGAAAGTGTGTGATGGAGGTGAAGGTGTGTGATGGAGGTGATGGAGTGTGTTGGAGGGGGAACTCACCGGGCCAAAGCCCCCTCCTGCAGTCACGTACTCCGGGTGTCTGGCCAGGTCAAACAGAGCTACCTGCTGGAGGGGCGTCTGACTTGTAGACAGTCTCCAGGGCTCAGACAGTACCTTCACACACACACACACACACACACACAATAAGACACCAAAACATACCAAGAACAACCTGGTGGGTTTGTCAGTAAATAAAGTTGCATGTTTGTGTGCCGATCCCAGTTTGTGGTCAAGATAAAGACTTCAACTATGATTACTAGATTAGCACAGGTCACTGAGTATGTCAGTGCACCAAGTACAGTAGTTACTATAGTTCCCACATAAATACCTACTAAAACGACCTACCTAACTGTTAACAGTGGGTACTCAACTATGTAAATACCAACCGTAACTAGCCAAACTCAGTGTTTTGAATTACAAAAAGGCAGTCCGTACCTCCTTGAGGAAAGGCGAGTCCACGCCCAGGTACTTGGACACCACGTAAAGGCAGAAAAGGTGGCGGTCGATGCCCTGCCCCGTCATGGCCAGACGGTACAGGTTCTGGTGCTTCTCTGCCGCCACCTTCAGGAGACGCAACCGCTCCTCTCTCTGAGACACGAGGATTTAGAGGGAGAGAGAGAGACGCAGTTTACTGAGGCTGTGAGAGAGATGGTGGAGCAGGCAGTTTACTGAGGCTGTGATAGAGATGGTGGAGCAGGCAGTTTACTGAGGCTGTGACAGAGATGGTGGACAGGCAGTTGGTCTCCAGATGATCACAGCCCACTTCAGTGTTGGAGACCTACCTTCTCATCCCCCATCATGGCGCGTACGAAGGCGCAGGTCTCCATGGTACAGGAGCGTACAGTCTCCGTACGCCCCTCTCTGAACAGACGCGTCATGGACGCTTCGTAGGTCAGACAGAACTTCCCCTTATCCTGGAAACACACACAAACACACACTTCAGCTGATCACACAGAGTAGCATCACCTATAAATGCATCTAGACAGCCCATGCGTGTGTGTGTGTGTCTGTGAGAGTGGATTCAGAGGCTCAGGGTCGTACCCTGTAGTGAGCCAGTTGCAGGGCGATCTGGATGAAGGCGTCAGGGCTGGTTCGGCACTTCTTGATCAGGCCTTTGCCAAAGATGGTGAAGGGGTAGATATGAGAGTCCACGTCATCAGCCAGGACCATGGCCACCTTCAGAGAGCTCTGGATAACATCCTGGCACTGAGGACATACACACACACACTGTTGGTGTATCTGATATTTGTAAGCTTATTTACCCCTTGTGCTGCCTTCGGGTCACAATGACCTGAAGGTTCACAACGACCCATCGTTGTGCTGCGACAACATTACCCAATACAAAAACAAATATAAAACATTTTCTTTGAACTTTTGCGCTGTGGGGTGTGTGAAACAGCCCGACGGTTAAAAGAAAATGCTTCACTTTGTTTTTGTATGAGGTAAAGTTGTCGCAATACTTGGGGGGGTCACAATGACTGAAGGGTCACAATGACCCGAAGATAACACAAGGGTTAAAGTGCGCAGCCACCTAATATTTATTGTCATTATCATTAAAGTTACCAGCAGGGGGTAGCAAAATCCAAGGAACAACCCAGTAGCAGATACAGGATAGTCTAAATTAAAACCACTGAAATTACCCCAGTATTGAAGTTAGTATTAGTATTAGTTAGCATTATTACCTTTAACATCCGACTTGTATTTAAAAGTAGCAGGTTGCAGCATGTAGATTGGGATTTCAAACAGTAAGCACAGCTTGTCTGCCTACATACCAACTCCACACACACAGGTGAGCCGTGGCAGGAGCCTGCAGCGCCTCACCTCTGTAGGGATATCCCACAGCAGCCTCTGAGGCCCGGGCAGGCTGGGGTGCGGCTCTCCTTTGCAGTGGCCCTCCTCAGTGTAGCCCAGCTTGACAGGATCCATGGAGAGCACTTGCTGCAAAACACACAGCGGAGGGTCACGCCAGGCCTCTAATCATGACAAGACTAGGATGAGGAAACCATCACAGGATGTCTCGCTCCGAGACGCCCCGCTCTAAGACGCACCTCCCAGAGGTGGCCGATGATTGGTGCGTCGGCCCAGGCGTGCTCAGCGTTCAGGCCCATGCTGCCGTTCTTGAAGATGATGAGGTTGAAGGACTTATCGAACCACCTGGAGGACGACACACAAGTTCAACCAGTAAACGTCTCGTTGCCTTCACCTATTTCACCGTTCACTTGGGAGAGTGAGGTCGTATAAATGCAGTATTGTATTCAAGATGCTGTCTTTAGATATGTCAGGATCTACTTTTTGTACCTGTCATAGCATTTCCCGTGGAGGAGGGATTTGGCGTAGCTGGTCAGCGACGTGACCGGGTTCTCCGTGTCGTATCGCTGGTCCGTGTCGTCCAGGGTTACGAAGAAGGCGGCCTTCTCTATGGCATCCAGGGACTGCTTGTTCTTCCCACGGCTGAAGTATGTGTCACGGGCATTGGCCCATGGTGTCCTGGAAGGCAAGGGGGTCAAAGTTCAAAGAATAGCAGAACAAGTATGTACAGATAGATCCTAATGAGCTATGCGTGTCATATGCTCAGGTGTAGGACTATGAATCCACACAGAAATTAAGACATATTTTAAACCTAGGACTTGCCTTAAATCTCGGTTTAATTTCGGTCATTAAACAATTAGAATGATCTAGCACTAAATACTTTAGTCGGTGTCGACTTCTGTCCGTCGACAAGTCAACAAAACAGGGCCTAAACCGATCAGTAACCTGTGTCGAGCACGGGCCTTTCCTGTCCCTGTTGTATGCTGTCAGGCACACACACACACACACACACACACCTCTCCCCAGCGGTGAGGGCAGCCAGGTGCTCCTCTCCAGACTGAGACTCAGACTGGTCAGCCAGGATCCTCTCCATCTGCTGTTCAATCTCTCGGGGCAACAGAAGGCGACCGTCGTAGAACATCCACACCTTGAAGAAGCGGCCCTTGTGGAACACGGCAATGTGCTTGCTCTCATTCATGTGCTGGATGGTGTCTGGGAGAGAGACCAAGAGGAGAGAGACCAAGAGGAGAGAGACCAAGAGGAGAGAGACCAAGAGGAGAGAGAGACCAAGAGGAGAGAGAGATAGCGAGAGACCAAGAGGAGAGAGAGACCAAGAGGAGAGAGACCAAGAGGAGAGAGACCAAGAGGAGAGAGACCAAGAGGAGAGAGAGATAGCGAGAGACCAAGAGGAGAGAGAGACCAAGAGAGGGGAGAAAGAGAGCGAGAGAGCGAGAGGAGACAAGCAAGGATAGGTACACACACACAAAAAATCTCAGGAACTACCTTCGAACACAAACAATGCCATTGTTGAAGACGAAAAGATTATCTTAAAGTGCGATACCACTGAGATCAAAGTGGGCCGTAAAAGCAGGAAGTCAAATTTCACATAACTTCAAACCAATATCAAAGGAGTAAAATACCAGAGCATCATTTAAAAGAGCTGGACAGTGAGGGACACAATGTAGACAAGGAGAAATGGCTTTCTTACTCAAATGAACGTAGACTGAAAAAAGTTCAATTTGAGTAAGAAAAAACGAAGTGTTCTACTAGCTGATTGGGGACGACAGTCTACAGCAGGTGGATATGGGGTAGGCAGAGGGGGGGGGGGGGGGCAGAGGGGGGGGGGGAGGCAGAGGGGGGGGGGGAGGCAGAGGGGGGGGGGAGGCAGAGGGGGGGGGGAGGGGGTAAGACAGTTGGAAATGCAAACAGTTGTTTGAGGAGCACACACATGATAATCCCAATACATGTCACTTATTCCTCCATATATATGATTTGGGATGAGTGTGAGATGCATTCAAACAAGTGTTTGTCGAGTTAAGGGGATGGAGGAATGGGGTCTATGTTAGGGATGGAGGTCCCTGAGCTGTGCTCCTTACAAGCGCCTCGCCCCCAGGGCACATCTGCTTACTGTACATGCATCTTCATTTACTCCATCTCCGTTGGGGAAAGGTGGACTGAACATGCTCTGGATAAGTGCCTTGGGGAAGTCAAGATGGAGGCTACTGCATCAAAACCTTCTTTTCAGCTGAATATTTACATTCCACGTGACCTCACAATTCTATTGAAGGGAAACGCTTGTTTGTCAAACAATGCTCACCTGCTTCAGTCATCGACCACAAGAACACATTCATAATATATGACAAATGCATTGGTCTAGTAGCCTGTGAATGTGTTCAATTTCATCCAGAGATGTTAAGAAACCACCACAGTGTGTTCGGTTTTCAAAGTTGTCACAGAAACGCACCCAGAAGGTTAATTCATGCCACAGCAGTCCATTCATGCTATAAATGCTGGATAGTGGCAGATTTTCTTGAAGCTACTTCCTTTAAGCATATCTACATTTTAACAACTAACCTACCATAAAAAGGATGGTAAAACACTAAGCAACGATAGCCCTTCTTTATAATTTACCTCAGATGACGCTAGAAACCTCTAAACTATTTAGGCTTATGCAGCGAGAACCTGCTGTACATCCCACTGGTACACTTAAGTCTTTTTAGTAAATAAATAATGTGTTAATGGGTATGTTTACAAAACAAGTTAAAAATACATTATTTTATTGATTTATAGTGGTCTTTCTGTTGTTTCAAAGGTTTATAGTGTTTAATGTAGGTAAATAAGTGCCCTTCCTCTCTCATAAACAAACCTTCCAGGGAAACCCTCCACAAAGGGTACCAATCATTAACCCTCGTGCTGCCTTCGGGTCACATGACCCAAAGGTTCATAACGAACCATCGTTGTGTTTACCCAATTTTACCCAATACAAAAACTAATTAAAATAATTTTATTTTAACCTTTGCAATGTGGGGGGTCTAAGACAGCCCAACGGTTAAAAGAAAATGCTTCACTTTGTCTTTGTATGCGGTAAATCTGTCGCAATACGACGGTGGGTCACAATGACTGATGGGTCAGAATGACCCGAAGATAACACAAGGGTTAACCAAAGATAAATGTCATCTAGAAAGTCCTTTAAAGGACATTCATTCAAACCCTTTAAGGGTTCACATTCAAGGGAATGTCCGTCTAATGCACGTTTTTATTTCTTGATGTGTTTAATAGCGCAACTTAAAAGATGCATCTTAATTTTTTCTTATTTCTAAGATTTGTTCTAGTAATAATAGGCTATATGAATCAATAAAGTGAACTTATCACCAGTCTTGCACCAAACTCACAATCCAGCTATCTCTACGTTCTCCCACTACCTACCAAGTCCCCGCTAACCTGTCATGACCTAGCATGCAAGGAGCATTACTGTACGCAAGTCGGATGAATTCATCCGTGGTCCAGAGATGCAGTGCAGCGGTGCACTCATGAGCAGTAACAGCAGAGCAGAGGAAGGGGAGGGAGGGAGGGAGGAGGCAAACACCACTAACACTCTACCTGTGTCTACACCAGGGATGCGACTGCTGTTGAACATACGCTCGTATTGGGAGGAGCACATGGGGATAGTGTGTAGGAGCATGAGCTGAAAAGCAAAAAAAGGAGGAGGGAGCGGGGGGAGAGTCAGACACAAGACAAGGAAGAGATGACACACCAGCTCACTACGCTGGATGACTGACTAGCCCACTACCGGGGGAGAGCAGGACTGGCACCTAGAGGGAGGAAGATGAGGATGAGGAGACGATGATCAGGTTGATGAGCACACCGGACAGGGGGGGGGGGGGGGGGGCGTGGAGGGAGGCCAGGTGAGAAGAGGACAGTTCAGAAACCGGTGGCCCACCGCCTTAGTGAGACAAGCACAGCCCTAGGGTTGGCTACACTCACATAACTATAAATCGTTCATAATTCAAAAGGTCTACTACGCTTTCTAGTGCAAAGCGATGGGCTTATGCTTTCAAAAGAACCCTTTTTCAACTCATGAGTGCTTTTCCAGTTTTTACAAGTGGATAAGCGGTGCATTCGTCCCTTTTGTGACCAGACGTGCAACACAGAGCCACCAAGGAGCCAATGGGCGATGCTTAGGGGCTGTGCTGGGAGTCACTGAAGCCAGGGGTCAGGGTTTGCTGCGGCTGTTTGCTGGGGGTGATGTTTGAGACGTCAGAAGGTCAGAGGTGGAGAAGTCAGAGATATTTCGGTGCCCTCCTCTTACCTGTCTCTACGCCGGGCACACGGGAGGTATTAAACATTCGCTCCCATTGGGCGGAACACAGGGGAACCTTGTTGGCCAGCAAGTAAATCTAATACAGCGACCGGCAGCGACAAGGCAAAACAGTAAAAACAGAACACACAATGTTTATCAAGTGTATATATGTGCGTGTGTGTGCGCGTGCGTGTGTGTGTCTGTGTGTGTGCGTGTGTGTGTGCGTGTGGGGTTACATATGTATTTGTGTGTTTATGTAGGTATAGACAAATAC
Organism: Osmerus eperlanus; assembly: GCF_963692335.1. Taxonomy (NCBI): domain Eukaryota; kingdom Metazoa; phylum Chordata; class Actinopteri; order Osmeriformes; family Osmeridae; genus Osmerus; species Osmerus eperlanus. Next base: position 22,046,048 of record NC_085022.1, on the reverse strand, counting down.
ACGTGTGTGTACAGGACTTGAAGGGCAAATGAGGCTGGGGTGTCTGTCTGGCTTATTGAGCACATCCACACTATTATGGAGTTACAGAAAAAGCATGGCACACACCGTGACTGATGCCCATGCCGACTACATAAAGGTGGGTATTAGCCAACATGCTTTGCAATAATCGGGAGAGGAGATATGAAAGGACTCATTTTATCACTTTGATAATTCATCAAAAAACTTGAAACAATGGCAGAAATGATAAGAGCAAAAATAAATAACTGATCTGTGCTACATATTCATTCAGGTTATAGTCAAATATTATCTAGAGATATCTAGAGATAGGGAAATCAGGACAACTCACAGGCTGGATCTGAGCCCTGTCCAGCTTCCTCCTGTACAGCATGATGGCATGGATGGCGTTGCCCGCCCTGGCTGCCTGGAGGTTAGTGGGGAAGACATACAGGAAGTCCTGTATGGAACAAAGGGGCAGGGGAAAAGGCTGAGCGTAAAAATACATACATTTGGTAGAAATGTCTGTCTACAAGCAATCACGACCATGGAAACTTCCTTTGCTTGTTGAAATAATAACCTGAAGATTAAGGAAGTTAGAACAGGAGAGAGACTTGACTGGCTCCTGCCAGGTGAGAGCAGGTTCAAAGTGACAACATGAAGTCACCAGACATCTTTTAGTCTCTCAACTCTTTATTGCCATGTGGTAAGAATGGAGCCTCCTGATGTCACACACCACAGATGTACTGGCTCTGTGTAACTAACAGTAAATGGGTGACTGTGCAGTTCAACATCCCAGAGACACTGTGATATATCGCAAATCAGGTTCTTCCCACTCGAGTAAAGTTGACAAATAGCAACTCAGATCTGGTCAGAGTCTACCAGCTGGTCTAAGGTCAGATCTGGTCAGAGTCTACCAGTTGGTCTGAAGTCAGATCTGGTCAGTCTACCAGCTAGTCTGAGGTCAGATCTGGTCAGATTCTACCAGTTGGTCTGAGGTCAGATCTGGTCAGTCTACCAGCTAGTCTGAGGTCAGATCTGGTCAGATTCTACCAGTTGGTCTGAGGTCAGATCTGGTCAGTCTACCAGCTAGTCTGAGGTCAGATCTGGTCAAAGTCTACCAGCTGGTCTGAGGTCAGATCTGGTCAGTCTACCAGCTAGTCTGAGACACACAGCAGAAATGGGTTCAATGGTGGTGAGTGTAAACAACATTATAGTGTCATATCCTTCGATAGACATGGCTCTACAACCACTCCACAAAGAAGCTGGGAACTAAGAAATAGCATCATAAATATCAGAATGTATAGATAGATGGAGGCCTCACCATTGCATAGTAGTTGCTGTTGACCATAATGGGCCCTCGGCCGCGGAGGTAGATGTACTCTTCCCACCAATCACTTACCTGGGAAAGAGGTGGGAGAGTGAGAGAAAGAGAAAAGAGAAAAATGGAGAGAGGGTGAGAAAGAGATGGAGTGATAAAAAGAGACAAAGTGCAGAACGCTTCACCTTACTGGTCAACACATACAAAGTACCACAAGCAGTGACATTCATTAACGCCGATTTATAATAAATAATGTGGGTCTCCCTTCTGACTCACATAGTTGGAGGCCCACCAGGACTTGAGCGTGAGGTACCACTGCAGTCTGGGGCCCAGGTTCTTCTCAAAGTCCTCAGCCAGGCCCTTCATCCTCTCAAACTGGCCATCATCCATGAGAGGACGTGCAGACTCCAAGTACTGCAAATACACAGTCCACGTTCTCCTTATTACGTCAAGTTAGAAACAGGAGGTAGTCACAAAACAGAAAGCATTCCTAGACAGATGCCAGACAACAACAAACATGGGGGTGCAACTATGGCTTGGAGGAGATAGGTCAACATCTAATGACGCTGAACACAAGGGTGACTTTGTTTGGGCCAAAGCATGAAACAATCTGTTTCATGCAAGTCTGAGATAGGGAAGGCAGATGCGTCAGACTTGACTGAATATTTATTTAAAGGAAGTCATCTGAAGCAGCTGAGGGGACAGGGAGAAACCAGAGTGTGACATCACAAGAAGCCAGTGACATCACAAGGCTGAACTCTCACCCTCCTGGTGGTGTCCTGGATGCTGGGCACTGGGAGCCGGGGAAGAGAGTTCTGGAAGCTGTACAGCATTGGCTTCCTGCCAGAGAACACCTTCACCAGTAACTGTGAACAAGAAAGAGAGAGGGTGGTATAGAGGCTAAAATGAGACTTTCGCCAAACAACCCACATTCTGGATGTAAGGGCATTGGGTTTGTCGGTGGATTAGACATGGGATTGATGACAATATTAAGAATACCACAGACAAAACAGGTTTCGCTTTTTTAAGATCAAGAATTTCTACCAAAGTGTTAATAAAGCTGGTTATGATATGAACACTAAGTGGTGACATGTTGGCCCTGAGCTGCACACCATCCAGAGGCGCGTGGACCAGTTGATGGAGCCGTGGCTGGCGTGCATCCAGCCGTGCCAGGACAGCAGGCACTTCAGGGTGTTCCTCATGACAAAGATGATGCCCACCCACAGGCCTGTGCCCACCAGGACACCTCCCACCATCCTCTGGCTCTCTGTGGACATGTACTGACTGGGGAGGGGGGAGGGAGAAGGAGGGAAACAGAGACAGATACAGACAGGGGGGAGGGAGAGGGAGAGAGAGAGAGAGAGAGAGAGAGAGAGAGAGAGAGAGAGAGAGAGAGAGAGAGAGAGAGAGAGAGAGAGAGAGAGAGAGAGAGAATCAAATATCAGCATATTCCACCATTCAGTCCTTTCATTAACTTAAAATCCCAACTCTTAAATTAATAAATCATTCACTGACAGTAGGGACTGATTCGCTAACAGTGCACACCATCAGAAAAATGACGGCAGTGTTGCATCATTGATTATAGCTTCATTTTTCAACACCTGTTCCTTATGGGTGTTTATGAATGATTAATCAAGCTTTACAATGAGTCACCTTTAGCCTATGGGTATCAGGCAGATTCAGGCCATTCCTTTATCAGCAAAATGGATCCTTCCTGCTTTAATGGTTTACGGCTTCAAGTCCTGACTTCCAACTAACCATATCCAGCCCTCTTCGGTCTTAGTTACTTCAATGTTTGATTTTCAATTATACAGCCAAACAACAGGTGTAAAACACTGACAGCATTGATGTAGATTTCAACCAATGTTAAGAGTTTGTTAAAACCTGGGAATAGCAAAGGCTTTTAACATTGAAACATGACAGTGTACCAACCAGGGTAGTGTTGTCTGCATGTGACACAGACTCAGCTCTGAAGTCAGACACAGGAAACCTGACTGGCACACATCCCTCTCCTTTCCTCAGAAAAATCATCTGATCTGATCATGAGTGGATTGAAAATGACCTGGAGCTATTTCTTTTTTTTACCTTTGTAATCATATTTTTTCGGAGATGGATTCAAGGAGCCATGGAGACGCACAGACATGTTTTCCCTCATGAGTGAAGACTTACCTGAGGGACAGGTGGTGTCCCAGTCTGGTGACGAGCCCCAGGGAGGGGTCCGTGCTGGCATATCTAGTGGAGGACATGTAAGACACCACCACCACCAAGAACCCAGATGGACTTCCTGGGTACACACCCGTCATCACCCCATTCTGACAAGAAAGGACATATCGGTGTTAATAATGAAAGGGGCTGGAGTCCTACTTGGAGGAAACACAGGTTCAATGTATGAAATCTTGGATAGATTTTAGGATAAGGTGGAACTACTGAACTAGACAGCCAGAGGGATGTGGTGAGTGATGTTGTATTGTCATCAAAAATCAACAGAGGTGCTGCATAAGAACAGGTGGAGGTGAGTATGTTGTCAGTGTGCTATGAAAACCCTGAGGACAAACATAAAGAATAAGGAAATATTTTGGTCCATATCGAAATGATGACATCACACAGTTGCTGCATGTTTGTCGGCTGCACGTCCATGATGCCCCGTTCCACAGATCAGCACTCCCACATTCAACACCCGACCAAACTAATGTCCCTCTCTGATGGTTTACACACAGGTCATGCCCTTCTCGTTTCTCACCTTGAAGCGGATGAACCTCTTCTTCCACGAGTGGAGTCCGGAGAGGTAGATCTGCCTCAGGGCCTCGTGACACAGCTGCAGATCGATCCCATCGGGGGTGACGGTGAACTGGAAGGCCACCGCCTGGTGCGCTTCTGCCATGGTTGGCTGCTACTGTACGGTGTCACTAGTGGGAGGAAGGCGGGAGGGATGCAACCGTGTCTTTGAAACGTAAACAAAAAAGCCTGGACTAAGTAGACTATGATTGTGATGTGCCTGTGCCTTGCATCAAAAATGCCCTGCTTTATCTGTAACACATTGAACAGCCTACCTTTAAAGTAAACATGATCATTGATCGCGATTGTTACTGATCAAATCTTGTCTGCAAACAAGAATTGAGGCAAACACCATGTGATGCTCTTTTTCTCACTTCTCAGGAGTCTTGATAATCTCACATCCGTTATGATCACTATGCATTCAGATGAAAGAATCAACACTAATCTGCTTGCTTCCAGACAATTTACAAGAAATTTCAATGGTTTATTCATTTAACATCTAAGCCCAGATTCTTCAAAAGGTTCGCAGAGCAAGCAAAGAGTATGAAACCACAGGTAAGCGAACAGATCTCAGGAAATTGTCTCAAGAATAGACGTTCCTTGAAGAACGGCAACCCACATGCCCAATTGTATTAGAAAGTTACATGGTGGTTCATGTAGTGTAGGACCTTACAGTATTACACTTTTTCTGACAAGGTTGGTCTGAGGGCTAGAACGCCCACGATGCCAAGTGTGTCAATAAGAACTTCTGTGTCTAACATCCAAGTGTGCAGTGCGTGAAAATGCCAATTCAGTTGAATCATAGTTTATTACATCCTTGTTACTCTTCCACCTGTCTGGAGAAAACCTAGTTACTTAAGACGCGTTTAATCTCATTATCCTTCAGACTGGAGACGTCTGCCACCAATCAAAATGGACAGACTTCACAGTTCCTTATTCTCAGTCATAAAGTCACTGGCCTGTAAATGCATGCGATAATCATTACAATTAATGGGTTTAAGTATTGGGTCAAAGATCAGTCTTTTCAACTCTAAATTCTTGTCCTAACATACCACAGAACCTTAACAATGGCCTCTTTGATAGGCAGAGATGAACCTACATGTCCTATAACTACAGCGATCAACTGCAGTTCTTCTGCAAACGGACACCAGGACAGTTCCCAAAGGCACACAGAGGGTAAACTGTTTTGAATTTGACCAAGAACCCAGGACAACGGGCTACTAAAACAAACCGATCCATATCCAGACTGGTTGCACATGGTGCAGCCATGACAACTTGAAACTGTTCTTCTCCAGTTGTCACTTCAGCAGATAGTGTCTGTGTTTAGCATTGGTGACAATTCTCACTGAATCCAATGTCACTAGAGTCAGAGAAACTGGTGAATCGAGGCTTGGCAGTGTAATAAATGTATTGGCTGAATACAAAATACTTGACAAAAATCAAGTCTGAAGTGGTTTGGAGGTAATGGTAAAGGTCACCCTGCTAACCCCGCTGTTGAAACATAAAATAGTAATACCGGTATTATACGGCTACTTCACTCAATGCAACTGAGACTATTTACATCACAAATTTCAACCGTCCTGCTAAATTACTGGCTCTAGGTCAAGATAACCTTAGCAGTAAAGGGTTTGAGTGGGTAACTTCCAAGTGACCCTGACCGTTAGTTACTATAGCATGTACGTCAACAGAGCGAAGAGGAACAGACTTACAAGAGCACCTTTCTGACACGGGTCCACCTGGCTGTGTCGAATATATGATGAATATGATCAGGACACACGTTTAACTAGGACGAAATTCTTGTCGAGACAAAATCTTGTATACGTCAAATATTCACAATTGTCCTAAGATAAAGCTTTACGACGTGTACCAGGAAGTCAATTTCTTAAGGACACTCTTGATTAAAAGTAAATAGGCCAAAAGTCGTCTCTACGACAGGTTTTTGGCACCTGCATAACAACGCAGGTCTTTCCATTCAACCGCATTTCTCAAGCCCGTTCCCTTCCCCCAGTTGAGTTCCCGTGATCACATGATCAGCCTCTGCCACCGAAAACTAGGGGAAAGGTCGCGGCGCAATAGCGCTCGAATATTCGCCAACAGTGGAACATAACAGGGCTATTCAAGTTAGTCATATGTCAATATCAGCACCGAGCAAAAACATAATGTGCTGTTAAATGTTTGTAAACAACGGCTGAACCATGTAGTAGCCTAACGTATGTTGGAAGCAACAGAAACAATACGGTCAAATTATTTACCAAGATCCCTGCATAGGCTACTGTTTCCAACAATGAAATCAATGCAGTAATCAACCTGGTTTATGTTCTGGCTGATTGTGTTAACTTTTCAATGCTTTCAGCCTAATGTGTTTCATTGCATAAAATATAATATAGGCTATTCAAATGTGTTTTATTTCGGAGAATACATGACAGCCCACGTGATTGGTGTTAAACGAGGTCATTGACTTTCCAAGAGCAAGAAGTCATCATTATATCCTTAATTCGATAAGATAAATTAACTTTGTCAATATACAAAACCTATTCCATGTCTGTAAGGACTGTTGAAGTACAGCTGTGGCCTAATGTTCACTTCGACTGACCTTAATTATTTGAGTAGACAGCAAGGTGTGACCAAAAAGACGTCTTTACATAAAACAACCATTCTATATGAACTGCAGTGTAGGCTACACAAAATTGTTCCTCTTCTACAAAACATTGCCGCGTTTGGCAGTGTGTATTACAGAATGACCTCTCCTTGGACTATTGCCCACATTCGTGTTATGATGACAACTACAGTGCAGATTAGTGCTACCTGCTGATTTTGTTCTGCAGCACAAGGTTAACCAGACACCTGTTAAAATACTATAGCCTATTTCCCGTTCTGAAAGCATTTTTTAAATGCTATGTTGACATTCAACAAAGCCTAGCGGATTAGCCTACGTGAAACAGAACGAAGGCCTACAAGAAGCTTGTGCAGGCTAGTTATAGTTCACATGCCCCCAAAAAAGACGTTGATATATCAATAACAAATATTCGTTTTCTATCAACTTATTTGTATAGCTAGTCCTCGCAAGTCAGTGAGCTACACAGTTGAACCGAATCAATGGTGAAATGATCCATCACACTTTTCGATTAACAGAAAATTAAACAAAAAAGGCGTACAGCAACAAATATCGTTGGTTTGTGTCGATGTTGTCGTGGCGTATTTAGTCACTGCAGCCATATTTATTTACTTCGAAAACTACTGATATAATACAGTAAGTGCATAATAAAGGTCTTAAATGTAACAAAATATAGTCTATGTTCACTCACCAACCCTTAGTCGGCACTTGTAGATTTGCGAAGCAAAATGTTATGGGGGATTTCCGTTAGAATTAGATGAGGTTGTGTGATGCGAACAGACTTTCGCCTACTGGTCTCGCAGCTTGCATGAATGGGTAGCAAGACTCCCAGAGACCGCCCATACGAAACGTCACACAACTGCACTATATAATTTATGCAGAATTAACCTCCTCTCCCTAAACCGGAAAATTATAGTGAGAGAAGGTGTCATATGCAGTCAAATTATACTCAGAAGGCAAGCCATCAAGGCACACGTTTGTGTATGAGGCACAAATAGGCACGCAGTTAATATGTTTCTTGTCAAAAAGCCCTCATTATGGCATGACCTGTGATTTTAACTTTTCTGACTCCACAGGAAAATGTTGTCCGATGATGCGAGGGTCTGGTAATGCTCCCAATTTTGCAAGGCTCTGAAGTTTTATCAAAAGTTTGTTTCTGATTGGCTGGTAGGTGGCATTTAACTCTGAGACCGTCCACAATCTGTGATCTACTAGTAAGTCAAGAGACGATGATTTGTCAGATAGATTGGTCGAGCCTGCATTTGATCAAGACGGTAAAAGACTGATGTATCGATGAAACTTGTTGTATAACGATCACAGTAACATACATCACCAGCATAAATGGCCAGACTGTAAGGGGGAACCACTTTCCTCAGGCCTCCAGGACATTCTGGCCCCCCTGTGTTCTCAGTTTAAGAGACTGGTGTAATAGATTAAACTTATTACACGTTATGATCACTGTAAAATAATGAATGAAAGTGAGTAGTCTATCCTAAAAAATAGTTTATTTGTGCCTGCAACAAAACGCAAGGCTGTGTGTTAAAAGACACACATACAATAATAAAATGAATAACAATAAACAAAAATATAAATAACCGCCCGAACAAGACAATCAAATCAAATTTATTTGTATAGCCCTTTTTACACGCAAGCATGTCACAGAGGGCTTCACATATGCCCATAGAACTGCCCCTCAACCAACCTAAACCCTCAAGGAAGACAAGGAAACAACCCAAACAATGCTCACGAAGAACTAGGCATTTTCAGTCCAAATTGGGATATCTTAGTAGGCCTACTGTAAATTACAATAGCGCTACTACTGTAGGCTACACGGATTAGCACTTTACAGACTCTGAAAACAGGGACTGACTAACGATTGAGCAATACAACTTACTATACTATACTTTAAAGCCTGTATTTTAGTGTAAATTAACAGACCAACATCAAGAAATGTACCTTATGCTCATAGAAAGTAGATAGAGTACACTATAAAATAACACGCGATTATATCAATCACATTCAGCTCAACCAAGTAACAAGAAAAAACTTGATAATTTCGCGCACGCACAAGGAAGGGGAACTGAATTCTCCGGAACCACGTGACGGCATTGAAAGTGAGCTCGTGGCAACAAACACCCATGAGTACATTATCCACTTGTCGCTCGTTTTTTTTGCAGTTTTACAACAATAATAAAACTTCAAGACTTCGCTAACCTATAGTTAGCTAAGCCCAAATAGCAATGACGAGTGACGCATCGAAACTGTCCAAAAACCTCTTACGCATGAAGGTAAGCAATGACAAGTTGGCCAACGGGATGAGCTAAGCTAACGTTAGCAAAATAATGGGCATTGCAATGTCAGTCTGAACTAGCTAGCTAGCTAGTTGGCTATAACAATACTGTATAGCTAACTCTTAAACACAATTAATTGCAATAGGTTGAATTTGCGTACTAGCTTTTGATATGTTGAACTTTGTTTTATCAATTGTAACTGCGTTAGTTCATGCAAAGAGGTCTGGATGCCGATACCAAGAAGCAACTGGAGGAGGAGGAGAGGAGGATCATCAGTGACGAGCACTGGTATCTCGACCTCCCGGAACTCAAAGCTAAAGAGTATGCACCTTTTACATGTCCATCCTCGTGGTAATGTGGGACTTTAAATGCCAGTATTGTACCGAAAACTGTGACCAGGGGTTGCTGTTGTAATGGCTTGCTATACTGTTCAGCAAATGTTCGAGCCATAATCCTGGGAAGACTTTAGAACAGCGACCTCTGGTCACAGCTTTCGATAGTCGATAACACAGGTATTGGTTGACTGTCGTTCTTTTGCTGAATAGGAACGTCATCATTGAGGAGAACAGTTTTGTTCCTTGTGAAGATTTGAAGTATGGACGAATGTCATTCAAAGGATTCAATCCAGAAGTTGAGGTACTGTTTTAAATGATATTCACATTCTTTTAACTAGCTGGTATGATGCAAAAATAGTGTATTCAATACAGAATGTTTTTTTCCTGACAGAAACTAATGGTGTTGATGAACACTCTGAATGAGGAAGAGGTGGAGGAGGAAGAGGAAATTAGTCGAATGGAGACTGATGTCACAGATGAGGAAATGGCAAGAAGGTATCAACACTTCTCAAATGACTAACTAGAATAAATCAAAGCATAATGTTATTACACAAGCAGCTCTGCTGTATCATTCACCTCCCCTTTATAACTCTCCCTAAAGAAGTCTGTGTACTAGTCATAGCTGTTTATAAAGTGTTGAGATCAAAACCATAGTACAATGATACTTCAATCTGCTTCATTTTCTCACACCTTACAGATATGAAAGCTTGGTTGCAAGCATGAAGAAAAAGTTTGTTAAAAAGCGGGAGAGGCCCGCAATGGAGAAGCAGGACGAGGAGGATGCTAACCACAATGTTGAGCAGACTAAAACAAAAAGGGCCTTTTTGAAACCTCAGGACTGAAAATACTTTGTTCGGTTACAACCGGATTTTCACAGTCAACCACAGCTTTCGTAGTTGTGACAGATATAATAGGAAAATTTGATATTTTTATGGATGTTATACATCATTTTTTATATAAAACTTCTTCAAGATGCCAGAATATGCAACGTGCATTGTATTTATTTGAGCAGTATAGCAACCTTGTAACATGAACACAAGTGTGATTCCCAATAAAGACACTGCCCAGTTTGTAGGTTTGGCTAGTCTATGCTTCCACATGAGAGGAATTTACCAGGCACTTCAGGTACATTTGAATAATCTGAGAACTGTTCTGGAATGAGTGGACAACTGACCTAGGATGGAAATGACAGTACCCTCAGAGTAAGTCAAGATGGACCACGTTGACAAAGAGGTTGTCTATCGGAGAAATCAAATATCTCAACGGAGGAAGACATTTAGGCACTGCAAACATGTTTACATTTTACAACCGAATTTACACATTCAGATTTAGTTGTCATGCTGAAGGAAGATATCTGTAGACAAATCTAAAAAGGTACATATAATGCATGAATTTTTTTCTTGAGCTAATTTAGATCGACCAGATAGGCCAAGTCTAATGCACAGCTATGAGGAAGGAGGAGAGATTATAATCTTGAAAGCATTACCTTGCTGGATACAGAGAATTACCTGCATACTGTCGCCTAACTTGTCTGACAGGAAGTGGATCTCAGCATAGGTCACAAAATCATTGAGCTCACGTTCTCTTGTAACCCATGTGGAGTGTAACAGCCATCGAACTGAAACACACTTGTGATGATGGCATCGTAGAGCTTGGTGGGACAGTGGCGGTGCAGGAAGGGAATGAGCCAGCCACACTGCCCCAGGGGAGTAGAGGGGTCTGGGGGCCTGCGACATCAGGGCATGGGACAGGATGTCCAGCACAGGACCCAGGTCCTCTTCTGACCGCTTGACCATGCTGGCGAAGCAGTTCTGTATAGACAAGATGTAATCTTCTCCGTAATCCTCCCTGGCATCGTTTGAGAGATTTGTGAGGATCTCCTCTTGGCCTCGATTCCACTCTTCACTGCTCCCAAATATACCTGTTAATCAAATGTGTTGTTCATTGGATGATAGAATATAAACAGTTTTCTGTTGTCACGAGATGTATGCTATACACTAGGTCTACACTTCATTCAAGTAACAGTGGGACAGCTCAGTGCTAGATCATTTATCTGGAGAGGTTCAAATTCCCCCATCATTTTAATAAAAGCGTCTTCTAATAACATACATGTTCTGAATCCTGCTGGTTGGACTATGGCTACTTGAATCCCCCATCTGGCCAGTTCCAGTCTCATCACTCCACTGAAGCGGATGAGTGCTGCCTTGGATGCAGCGTACGCAGCAAACCACGGGATCGGCACGTCTCCTGAGACAACAGAAACAAAATAGACATCAACTAATTAAATGATACCTGCGGTCATCAAACACTTATCTGAGGATGGGCATCTCAATTGCAAATAAGGGTGTGTTCAGAAAGATGAAAATCCCCAAATGTTCTAGAATAAGTACCAGTCCAGAACAAATCCAGTTGATTCATAATCCCAGTCCGCACCCATGACACTCAGTATTATGCCATGTAGATGCAAAACCCCACTTATAAACACAAGTGTAGTGAAGTTACATTACATTTTAGACGCTTTTATCCAAAGTAACACAAATAGTGCATACAGTACAAGTTCAAGCAGTCTTTTTTGTGAGCCACTAAGTTAGTTTTACCTGCCATGCTGCAGACATTAACCACCCGTCCTCTGGGTCTCCTCAGCAGGGGGAACAACACCTGACACACATCCACTGCTCCCAGGAAGTTGACAGCCAGGCACTGTCTGTACACTCTGAGAGGCAAGATCTCCCCGTCTGCTACATATCCCAGGATCCCTGCGTTGTTCACCACGCCCCAGAGCCCTGTCAGTTAGAAGATATACGTGAGACTCTCCCAGTGTGTAAGAGACCAAGAGCAGGGTTACATCATCAGCTTTAATAGTCTCCCCAGAGTAAGCCAACCCTACACAGGAACTGGCATAACATGAAGATAACATTTGGAATTATACGATCATGTCTGAGCTCTGTAATTCTTTCAGGTAACCTGACAGCACTTCACCAGTTTCTCCAACGTGGGAACAGATGTATCGGTGAGCTTGTTGGATCTGCTCGTGGTCCGTCACGTCAAGCCCCCTCACCCCCCCCAGCCCCCTCACCCCCCCCAGCCCCCTCACCCCCCCCAGCCCCCTCACCCCCCCCCAGCCCCCTCACCCCCCCCAGCCCCCTCACCCCTCCCAGCCCCCTCAGCCCCCTCACCCCTCCCAGCCCCCTCACCTCCCCCAGCCCCCTCACCCCTCCCAGCCCCCTCACCCCTCCCAGCCCCCTCACCCCCCCCAGCCCCCTCACCCCTCCCAGCCCCCTCACCCCTCCCAGCCCCCTCACCCCCCCCAGCCCCCTCACCCCTCCCAGCCCCCTCAGCCCCCTCACCCCTCCCAGCCCCCTCACCCCCCCCAGCCCCCTCACCCCTCCCAGCCCCCTCACCCCTCCCAGCCCCCTCACCCCTCCCAGCCCCCTCACCCCCCCCAGCCCCCTCACCCCTCCCAGCCCCCTCAGCCCCCCCACCCCCGCCACCATGCCTCCGTAGCTCCATAGCTCCGGGACTCTGCTCATCCAGGACTCCAGCAAAGACAGTCACTCCCTCGTCATACAGCTTCTTAGCCAGAGCGTGACCAAAACCTGTGTCACTCCCTGATATGAAAACAATGGTTAGAACACGTGACTGTTTACTGTGCAACTTGTTACTGCTTTAAGGAGACAAAATGACAGTGCACATGTTGAACAGTGTTTGTGTATCTCTGATTGGGTAAATGCATTCGTAATTACCATGCTAAATGGGTGACTTGAAACGTGTTTACATTTTCCAAGACATGTAGACGTTTGTTAGACTTTAACAGTCATGGACAATCAGTCGTGGACAATCCAACTATTGTTACTACCTGATGGACTGATATTAGGCAATACTGATAGACTGTTTGTTCAGTGTGGTGGCAAGGGAAAAGTAACATCTCCATGATGAAATGCTCTCCAGTGACAAAATGCATTATTTCTAAACCTACTAGAAAATGTGTGTTGCTGTGTGTGTTGCTGTGTGTGTTGCAACCCTGTGGCATAATGTGTCCACCCACCTGTAATCAGCACTGATCTCCCACACATCGCCAGCATCTCCCCCTGCCTGCCGAGGACAACGTAACTCCAGCAGAGGACACAGACCAGCAGCAGGAGACCACAGTAGCCCGGAAGGGTCAAAAAGCACACAGGCCCTGCAAGGACCCAAACAAGTCCAAGGCCCCAGTAACTTCCCCTAGGAAGGCCTCTCACCTTACACACCATGGTCCCAATGTTCACAGCTGAGAACGAGGCTTAGAGACCGGACACACACCAGGAGTCGTCGTCAGCTCTGTCCATTCTTCCCTGCGATTCAACCGGTCTGCAGTTTCCATCAGCGCGTTATCTGGGTTCACTGTTTGGCATGCTGAACTCTCTCTGAATGTCTGTTGTTGCACGTTAGGTCGGATCCCTGCTATGTGTACACTGCATGCATCCTCTACACTGAAAAGCAGAGTTCTTCAGGTGACCCTTTCAAGATACGACCTCGCCCACATGGAAGCCACCAATCAACAGACGCGTTGAGTTCATGTGAAAACGGGTGCGTCTGGTCTTGCCTGGAACCTGTTACATTCTGTCCCAGACACTGTACGAAGCGCCCACTACAGTAAAACTATCTGGTCCTATTATGTATCCTTTGGCAACCTTCAGGAAAAAATCCCAATGGTTTTTATCGTATCAGCAGGGGCAACTGCATGTCTCTGCATCTCATACGCCTCCCTGCTGGCAGGCTCACAGCGTGACCTGGAGACGCGTCTGGCCATGACTTGGGTACAACCACAGGGTGCCATGATGATGCCATTCAACAGTGCTTGTATCTGTCATGTCCTCTCGGTTTACGTTTGTTTTGACAGTTTGCCCATTTGGATAAAATAATTCCAGGTTTCATGTCTTGGTAAAAAAAACCTGTGTCTCTATTTTCACTTGTGACCGTGTCAAATCATATCTTACAAACCTTATCTTGAAGAACACACACAACCCATGGTATAAAGTGACAATTATGACATTTATTGGTAAGTCAGTGCCGACTATGTTTAAAGTGAAGGTTGGGGCGCAAAGACACCTATAGTAGTATCTGCACATTGAAGGTTAGTTTAGCTTCTTCCTGAAATGATCAGTTGGATAATCCATTATCAGGTTACACATCTACATAATACCATCTCACCATGCACAAGAAACACTCAAATAAACAGATTGGTGATCACAAAACATAAAGTGCTGGTTCTGGTAGGGTGATGGGGCTATGTGGGGAGGACATGATGGTGTAGTTCAGCCAATGTATTCTCATAGGGTTCAAAGGTCATGGACGAGGAAGTGGGAGGTTCAGGCAGAGTTCTTCTTGAGGAAGTTGATGAGCCCGTTGGTGGAGGAGTCGTGGGAGTGGACCTCAGAGTGGTCCTGAAGCTCAGGCTCTATCTGCTTGGCCAGTTGCTTCCCCAGCTCAACACTGCAGGATATCAAATTACAGTCAGGACACAAACCCTGTTTGTCATTCTGCCAACTGGGTAAATGAGAATCACTTACCCCCATTGGTCATAGCTGTTGATGTCCCACACTACTCCCTGAACAAAGATCTTGTGTTCGTACATGGCTGAGACACACAGAGGAAGGGTTAGATAACAGATCCCAAGATCCCCTGTAGGTACACACTTTCAAAACTATAAGTCTGGATCATCTGTGTATTTTCAGAAGACGCTGATCAAGTACTGCTTGTTACGTCTGCTCCAACAGACTCACAGTAGAAAGTAGTAGTAAGACTGTACATGAAACATATACAGTATGATTAAAGTGATTACATTCAGCCTGTAGCAAGTCATGACCTGAGCCCCCCCTCTTCCACCTGAGCCCCCCCTCTTCCACCTGAGCCCCCCCTCTTCCACCTGAGCCCCCCCTCTTCCACCTGAGCCCCCTCTCTTCCACCTGAGCCCCCCCCCTCTTCCACCTGAGCCCCCTCTCTTCCACCTGAGCCCCCTCTCTTCCACCTGAGCCCCCCCTCTCTACCTGAGCCCCCCCCCTTCTCTACCTGAGCCCCCCCCCCCCCCTTCTACCTGAGCCCCCCCCCCCCTTCTACCTGAGCCCCCCCCCCCCTTCTACCTGAGCCCCCCCCTCTTCTACCTGAGCCCCCCCCTCTTCTACCTGAGCCCCCCCCTCTTCTACCTGAGCCCCCCCCTCTTCTACCTGAGCCCCCCCCTCTTCTACCTGAGCCCCCTCTCTTCCACCTGAGCCCCCCCCTCTTCCACCTGAGCCCCCCCCTCTTCCACCTGAGCCCCCCCCTCTTCCACCTGAGCCCCCTCTATTCCACCTGAGCCCCCCCTCTCTTCCACCTGAGCCCCCCCTCTCTTCCACCTGAGCCCCCCCCTCTTCCACCTGAGCCCCCCCCTCTCTTCCACCTGAGCCCCCCCCTCTTCCACCTGAGCCCCCCCCTCTTCCACCTGAGCCCCCCCCTCTTCCACCTGAGCCCCCCCCTCTTCCACCTGAGCCCCCCCTCTTCCACCTGAGCCCCCCCCTCTTCCACCTGAGCCCCCCCTCTTCCACCTGAGCCCCCCCTCTTCCACCTGAGCCCCCCCCTCTTCCACCTGAGCCCCCCCCTCTTCCACCTGAGCCCCCCCCTCTTCCACCTGAGCCCCCCCCCTCTTCCACCTGAGCCCCCCCTCTTCCACCTGAGCCCCCTCTCTTCCACCTGAGCCCCCTCTCTTCCACCTGAGCCCCCTCTCTTCCACCCCTCTCTTGCTGAGCAGGCTAGGGCCTTGTGGCCCCATGGCCAGTGCTGCATACTTACCAACCAGGGCTCCCAGCATGAAGGGAGACAGCTTCTTGAAGACAATAGAGTTACTGGGCTTGTTCCCTTGGAATACCTTTTGTTGTTGTAAAAGACAAAGGGAATTAGTGCATTTCCATTTTAAGGACAATTCTGTATTCGATAAACTGTAAACGTAAAACTTTTTTTTTTTTAACTAATGCTATTTATCACTTAGACAGTGGCTAGACAGTGGATCCACTTACTTTATGAGGCAGCAGCTTCTCCAGGGCAGGTCCTGCCAGGCCGGTGGCCTCCAGTTCCTTCTTGGCCTCACCAGATGTCTTCCCTTTCATCAGGGCCTCCGTCTGAGCCAGGAAGTTAGCCATTAGGATCTAGAGGGGTGAAACAGGAACGCACACATCACAAGGTGAATCATATTACAGATAATCCTTTAAGATTGGTCTGACAGATGTAATAAAGCTAAAGTTAAGCTGCATTTAATCTGTAGGAAGAACCCAAATCAGATATCAAGTTTGTGTTGATTTAGCAGGAACTGTTAAACGGTTGTTTTGATGAAGTAAGAATGAGCAAGCCAGGCTAGTTTAAGGTCAGACGTTGTTGTCCTACCTTGTGATGCAGGTTGTTTCTGATGGGGTGCTGCGACTGGGCAGGAATGAGGAAGTCAGCAGGAATCATACGGGTGCCTTTTGGGAATCAAAATACTGTCCGTTAAATCATAACACAAAATGCTTCCCTATCATCTTATAGTCCTGCAGATTTAATATCCAGGTAGAAATACTGCAAAAAAACATGGGTGGTTTGGTAGTCATCTCTGCGGAGAATTGGCAATTGGCAATTTTCTACCTGAGCCCCCCCCCTCTTCTACCTTCCTGCATCATAATGTGTATTTCTACACATTATGACAGCACACATACTGTACTAACCACTTCCGTTTCCACGTGTGTTATGAAGATATGATACCTTGGTGGATCAGCTGGTAAAAGGCATGCTGCCCATTGGTTCCTGGCTCGCCCCACACAATTGGTCCAGTATGGTAGTTAACACGGGCGCCGTCTTTAGTGATGTACTTCCCGTTTGACTCCATATCGCCCTGGCAACACGTGACAGTCACGGCATGATTAAAGTGTACAAACTACTGATTAAATCATTACAAATGAACCAATAACGAAGAAACAAGATTGACTAAAAACTGTATTTAAAACCTCCAGCCTAAACAGATGCGTGCCCCTCTCCCCCTACAATCCCAGCAGATGGTATTTTCTGGCACCTGCCTGTGTGTGATTGGTTAACTGACCTGTTGGAAGTAGGCAGCAAAGCGGTGCATGTACTGGTCGTAGGGCAGCATGGCATGGGTCTCGGCCTGGAAGAAGTTGATGTACCAGACGCCCAGCATGGCCAGCAGCACTGGGACGTTCTGCTCCAGGGGGGCGCTGTGGAAGTGATTGTCCTGGCGAACAAACACAGATGAGAGGGGGAATGAGTTTAGCTCAGTGGTAGCACATGAGGTCCCAGGTTCAAATCCCTCCAGTACATAGCCTATACATTACGTTATTACAGGTGAGTAAGTCTATGGGGCAAAAAAAGTTTACCCCCCAAAAAAAACAAGTTTTGAAAGGTTAAGTAAAAAAAGAAAAAAAGAAAAGTGAAACAAGGGTCAATGTGTGAAAACATTTTGAAAGGTTGAAAAATATTTTCCAAAAAAGGTTTCCCCCAAAAAAACAGTGAAACTTGTGTGTGAAGACATTTTGAAAGGATCATCTTTGGGGCAGCAAATGGCACTATCAAGCTTCCATAAGTGTTCTAGAAGAACCTGCCATCTAGATCACTATTGAAGTGCTCTGTGTCTGCTTTGTGGGTGTTACAGGAAGTGATGTCGTGCCCCCTGTCCCATGGCTGTTGGAGGTTTCATAGATAAAGGTGCTCACCATCCAGTGAGCTCCAGAGAGAAGCTGCTCAAAGTTGTCAAAGCCTGCAGGACGAGGAAGCAGAGTCAGGAATAACTGAGCGCATTGAAACAACAGAATCAAAAGTCATGTCTACATGCACCACCAGAAGAGTAAATGTAGTTTCTCCATTCCTTAACCCTTGTGTTATCTTCGGGTCATTCTGACCCATCAGTCATTGTGACCCACCGTCGTATTGCGACAGATTTACCGCATACAAAGACAAAGTGAAGCATTTTCTTTTAACCGTCGGGCTGTCTCAGACCCCCCACATTGCAAAGGTTAAAAGAAAATTATTTTAATTTGTTTTTGTATTGGGTAAAATTGGGTAAACACAACGATGGTTCGTTATGAACCTTTGGGTCATGTGACCCGAAGGCAGCACGAGGGTTAAAACAGACAGTGTGCTTATCCATCCGCCTCACAGGTGTCATGCATTTACCTTACATCTTACAGCACTTGTAGTTTTCACTACAAGCTTGACCCTGTGTCAATTACCAAAGTGCACCACAAGCAAAGGTCACAACCAAACATACCAGCAGGGCACAGACATACCTATGTGCAGTGCAATGGACAGACCAATGGCTGACCACAGTGAATAGCGTCCTCCAACCCACTGAGAATAAGCAAACATAACATCAAAGTCAATAACGACACACAGGACAGGTCACATCGTTGCATCATCGTCAGGTTCAACAAAAAACGAAGGGGCCCATTTCAGTTAAAAGGATATAATGCAAGTCTCAAACCAGGAAGTCTCATTTACAACACTGGTGGCTGGGTGTCAAAACCCTTCATTGTGTGGCATGATTGATTCAGAGGGCTTGAATGGAGAAGTTTGGAAACAAGCAGCATTGTTCCACTAAACAGCTGCATTCCAACTTGCTTTTCAAATGCTGGAAATGCCACAGAGGGAACAAGGCAAGCCACTTCATAAATATATTCCAAATGTATTTCTATTGCAGATATTTTAATATATGAGCAAGGGATCGCGCAGCATGCAGTGGAATGGTTTTCATACAGTTTCAAGTTAGAACACATCATTTAAAAACTCCAGCACGAAGCTTCACAACATTTGACAGTTTAAAGAAGTTACTGTCATTCCTAGTCAGTCAGAATCTCCCTCAGAAAGCCCAGTGAATACTCACATCCCAGAATTCAAACATGTTGTTTGTATCAATGCCAAAGTCCTTCACTTTGGGCTGGAAAGAAAGCAAGGACAAGTTAATATTAGTAATACTCTTGTGTTGATTACCTGGCTTCAATATTAGGGAGATCACCAATTTAAAATGGCTACTTACTGCATTTGTGGAAAGTGCCACAAAGTGCTTGGCCACGGCAGATTGCTGTGAATAAATCATACCACATAATTTATGTGTGACATTCAGACTGTCTGCAGAAACACAAACTCAGCCAATGATCTGAACCTATCGAATCATGGGATTGGCTGTGAGCAAAACGTCCAACCGATTGGATGTCAGGAGACCAGTCTACTCACGACATTGGCTGTCTTGAGGAGCCACTCCCTGGCAGATTCAGCGTTGGTGATGGTCTCCTGGGTGGTAAATGTCTGAGAAAATGGCAAAAGTATGAGTCCAGACCAGCAGGACCACGGCACCTGACCCCGAAACACTCAAACTAATTCTACATTCACTGGTAGGCTGCACCACCGCTGGTTGGAAATTCATAGACAAGCTTCAACTGCAACATTCTATATTTAGAGTAAAATCTCTTTGGCCAGAGATTAAGCCCAGTTTAGATCAGTGTATCCATGGCAACAAGTACATGTGTCATGTCTATATAAAGACTGTATCTCACACACCTTCGAGGCGATGATGAAGAGAGTGGTCTCTGCGTTGAGCTTGGCCAGGGTCTTGGCCATGTGCGTGCCGTCGATGTTGGAGACGAACCAAACATTGGGCCCGCCTTCGGAGTATGGCTTCAGGGCCTCCGTCACCATCAGGGGTCCCTGGGGCGGAGCACACGTTCACATAGCTTTGATGCATCAGTCAACCATGCTGATAGCATTAGCGTGCTGTTGTTATATACAACAGCATAGTGTTAGCATTAGCAAGCTCAAAAGGAATAGTACAGCTATAGGTTACGCACGACTCACCTTACTCATATAGGCACGTGAGTCATCCAGCACACAGAATAGTATCCCATACAATTACTATCGACACACTGCCAGTGCCACATTAGAAACAGCAGAAACTCACCAGGTCAGAGCCACCGATCCCAATGTTGACGACATCAGTGATGCCCTTCCCGCTGAAACCCTTCCACTCTCCACTGCGGACTTTCTGCAACACGAAAAACACGTTTTAGTTTGGACCCGTAGTTCTCTTCCCCTTTTCAGCCTCAAAGGAAAGTTGAAAGCGAGTTATTTATATGGTGCACCCGTGCAGTTGCCCCAGCTATACTTCTTGTCCTTGATTATCTGTTTGCGCCACTTTGGATTAAGAGTATTCTAAACAACAAAATACTGGAATCAGGAAATCAGATATAGCATTTTTTCCACAGTTTAAGATAAATAACCCCATAAATTCACAAGTCTCAACGAGATAACAGGCCTCCTGTCCTGAGCCCTCACCTGAGCTTACGCTTCCAGATGATTTACATCTTGTGAAATATGTATGAGGGGACAGAATGTTTCTATGCCTGTATAGATACAACTGTGGGATCTGTGCTGCAGTCCAACTCACATGACAGAAGGCCTTCATCTTGTCCAGAACCCTGTTGACCTCTGGCATGACATCGCTCCCGTCTACGAGGATGGGAGCATTGGAGCGGTTACGCAGCGCAATATGGAGCACAGCCCGGCCCTACACACACACGAACACACACACAGTCAGCTAATGGGCTGAATATTGTATTGTGGATGTCTGCTTGCACACAATATTCATGCTGTAAAATGAACAAATTACCTTTAGCCCCACTATAATGTGTGAATGAGCAGTTGTAGCCTAGTCAATAAATGTGCCGTGTCATTGAGGAAGTAGGTTTTTGTTACAAAGTGGCAGGCATTGCTTAATGAATAGTGTAAATGGAGGAAGGACAACCATCCGGAATGACTTGCAATACTACCGACCTCAATAAAGCAGTAGACAGAAGTGTTTTGTCATAGTGAGCTGGTGTAGTTAAATTCACACACTAATTACTATTCATTATTAGTAGTAACCTGGCAGTGTTTGCCATTAAAGCTTTCAAAACATTAGCTTGTCTGACAAATTGTGATGTTCTAAAACATGTTACACAAACACACTTCTATCAATATAATTTGTATTTGTGGTCAGCTACCTCAGTGAAGTTGATCTTTTCTCCTGAGAACATTTTCTCTCTTGCTTCCTCCACTCCCCTCGACTTGGCCTGGAAACACAAATCAATAATAAGTTGACAAAAAATATATATATATATATAAATATATATATTGCTGGCTGATCTTTGACAATTTCATCAAGACAATGTCAACAGATTATGACAAAACAGAACTGTCTTTAGCAAGCCTCTTCTTCCTCCTCAAGAAGGAAGCACAATGCTCTGTTGTGTGTTTAAATTACCACACTCCCAGACCGGCGAGACAAAAAATATATAGTTGCAGCACTGAACCTTGAAGACACAGAGATGTCAAGGTTTCTTTGTTAGAACAGTTGTTTCTTTAAACAGCTACCGTTAACAGGTTAAGTGAAATCGATTGACTGTTTATATTTTTTAAGTGAACCATCATATTAACATACTAACAAGAGACATTTAATGTATGGTACCAAGTAGTTCAATTATAAAACTAGCATTAGTTTACTCAGCAGTTAAATACATATGTTTACAATATGTTTAGTAAACAGATGCCACCCATCAACATCTGGTAGACAATAGGCCTAATAATCAGTTATCCAGGTAGGACTTAACAAGGTACTCAGACCTATGAAGAGATGAGCTTAAGGTTGATTAAGACTGACAGCTGAAGTCTTAGACAACCCATGCTGAGTAGTCACACCTACAAATGGCGGTTCAGAAGCGTTAGATGTTAGTCTTTTTATCAACTTTAGCCCATTCAGGGCAGGTATGGAATGATACAAGTTAGTGAGTGTTGTGTGGATAACAAAAGATCCTGGTCTAGAGTACACCCGAACTGGTGTGGAATGAAAAATATGCTTTATACCATTGCCAGAAGCATCTGCATGACTTCCTCATTGATGAGATTCTTGGAGTAATCCAGCAGAATTTCTCCATTGTCTGTCTCAAGGGTTGTGCTATCAGAGAAGGAAGAACCATGAATCACAACTCAGAATTTGTCATAATAATGTACTATAAAAACTGTAGTGCAAATAATGGTAATTGTGTTATATGACATTCATTGTAAAACTCCCACAATGTTTATATTATTAAGAATGACCAACTGTGTAATCAATGTGATTTTTCAACCGTTTCTTGTTGATTCCACAAATTGCGTGCAGGTGTTGCATGTAATCCGCAATCATGGTGCACGGTTAGCCTACCCACTGCATCCAAACTACAGGATGGAGAAAGTACACCATGTTTCACGAGCACCAGCCGTCAGTGCTCATGGGCGTAGCTGTTGCCACCTCGATTACATTAGCTTTATCATACCTTTTTTAGATCAGTAGTGTTATCGCAGCTACAGAAAAGTTATATAAATCTTTGTTACATGGACACATTTAATGCAACAATGGGGTCGTGCCTCTTGTACTAGCTTGGTTCCTGACAGCAAGGTGTTGCGCTATCACGCCCGTACGATGTGCAGAGCAGCACGTATGTCGGAAGGATGAGTGAAAAGCGAAAGACGCGACTTTATCCACACTGTTCGTGGTGTTTCAAACTAAGGCTGCCAGTGTCAGCACAAGCTTTCGCATGCATGGTGCGTTCCTACACAACAGGCTTCGTCACTAAAATCCTTTATTAACAAATGATTAGCAAACAGCGAAAACGTGAAGGCAGATCCCTAATTTAAGTTAACATGCAAACTGGCTAGCTAACATGGACCTACGGACTGGGCCCAAAGCTTGTGGGCTAGCAGCTATGGCTAATGCCTTTGACAACGATCCTGCCTCTACTGAAAGACAGCGAGTATTTCAATGTATGAGCAATCGAATTGTGATTTAATTCTGAAATGGAAAGTGAGTGTTGGAAATGTTTACATTGCAGACTGATATGACAATGATAACCAGTCAATATCTAACAATGACCTTGCACACTCATACTGCCTGTATAGAGCAACCTCTAGCATTATCTAGTCAATGGAAAATTACATATTATGCCCGTTTAAACAAAACATAAAAAATAAAGTACCCATATTTTAAATTATAAGGCAAACCAACCAATTTCAACATTGTGCAAGACCATCAGTCTACATATCTGTACTATTAACCCTAAAAAAGGTACGTAATTCTGGTATCACAGATAAACATTGCTAAAATCCAACAGTGTATGTCTACTTTGCACTTATTTTTGCTCACCTGAATTTGCTGAATCTAGCCTCGTCAGCGTCAAACATGCTCCTCATATTGAGATGGCCTGCCTTTGATTTGTACCATTGTTCAAGTTTCTGGTAGTTTGGATCATTTGCTAGTCCCATGGTGATGGTTGAATTGATAAGTGGTCCCCTTGAAGTGTCCAGGCGCGTGTGAAAGACCTGTTCTGTTGTAGCGGAATGAAAAGGACAGTTCGGTGCGAGTAGGAAGTGAGTGGATGGTTCCCCTCAAACAGTAGATTCATCTAGACCACGCCTGCTCTATGACATCAACTGGTCTCCTCCCTCTTTGATGACACAACATGGAGTAAATTGAAATCTCTCAACACAAATACACAACAAGATGACGGAACCACTTATTACTTTCAAGTGACTTAACCAACAACCAGTTAAGTGATGTTATCCGATTTCAATTCAGGTTTGCACAACTACAGAATGAGTAAAATGAGGTAATACATAAAAGATCTGCTCAAGACAACTGGACTGGCGGCATAGAAGATAATAGGAAACAAAGATCAAAACACACAAAGTAATGAACAACGTTTTATTTTTATGCTGCGAATAAAACCCCCAGTCTGCCGAGGCGCACGTATGAGTGACGTCATGCTGGGTGGGTTTAGAGACACAACACGTAGCTACGACTCCAGACTGTTAGGAACATTAACCATCAGAAAACAACGAAAAACATGACCTTGTTCTGTATGTAGAGTGTGTGTGTGTGTGTGTGCTCGATGCTCCAACTACCGCAAGACGATAGAGTCCGTTATTGCATCACCATCTCTGTAGTTTGCCTGTCATGATTTTGGTGGATTCTGACTAGCAGGACCATCATGCAGTGTTCGGTGCATTTCTGACAACAGTCGAAACTTTGTGGCGTAGGGGTAAAGGGCAATTATTTCACTAGGCACATGATACCCACCCACTTCATGTTCTTGTAACACCCCTCACGCATTTTAAAATTGGTTTTGAGAAAGAAATTGAGAAAGCGTTGTGGCGACATGACAAAAACGATTGAGTAAGACAAAAATAATGCGACAGGGTACTAATCCTGTTAAACTGAGTCTGTCTAAACTTGATCAGAACACTACCAAGATAGGTTATCTACTTCATGTAAAAAATAGTTTCAGACTGGGAAAACGGTCACCCATTTATTTCTGTGCCATAATGCAAAAGAATAGCTAGATCATTCGAAATAAGTGTAACATCACTTTAACTTGGTGCCTGTTTTAGTAGTCCGTTTAATTTTAAAACAAACTTCTTTTTTTAAATAAGGACCACCTAGTTCAAACAATGTCCAAATTTTATTTTACACTGCAGTGAGCACTATATTGCCCAAGTTTCATATTTCCAATATATGCAAATGTTATGACCGACGTTTGGTACTACTAGCATCTCAATGGTGACCCTAGTTATTCTGTAGCATTAAGGCACTACAGGAGTAATTACGCCTATTTCCTGAGAACACTGAAGTACTTTGCTGTCTTTTAGTCATCCCTTCATTTGCACACAAAGTAAGGCTGTATTTTTTTCTAAGCCAAACGCATACATCTGTAGAATCCACGTTAAGGAACCAATATTCCAGGAATCCAAGGCCAAACTGAAAACGTGTCCGCAGTCAGCAGGGGGCATTGTACCATGATAAGATTAACGTAGTCATCAACAACTGTACTGGAATACAATCTCAGGATTTACAGAGGACACCACTTTATAAAACAACTTTCAACATTGTAAAAGTGCAACTGTGTACATTTCCTGCAAGATCCAAATCAATATTTTAAGTACTTCAATCATGCAGATTGGCATCTGACAATATTCAGTGAAAGTTCATAATGTTCCTGTCAAATTTTTGCCAATTCTGCCTGATCATTCATATCTTAAAAACATAAACCTCAGTGTATTGCTAAGTAAGGGCTAATTGCTGAACTCAAAAAAGCTTTTTAATTCAAAACATTTTGGATGACCAATTACGTTGACATCACTTAGCAAGCTATGAACCTTTCTGCAGTGCCATGGACCAGTTAGTGGCATCAAATGGTGTTTGGTTATTTTGGAATTTGCTAAATCATACATTGATCATGAAGTGAATGGCTTGGTTAGTTTATGCTGTACTATGAAAGGGATTCAGGGTGTTGGAACACATTTCTATTTCATGTCAGAATGGGTGCTGAACTATACTGAAATATGATGACATTTTGTGTCCACAACATAAAAGCAAGTACCCCCCCCAAAAAAACATTATGCTAACGTATTAAATAGCTTTCCCACCAGGCCGCTAACAGTGCAACCCTTCTCGACTGGCCCATTAGCCAAGAAGTATGTAGATGAAGTGTTTAGTCAGTCCACATAGGTCGACTGTAGCAAACAGCAGCATCTTAAACTATTCACATTACCAGTAGCCCTTAAGTACAGGGCATAAGCCTATACAATATGTGAAGGACATCACAAATCCTATGACCCTTTACCCATCTGAATCCCAATACCTAGTTATGCAACTGGAACAGAACTACATTACAGAACTAGAAGCCCACATGTCAACATCTAACATCCTCCCCCTCTACACTTCAATGAAGAATGTCATGGCAACCAGATGGATCCCTATTGGTTAGAAACCACATGAGCGTGAGGACAACCGGACAATAAGGGATGAACAAAACAAGATACGAGTATTTAAAAAAAAAAAAAAAAAAAAGTACCGCTATTTGAGAAGTGGGGTAGCTAGCTAGGTACAAGTATGTTTAGATGTGTAGTAGAAAAATACACAGCAGAAAGCTGTGATTGAGACCACAGACTATTTTGGTGCCAACGTACAGAGTATATCCCAAAAATAAAGCTATGTCATTAATCATCACAGTGGGATAGCAGGCCCCCGTCACCCAACAGAATATTATCAAATACAAGTTTAGGAACGGGTGGGTGGGGGGGAGAAACTGAAAAGAAAAATACTGTCATCCCTATGAAATATGATCTTTATACACAGTCAGACACCTTGAAATAGGTTGTAGAGAGATCTTGACATTTTGTGACGGATTGCATCGTTTCCATTATTGAAGGATATGGATAAGAAGTTGCATTCAAGCAGTCTACCCCAGTGCTGGTGACAAATATACAGCTAGTACACAATCTTCATTCTTTTAGTCAAAAAGGGAGCAACCAAAACCAATTTTATAGCGCAAGTTGTTGCCCCTGTCCTTGGATCCTTCCTCCAGCTGCCTTACACAGCCACCTTGTTGTCCTTCTGGAAAAAAGGGAAGATGACACACCACAGACCGGAGATCATTCTTCTTTTCCCCAGGATCTCTGCACACTTAAAACATGTTTTACTTCTACTACTACGCTCCTTTACCGGGATACACAAAACAAGGGAAATCCTTTCAGTACATCCAGTGTTAAATGACAAGAAACTGCATTTTGATCGGATACTTACCAAGAAAAGAAATGTATTACCATTAATATTTCTGTATTTTTTTGTTGTGCCTAAAGTGACTAACCATGCATTCTCTTCCTTGTAGGAAAACCAGAGAAAGTATTCCTGTGGTTGATGTTTGGATAGCGACAAGGATGATTTCATAACTTCAAGACTGAACCTCGAAAATAAAATGATTTACCCTGTACTCTGAGAAGTCAGCAAACTCCCGTCCTCCCTGGCTGCCCCGGTATCCTCCCCTGTAACCGCCTCCTCCATGCGGTGGCCCAAACGACCCCCTGCTAGCTGAGCGTCCTCTGCCCCCGCGGTAGCCCATCCCACCACGGCCCCGGTAGCCGCCGCGGCCCCGGTTCTGGCGCAGGGGGATGCCGAACGTTTCTGCGTTCATCCGTCTCTCCTCGGCCCAAGTCTGCCTCCGTTCCCTGGGACACAGAGCTTAGCGTTAGCTTAGCGTGGAGCTAAAACTCAGCCTGTGGCTACAAATACTGTGAAAGAACCTCTATACAATGAGCAGATCTATGAACAGATTTCAAGATGGAAAGCGCTACTGAGAAACCCAGCAGTTGAATTGTTTACTGTTGTATTGCAAGAGATCAAATATGAGAAGCCAGCAAAACAAACCTTGGGAAGCCAGTGTTTCCAGCCCTTTCAGCTGCTTTCCTACAAAACACAACAGGAAGTCATGAGTGAGGATCACTTCACAAGCCAACACATGTATCACATGTATTCCTCAACCAAATTCAATGCATGTGTGGAAAGGTGGATGGAGATGGGAAGGTACCTGGTATCGTCGCAGGAGATGTTGTCAAAGAAGGACTTGGACTTGTCGTAGTAAACATTGCCTCCCAGACCGTCTCCTGTTCCCCCCCCTGTTCCCCCTCCTTCCCCCCCTCCTCCTCCCCCCCCCCCCACCACCTCCTCCCCCTTCCTCCTCTGCATTCCCCTCGCTGTTCTGGGTCTCCACCCCCGAGTCGCCCTTGTCCTCGCCGTTCAACGCCTTCTCCGGCTTCTCCGTTTTCTCATCTAGGAGGAGAGAAAAGAAATCTGTTGAATATGGACCTGCATGAAAATGCAATCAGCCATCAATGCCAAAATAAAACTCTTTAAAAAAGACAAAAATGTAAAAAACAGCAGTAAATGACCGGTCTGAGCTCCGGTGTGACTGTGCAGAGGCGCTGGTTCGTTGGTTACCTTTCAGTTTCAGCTTGCTCTGGAACTCTCTGTCTATGTCCTCCTTGTTGAACTGGGCGTTGGCACTCTCAAAGTCAAAGTCCTTCTCGAACTTCATGGGCCCATCTCGGCGCACGTTGAAGCGACCCCTTCCGCGGTGCCCGCCTCCACGGCCTCGCCGGTTGGTGGGGGCAACGCCAGCTGAGAGAAGAGGATGGGTTAGTGACCTACAGAAAATGGTTCTCAACACTAGTTCTCAAGTTTTATCAACACCACAATAAACAACCGATGGCCAAAAGTAAACAAACTGAAGTCATTATGAGGCAGATGTCTAATGGCAATGGAAAACAGCACATAAATACCTACATATAAAACACTTAACTATGCTGTTTAACACCAAACAGTTAGTCTTGTCCAGTAATAGTAACTTACATGTAACAGAATTACATGAACATCATATACGCATTAACATGTAGTGTCCACACACCACACAAATAGATTTATGAAATATACTGGTAGAATGCTGTTAAACATCACTTACAGCAGGTCAATATGCGCCAATTAAATGAAAACACTCGTAAAGGAGAGAAGCTGTGCGGCTTAAAAGATGAGTTGCGAGCTTGACAGAAGTCACACGGCATGCAGTCTACATGGGCATGGGATGGGGGGTACGAGGATGGGGGGGCTTAACCTGCGGGCCTTTTAGTGGCATCTCTGCCTTCACCCCGGGATTGCTCAGACTCTGGTCTGGGTGCTTTCTGGCCATCAGTGCCTGGAATGGTACAATCCTTTAGTACTCAGGAACACCTCTTTTTTTTTTGGGGGGGGGGGGGGGGGGGTCCCCAATAACCCAGCACATTAAGTTGTCACATCTTTTGCACGTAGGAATAATTGCAAACACTGAAGAAGGAAACTGTTCAAATACTTTTGTGATTCTCTCTGACTACAATGGTTAAAACACACAGACATTCACATAAGTATCAGAGGTCTCACCTGAGGAGCTGAAGATGGAGTGGATGAGCCCAGCTGTGGAAGCCCTGTCTGCAGAGATGTTGTGAGAGGCAGGGGCGTTGCGGGGCGCGGGCCAGCCCTGGGTGCTGCGACCCCCCCTGGCGGGCTCACCCCTCCTCAGGTCCGGCCCGTCCAGGTGCTGGGCCCTGGGGCCGGTGCTGGCGGCAGTTGGGGGGGCGGTACGGCCGGGGGCGGGGCTCCGACGGCTCAAGCCAGGCGCCGGTGCAGCTACGGAAGGTGTTGCCTGGACAGCCTGGTCCAGGGTGGGACTCTTCCTCAGGGGATCCAGGGAAGGGCTGGAGCGACCTGGGGGAGACACACAGCTCAGTTCCACAACAGGAAATGCACAGTTTGAGGCCAAACTAAAATCGCAAAGATTCACTCAACTGGATTGTCCATTACAACTGGTTTCAATGATGTGTCAATATCAAATTTGAAACTCTACAATGCTTGAGCCGTAAAACTCATGCATCCTCTGAGAATAATAATGTGATTTTCAAGCAGTTTGTTTACTGGAGCATGCGGTTATTGAAGGACTTATTCAAACTGTGGTCCTTTGGAAAATGAATAAATGGTGCAGAAAGAGAAATCGATATCAAAGTTTGAATCTTAATATCCCTAATGGCACATTAACATTCTAGATGTGGCGTTCGTAAACAAGGTCTTGGCTCCCGGTTCAGTTCCGTATACAATTCAAAATCCTCCTGTTTACATTCAAGGACATCTACAACCTCACCCCCCGTATCTGTCTGATCTCCTCCAGGGTCCCACTACCTCCCGCTCCCTCAGATCCTCTTCCTCCATACACCCGTCTGTCCCCTCTGCCCGCCTCACCACCATGGGGAGTAGAGCATTCAGCCGCTCTGCTCTCCGCCTCACCACCATGGGGAGTAGAGCATTCAGCCACTCTGCTCCCCGTCTCACCACCATGGGGAGTAGAGCATTCAGCCGCTCTGCTCCCCGTCTCTAGAATTCAGTGCCACCCCAACTCAGAAATATGGATTCATTTCAAATTGGAACTCAAAACCCATCTGTTTAAAACTGCTTATTCCATTTAATGTCAATTAATTTCCCTTCACCTGTTGTTTTTAATGTTGTTGTATTCTTTATTTTGCTGCTTTTAAATGTGTTTTGTACCCTGTACGGTGTCCTTGAGTGCCGAGAAAGGCGCTTTTAAATAACATGTATTAAGCTTTAGCCATCAGG
Organism: Osmerus eperlanus; assembly: GCF_963692335.1. Taxonomy (NCBI): domain Eukaryota; kingdom Metazoa; phylum Chordata; class Actinopteri; order Osmeriformes; family Osmeridae; genus Osmerus; species Osmerus eperlanus. The sequence goes on along the minus strand of NC_085022.1, from coordinate 22,015,690 downwards.
GAAACAATTAAAAAGCATAAGAAGCCAATAGGAATACAGGCGTGTTCAGATGCTAGGTCCCTAGTTCATTCTCAAAATGGAAGCTCCTTCATCAACATTGGGGGGGAAAGAGACCCCCCGCAGGGTCGGCTCCCTGGTTACTGCACTCTGACCCCCCGCAGGGTCCGCTCCCTGGTTACTGCACTCTGACCCCCCGCAGGGTCCGCTCCCTGGTTACTGCACTCTGACCCCCCGCAGGGTCCGCTCCCTGGTTACTGCACTCTGACCCCCCGCAGGGTCCGCTCCCTGGTTACTGCACTCTGACCCCCCGCAGGGTCCGCTCCCTGGTTACTGCACTCTGACCCCCCGCAGGGTCGGCTCCCTGGTTACTGCACTCTGACCCCCCGCAGGGTCCGCTCCCTGGTTACTGCACTCTGACCCCCCGCAGGGTCCGCTCCCTGGTTACTGCACTCTGACCCCCCGCAGGGTCCGCTCCCTGGTTACTGCACTCTGACCCCCCGCAGGGTCCGCTCCCTGGTTACTGCACTCTGACCCCCCGCAGGGTCCGCTCCCTGGTTACTGCACTCTGACCCCCCGCAGGGTCGGCTCCCTGGTTACTGCACTCTGACCCCCCGCAGGGTCCGCTCCCTGGTTACTGCACTCTGACCCCCCGCAGGGTCGGCTCCCTGGTTACTGCACTCTGACCCCCCGCAGGGTCCGCTCCCTGGTTACTGCACTCTGACCCCCCGCAGGGTCGGCTCCCTGGTTACTGCACTCTGACCCCCCGCAGGGTCCGCTCCCTGGTTACTGCACTCTGACCCCCCGCAGGGTCGGCTCCCTGGTTACTGCACTCTGACCCCCCGCAGGGTCCGCTCCCTGGTTACTGCACTCTGACCCCCCGCAGGGTCGGCTCCCTGGTTACTGCACTCTGACCCCCCGCAGGGTCCGCTCCCTGGTTACTGCACTCTGACCCCCCGCAGGGTCGGCTCCCTGGTTACTGCACTCTGACCCCCCGCAGGGTCCGCTCCCTGGTTACTGCACTCTGACCCCCCGCAGGGTCGGCTCCCTGGTTACTGCACTCTGACCCCCCGCAGGGTCCGCTCCCTGGTTACTGCACTCTGACCCCCCGCAGGGTCCGCTCCCTGGTTACTGCACTCTGACCCCCCGCAGGGTCGGCTCCCTGGTTACTGCACTCTGACCCCCCGCAGGGTCCGCTCCCTGGTTACTGCACTCTGACCCCCCGCAGGGTCCGCTCCCTGGTTACTGCACTCTGACCCCCCGCAGGGTCCGCTCCCTGGTTACTGCACTCTGACCCCCCGCAGGGTCGGCTCCCTGGTTACTGCACTCTGACCCCCGCAGGGTCCGCTCCCTGGTTACTGCACTCTGACCCCCGCAGGGTCCGCTCCCTGGTTACTGCACTCTGACCCCCCGCAGGGTCGGCTCCCTGGTTACTGCACTCTGACCCCCCGCAGGGTCGGCTCCCTGGTTACTGCACTCTGACCCCCCGCAGGGTCCGCTCCCTGGTTACTGCACTCTGACCCCCCGCAGGGTCGGCTCCCTGGTTACTGCACTCTGACCCCCCGCAGGGTCCGCTCCCTGGTTACTGCACTCTGACCCCCCGCAGGGTCCGCTCCCTGGTTACTGCACTCTGACCCCCCGCAGGGTCCGCTCCCTGGTTACTGCACTCTGACCCCCCGCAGGGTCGGCTCCCTGGTTACTGCACTCTGACCCCCCGCAGGGTCGGCTCCCTGGTTACTGCACTCTGACCCCCCGCAGGGTCCGCTCCCTGGTTACTGCACTCTGACCCCCCGCAGGGTCCGCTCCCTGGTTACTGCACTCTGACCCCCCGCAGGGTCCGCTCCCTGGTTACTGCACTCTGACCCCCCGCAGGGTCCGCTCCCTGGTTACTGCACTCTGACCCCCCGCAGGGTCCGCTCCCTGGTTACTGCACTCTGACCCCCCGCAGGGTCCGCTCCCTGGTTACTGCACTCTGACCCCCCGCAGGGTCGGCTCCCTGGTTACTGCACTCTGACCCCCCGCAGGGTCGGCTCCCTGGTTACTGCACTCTGACCCCCCGCAGGGTCGGCTCCCTGGTTACTGCACTCTGACCCCCCGCAGGGTCGGCTCCCTGGTTACTGCACTCTGACCCCCCGCAGGGTCGGCTCCCTGGTTACTGCACTCTGACCCCCCGCAGGGTCCGCTCCCTGGTTACTGCACTCTGACCCCCCGCAGGGTCCGCTCCCTGGTTACTGCACTCTGACCCCCCGCAGGGTCCGCTCCCTGGTTACTGCACTCTGACCCCCCGCAGGGTCCGCTCCCTGGTTACTGCACTCTGACCCCCCGCAGGGTCCGCTCCCTGGTTACTGCACTCTGACCCCCCGCAGGGTCCGCTCCCTGGTTACTGCACTCTGACCCCCCGCAGGGTCGGCTCCCTGGTTACTGCACTCTGACCCCCCGCAGGGTCGGCTCCCTGGTTACTGCACTCTGACCCCCCGCAGGGTCGGCTCCCTGGTTACTGCACTCTGACCCCCCGCAGGGTCCGCTCCCTGGTTACTGCACTCTGACCCCCCGCAGGGTCGGCTCCCTGGTTACTGCACTCTGACCCCCCGCAGGGTCCGCTCCCTGGTTACTGCACTCTGACCCCCCGCAGGGTCCGCTCCCTGGTTACTGCACTCTGACCAAGACTCATCCTTGGGCAGGCTGGGTGGGAGCTGTGGAGATCCACCTCGTGTGGTGGCCATGCTGTGCAGAGGAACCCTGTAGATGGCCTGAACAGTGTTGAGATCTGTCGCACACTGCCCTGGTCCATGGCCAACCACTTCTCTCTCACACTTTACAGTACCCTGAGCCCTGTCTCTTCCCTGACACATGACCCTGTAAACACCCCCTGCCGTGCTAGGCCACCAAACCTCCCTGACCGTGTGCATCTCCCAGTCGCTCCTCACCATAAAGATCCCCGCTGAGACTCTTACCGACACCGACGGCTCCAAACTGCGGAGAGACGAGGGGGCTGGTGGTGAACTGTCCGTACTGGGGCACCGGGGCCCGGTTAAACAGACCATAGGACCCCCCAGGTTGGAAGGGCGGAGCGGGGGCAGCAGCAGGTGGTGGAGCAGAGCCCAAGGAAGACTGGGGTGGAGAACAGGAGGGTCAGGGGTTAACGGCAAGGATTGGTGCAGCACTTCGTTGAACCGTTTCCTGGAAGTATAACCTAAATCATAGATTGATCTCCATCTTAACGTCTACATAAATGCATCCAGATCTTTACATTCTAATAACCATATATATTATATAAATAGAAATGTGTCATGGGAGGTCAGAGTAGATCTCATCATGTGGGTGACAGATGTGAGGATGTAGGCGAGGCGGCACCTGGACTATAGCAGGATCTTGGGGGTGAGAGCTTGTGGGTTTGGGGGGTTCACACACAGTGAGGTCCTTGATGTCGCTGCCTCGGAAGATGATGTACTCGAAGATCTCATCCCTGGGCGGGATGGGCCTGTCCGTGGGCCGGTCCTCTGTCCCAAACGAGCGAACTGTGGAGGGAGGCATTAGCTCAGCTGGAGTCCATGAGTTCAAAAGGTTCACAGCAATGTGTGAGGCAATTTCTGGATGTAGTGTTGGTTTGTTGTTCAGCATTGGCATATGTTTGACATATAGGTCCAGTTTTGGACATGGCTTAGTCCTGGACTGAACCTTTTCAATGGGGAAATTGAATTTCTAAATTTCTGAAGGACTAGGCTTAATCCATGTCTGGGAAACTGGGCTGTAGAGTTGGTGCATTTTGTTTAAGTATTAATACACTGCTGCTGCTACCTTGTGTTTACACACAGATTGCATGCCAATACGTGGCTTCTTGAACAAAGATGCTAGCTATCTTTCCCCAGTCAATTCATCTGGCGCGAGACAATTAGTGCCCTGCATTCTGTAAATGACAACTTAAAAAGCGAGTTCTTGTTTTGCTTGGCTTGAATTACGTGCCTTTTTCCATATAATTTTTACTGGATATCTAAAGTTAGCAAACCGGTTTAATTTACTGTCAATGGACTATGTTTTGCTAGTTAGCTAGCTAGGCATGCTTACATTCTAGCGGCCGTGGTAACAGATGACTTGGACAACCTGGACCGTAAGCATGTGAACTCCCCCCATTCAAACTTATAAATTGAGTTCACAAACCTTTTATTATTAAATTGTACAGGCCAACATGTATATATACTTTTGACTGAGTATACATTTGTAAAACACACATTATTTTGTTTCCCCGAATGGTTCCTATCTATGAATAGAGTGCGCTCTCTGACTACGTATGAGACGCTAGCTAGTCCATCATAACTAGCTCTACTACTAGCTAACTTTACAGTACCCAACAAGTCAGTGACTTGCAACTGGCAAACAAATAATATGGTCAAGATCAAGCTCAACAATACTGTATTTATGGCAGATCCCTACAGACAGCTTGCGAGTAATTCTGACAAAAGCTAGAGCTAAATGTAATTGCTAATTGACGTCTTGCTATCCTAATGGCTAGCTTGCTATCCAGCGCCAGTACTTTACCTTTCGCAAGTGCGACAGTAGAATTTTCGGTATCAATAGTGTAAAGGATCCCCTCGTAGCGAATCTCGGCCTTCGAGATTAGGCTGATTTTGCTACCGATATAGGGAGTTCCTCCACTCATTTTGTCTTTTTAGACTATGATCTTTAAAGAGCAAAAATGCGGCGTTCTCCCTAGGAGCCGTAAATTAATTAGCAAAGAACCCCCTATTGCTTTCACTGTTTTTGAACCTCTCTGACTTGCTATTCTTGTTGCGACCACAATATGGCTACCTCATTTTCCATCGTCGTTCTTAACGCGGGATTAACGAGACATCATAATATCGCGCGATTTCACCGTGCCTGGGAATAAAGAAAGCAATGGCATAGATCAAATATCTCCACACTGGTCACACGTTTTAACCCGAAGATAACAATTCTACGAGTTTATTAACATGCATGTTCAATTTTATATCTTTATAACATTGTAACTCAGCTAAAACGTTGATTTGATGCAAAAAAAATTGACTTCTACATTCGAAGACATTTCTAGGGTGTATATTTCTATGATGGAAAACACCACACTGCCTGCACGCATGCGTACATTCTAAAATACGATTTGCACAACGGTCTATCATCAAAGATGGCGGGAGCCTCCGACCCACTGGAGGACATGCTCTTCAATGAGGTAGATGAAAAAGCAGTTAGCGACCTAGTTGGCTCATTGGAATCACAACTTGGAAGTCAAAAAACTTCATCTGCACCATATTCCGAGGCAAAGAGAGAGGGGCCTTCGGGCGCTGTCAATCACTTCTCAGGGAAACTGCGTGACCAAGTGGGATCTCCGGAGCCGCCGCCACAACAAGGACATTCTAAAGCAGGGTTAAACGAGGAAACGAACGCCGATGAGGCGCAATCCAACAAGATTCTCACCTCTTCTACCTCTTCTATTTCTACCGGGGGTGTAATTAACGCTGGTACAAATTTACAAACACATGCAGCATCTCCCGCACCAGGATCTGCAACTTTACCTGCTCAGACAACCAGCTTCAACAGAGGGACTGTTTTGGGTCCTGCAGGCACAACGGTAGCGGCTGCCCCAAACCCCAACATCACAACTGCAGCGGTTAGGACTGCTTCACCCGGATTACAGAGTTTGAACGGTAACACCGGACCCGTGAAGTTGGTGAACTCGCCTACCATCGCTGCCCAAACCGGGCCTGCCGTCTCTTTGGCCAACACTGTAATAAGTACTGTTAGTGCTGGAAGCTCCAATATAATAGTGTCCATGGCCTCGCAGCCTAATTTTCCTGTACCTCAGACTACCGTGGCTTCTCCCACTGTTGCGTTACAACGGCATCCTAATCCAATCTCCAGTGTCTCACAGAACGGAATAGACCCCAAAGTTTCACCTCTGATCACGCAGAGCGCAGGATCCCCAGGTCAGGCCACCACATCTCAGGTCATGAACCCTAGCAACACAATCATGAGCCCCAACATGGTGGTGCAGAGCCAGCCTGTGCCTGGCAACCCCGTGGTCCTCGCCAGCACCCCCCCGCCTGCTGTCCACTCCCCCATAAGCCAGGTGCAGAGCACAGTGAGCCCGGCTGTCAGTCTGACCGCTGGGGTCAAGCCGGCGGTCAATGGAGTGGGCCAACCCACCGTCACCATCATGAGGCCCCCAGGGCCAACCGTCATGGCAACCTCCATCCAGCAGCAGAGGCCCGGGCTGGTGGCCAGTCCCACGAGGACCGTGGCCCCCCAGCTGGCTGCCAGACCCCCCCAGCAGACCACCATCCAGCTGCCTCCTGGCTTCACCATCCCTCCAGGTAAGGCTGGCACGCTGAGAAGCGGGATCACCTGTCTGTGATGCTAGGTAGAATAAGATGATCTGATTAGTAGCCTCACACTTACCTCCCCCCTCCCTGCTCCTGAGCATTAATAACAGGGAGTCAGGTGGCTGAGCGGTTAAGGAATCAGGCTAGTAATCAGAAGGTTACTTGTTCGATTCCCCGGCCGTGCAAATTATGTTGTGTCCTTGGGCAAGGCACTTCACCCTACTTGCCTCGGGGGGAATGTCCCTGTACTTACTGTAAGTCGCTCTGGATAAGAGCGTCTGCTAAATGACTACATTTAAATGTAAATAACAGGCCGCCATTGACAGCGTGCCAAGTCAGGTCAACTTGTGACCATACTGTTGTTGTTTCAAAGTAGCAATGTGAGGTGTGGTACTGACTGCACCTCTGCTCCTCCTCGCAGGCATGGTTCTGGTGCGGACAGAGACAGGCCAGCTGGTGATGGTTCCCCAGCAGGTTCTCGCCCAGGCCCAGGCTAAGACCCAGGCCCAGGGGGTCACCAACATCTCCCCCAGGCCGGCCACCCCGACGTCTGGGGCCACCATCCGCGTGGCCACCCCCAGTCAGGTACGGACATGCTTGTGATTGATGTTTGTGGACTGTTGTATGGCTGGTTCTCTTCAGTCTCTGGTGAAAACCCTCACATCCACCAAGCAGGCAGGCAAACTGCTCCAGAAAAACACAATACAGTACACATGGACAATACACATTTACAATACACATACACATTTCCTGTTTACTTTTTTGTAAATTTTGTCTTTCAACTGTTCGCAGTTTAGTTACTTACTGTGTTGTGCTTGGATACATGCTGTTGTCTCTGTTTTGTTGTATTGTAACGGTTTTGTTAAGGTTTAATCATATTTCTGTTTTTAGGGGTAGTGTTTTTGCTGTTGTTTTGTCTGTTGAGTGCGGGGTTAGTCTTGTCTCAGTATAATGTTGTTGAGAGCAATGTTAACTTCTCTCCCGTTGGTCCAGAAGGCGGTAACCATGGCTCCTGTAACCATGGCTCCTGCTGGCGTGAAGATGGCTGCTCCCCAGAAGGCCCAGACGGTCATCGCCGGGGGCCAGGTCGTTGCCGGGGGCCAGGTCGTTGCCGGGGGCCAGGTCGTTGCCGGGGGCCAGACCCTGGCCAAGCCGGCCGTCCGCCCCACGCTGACACCCACCTCTGCTGCACCTGCTCCACCTCCTCCCCAGGTGGGTAGAGCGATATGGACACACCCTGTACACAACCTCATGGCTGAACACTCACTCTGTACACAACCACATGGCTGAACACTCACCCTGTACACAACCTCATGGCTGAACACTCACCCTGTACACAACCTCATGGCTGAACACTCACCCTGTACACAACCTCATGGCTGAACACTCACCCTGTACACAACCTCATGGCTGAACACTCACCCTGTACACAACCTCATGGCTGAACACTCACCCTGTACACAACCACATGGCTGAACACTCACCCTGTACACAACCTCATGGCTGAACACTCACCCTGTACACAACCTCATGGCTGAACACTCACCCTGTACACAACCTCATGGCTGAACACTCACCCTGTACACAACCTCATGGCTGAACACTCACCCTGTACACAACCACATGGCTGCACACTCACTCTGTACACAACCACATGGCTGAACACTCACTCTGTACACAACCATATGGCTGAACACTCACTCTGTACACAACCACATGGCTGAACACTCACTTTGTACACAACCACATGGCTGAACACTCACTCTGTACACAACCACATGGCTGAACATGGCTCACACTGCAGTAACGTAGCAGTAGTATTTCTTATCACTACATAGTCAGGGGTCCGATGGCTGAGCGGTTAGGGAGTCGGGCTATTAATCAGAAGGTTGTTGGTTTGCTTCCCGGCCATGCGAAATGACGTTGTGTCCTTGGGCAAGGCACTTCACCCTACTTGCCTCGGGGAGAATGTCCCTGTACTTACTGTAAGTCGCTCTGGAGCGTCTGCTAAATGACAAAACTGTAAATGTAAATAGTTTAACCTTGAGAGGGATTGACTAGTTGTTGAGACACAACCCTATACTTTATAACAGTTTAATTACTCTAACCCTAACCACTATACTGTATACGTACCATGTGCTGGCTAACAGTCTTTAAATGTTAAATGATATCTGGCAGTGTAGTTGTGAAGAGTTTGGAAGACGATACTGACACTGGATAAATCATGAGATCACTATCTCTAGGTAGTCCTAGGTCTGTTCTTGTGTGTAAAAGGTTTGTTCCTCACAGGAAATGATGGAAAACGTGAAGAAGTGCAAGAACTTCCTGGCCACGCTGATTAAGCTGGCGTCCCAGAACTCCCCGTCGCCCAACACCTCCAGGAACGTCAAGGGCTTGGTGCAGGATCTGCTGGTACAACTTCCTCGATTATTTTGAGAAAGTCAATGACGTTTTGAAAGTGCGAGTGTGTGTTTTAGTGTCCTTACTAGTGCTTGTGTCTGTTTGTGTGTGCCCTCCTCCCAGGACGCCAAGATCGAGCCGGAGGAGTTCACCACCCGCCTGCAGGCTGACCTGAAGTCATCCCCTCAACCCTACCTCATCCCCTTCCTCAAGGTGGGTTAACACCCCTAACCCTACCTCATCCCTTACGTAAGGTGGGCTAACACCCCTAACCCTACCTCATCCCCTTCCTCAAGGTGGGCTAACACCCCTAACCCTACCTCATCCCTTACGTAAGGTGGGCTAACACTGCTGCTGTCTCCCTGTGTCATGGCTAGGCTAACTTTGTTAGCACACTCAGTTTAACCTCATGTAAAACACTAATGCAGTGCCTAGCCTCGCCAAGATCTATGGTTCTGTTGCTAAGTGCAGCTCAACATTTCAAAAATTATATATAAATATATTTATTTGTCAGCAACCACTCATCTAAACACCTTAACACTCTACACTGCATGTCGTGAGCAGTACACCTGGTGAAGTTTAGCTTCATACAGTGCCCGGTCCTCGGTAATCGAGGACACACACACACACACAGATTCCATCCTTTATAGATAGATTACGTTTTCAAACGTCTAATTGTTAAATGTTTCAGTTTGGTTATGCCGATTTAACAAGTGAAACAATGTCACTGTCAGCGAGCAAACCTTGTTGTTTCCCCACAGAAAAGCCTCCCTGCCCTGCGTCTGTCTCTGCTGAACAACCAGCAGTCTCTGATCTCAGCCACACAGGCTGCCGCCTCTACAGTGATGGTCTCCGCCTCCCCGGTCCTCGCCACCTCCACCATCCGGGCGCGGCTCCCCACCTGCCCCGGGGTGCCCGTCAGGACAGCTGGGGCCCTCGGAGCTTCGGCCACTCAGGTACCACTCAAATACACGGACTGATAACACAGACACATCCCACACTCCTTTATCTGCTAGTCTGGTCTGGTGTGTCCAACACGCAGACATCCCACACTCTTCTATCTGCTAGTCTGGTCTGGTGCCAGTGAGGCACCCAGTGCTTCATATTTAGTGTGTAAGGAAAGGAGTGTTTGTGCTTCAAATGTGTAATGGGATAGTTTTGTATAGATGTGGAAACAACCTGGTTATTTGCATGAGAAATGTATTTGTTAAAGGCAAGGCAAAGGCAAATCTTCGTAAAATTCCTTTGCCATGTGATCTCGTACATAAAATGGTCTGTTGTGGATTTTATAATATGTTTCTCTTTCTGACAACAATATTTACAGTTCCTATTTCACAGCAACACAGCTGCATATTAAACTAGATCATGACATCTTAGACTTGACTGACTCTCTTCCTCCTTCTCCTCCTCTTCTATCCACCTCCTCTTCTCCCCTACTTCTCCTTCTCCTCCTCTTCTATCCACCTCCTCTTCTCCCCTACTTCTCCTTCTCCTCCTCTTCTATCCACCTCCTCTTCTCCCCTCCTTCTCCTCCTCTTCTATCCACCTCCTCTTCTCCCCTACTTCTCCTTCTCCTCCCCTTCTATCCACCTCCTCTTCTCCCCTACTTCTCCTTCTCCTCCTCTTCTTCCAGGGCATGAGGAGACCAGCGGTTCAGGGGGTTCAGACTCGGATGCCCATGGTCATCTCCCCGACCATACGGCCACAAGGTCCATTATTCCCTTCAACATCATCCCCTTCCATCATGGTCCATATCTCCATCTCTGTGCTCTATCATGTGTGCAGATCACCGTGTTCATGAGTGTTGCTTCTTCCCTCCTCCTTCAGGTGCTGTGGCAAGAGGCGGGACCATTATAGCTAGCAGAAGTGCTATTGGCCTTTCTGCTCAGGCCACAGCCAATCAGAAGAAGCTGAGTGACCCTGGGGGAGGGACCTTCAGGTACTGTGATAGAAACAGTGGCAGGGCAGGAATGCTGCCGTTTTGGAAAATGTCTTCTTGTGCCAATTTCTAAATTCTTCCTCTTGCCATCCCTTCATTTTTTTCACATAACGTCTTTAAATGTGTGCGTAGTTGCACAAATCAACCACAAGAGGGCAGTATCTCCCTCACAGCTTGCTTCACAACTGTGCAGTCAGTCTCAAGGTATTTTACCCTCCTGGTAAACGGCTCTTCTTGAGACCCGTCCACTTCTGTCCCTCTCGCGTCAAATATAAACCCAACCTTACAAACTGCCACTCTTGATGTGTGTTTACAAAATGTCACTCCAAAACTCTATCCCTGATGTGTGTGCGCGTGTGTGTGTGTGTCAGAATCAGAACTTGGTTTTATTCTCCATGTAGGTTTACACAAACACAGAAATTACTGTGGCCGGAAGGTGCAAACAATAAACATGTGCGTGTGCGCATGCTTGTGTGTGTGTCCGCCCGCAGGGATGACGATGACATAAATGACGTGGCGTCCATGGCCGGGGTGAACCTGAACGAGGAGAACGCCCGTATCCTGGCAACCAGCTCTGAGCTGGTGGGGACCAAGATCCGCTCCTGCAAAGACGAGGCCTTCCTGCCCCCAGGCCTCCTGCATCGCCGCATCCTGGAGACCGGTATGCTGCCGCCGCTAGCGGCTAGCTGCTAGCGGCTAGCTGCTAGCTTCACCATCTGATTTCATGAGACCAGCAGGGACTCCAGAAGTCTCAAGGCAGCTACAAGCTAACTGTGGCTAGCTGCCTAACAAAGTCAACTCAAAACATAAAGAATATGCCTTGCGGTCGTAAAACCAAGTTATCACAAAAGTTATGAAGGCTCATGGGTAATCAGTCAGCCCGTCTCACCCACCCAGTATTACATGTAGATCTTCAGGAAATACAGACTCCGTTTCCTGCGTGCTGGTCCCTTCTCTGGGTTTCTGTTGGAGGGTGATCTATCAGGAACACCTTTTGGGGAAATTCGATTGGGTTGTAAATGTGCCGGCCAGGGTTAAACAAACCATGCACCTTCAGAGTATCCCCCCTAGCCTGAGTTGAGACTGGAGTGTTGAAGCAGTATGTTGATCCCCACAGTGTAAACTCCAACACGTGTAGATCAGAGAGCTCTCCTCACAGGTCAGATCAGTGAACTCAGTCTCTCCTCTTCCCTCTCTCCTCTCTTTCCCTCCTGCTCTCTCTCTTCCTCTCTGTCTCTCTCTCCCCCTCCCTCCCTCTCTCCCTCTCCTTGCAGCGAAGAGGTTTGGTGTGACGGAGGTCCCGGTGGAGGCAGTGAACTTCATCTCCCATGCCACCCAGACGCGCCTGCGCTCCATCCTGGAGAAGGTGACCACAGTGGCACAGCACCGCACGGACGGTGGCAAGGTAACCACGGTTACTACAGGAATGGTTTAACACAACCACACGGTTACTAGAGGCATGGTTTAACCCTAACCACATGAGGGTGTTAGGACCAGGAATTGAAGGTATAGTTCTGGTCAGATCTCACCTGAGGAAGGCAGGAGCAGGTGTTGCAGGAACCATCCGTATTAACCGTGTTGAGAGTTTTTAACCTCTGATGTTTTGATGTTTAGGCAGGATGTACTAAATGAAATCATAAAACTATATATTTTCTCTCACTTTCCTTTTCCCTTTCTCCCCCCCCTCTCCCCCCTCTCTCCCCCCTCTCTCCCCTCCCTGTCTGGGCAGGATGAGGAATGGTATGAACAGTCGTCAGACGTCAGAACTCAGCTCCGCTTCTTTGAGCAGCTGGAGAGGCTGGAGAAACAGCGGAAAGACGAGCAGGAGAGAGAGATTCTCCTGAAGGCTGCCAAGGTACAAGATATCCCACTCAGCATGCAGTCTGAAACTGTACTAGCAGCTCTGTTAGTCCCCTCAGCGTTTCATCAGTATAACCTCCTCTCCTCCCTTTTCCTCTCCTCCTCCTCCTCCTCCTCTCAGAGCCGAGCCAGACAGGAAGACCCAGAACAGGCACGACTAAAGCAGAAAGCTAAAGAGGTAAGCAGCTGTGTAGCACTTGCTTGTTGTGAAGATGTATACAGTCCTGTTATTCTGTTGGCCCCCCCTCCTCTCCCCAAGCCCTCCTCACACCACACACAAGTCCAAAGCTACCTCCGGCTGTAGACCTCATCTTTATTTGGGGTCAGGTCAAAGGTCACAGTAGCACGTCACCAGGCTGCAAAGGCAGCTGTGTGTGTGTGTGTGTGCCTGCATGTGCATCACTTCTCCCCTAATTAGCGTTGCAGTGTGTTAATGAGGATGTAAACGTTGCCTTGAATTATGTCTTCTGTCGATGCTACTCCTCATCAAACCCCCCCCACCCCCCACACACACACACACACACACACACCCACACACACACACACACACACACACCCCCACACACACACACACACACCCCCCCCCCCCCCCCACACACACACACACACACACACACACCCACACACACACACACACACACACACCCCCACACACACACACACACACCCCACCCCCTACACACACACACCCTGGCCCCTTAAGAGAGGACTGTTCAAGCATAGTTTGCAGCTTCAGCCTTCAGGACACTGGGGTTCTGAGGCGTAGACATGTCGTGCCTCATCCTTTCTCTATCCCCCCCTCCCCCAGATGCAGCAGCAGGAGCAGGCTCAGATCAGACAGCGAGAGGCCAACCTCACGGCCCTCGCTGCCATTGGGCCGCGCAAGAAACGCAAGATGGACTCACCAGGGGGTTCCACTGCCGGGTCAGAGGTACGTGCTCTGCCTCCACACGCTGCAGGCTCCCTCACACTACAACATTACTTCTTGGCCCATCTTCCCCACCCCCCCACCTCTTTGTTAATCCTGCCTGACACAAAAACACACACACATTGTCTCTCCCTCCCCCCCCCACACACACACACATACACAGACTGACTGTGACCAGAGTTGAGTGAAGGGGGTCAGCGCGGGCCTGTGGGCTGTTCTGGGCGTGTCTGCTTGCTCCCTAACCCTGAGGGGGGCCAGAGATACAGAAATGACCCTGGGGCCTCCCAGCCCCCGGGGCCTCCCAGCCTCCGGGGCCTCCCAGCCCCCGGGGGTGGCAGTATGGGTGTCTCCCCCCCCCTTCCCCCCAGGGGGGTGCCCCCAAGCAGCACTCACAAACAAAGACCAGAGAGGCCTCAGCGCCGGGTGAGAGAGCCCTGGATTAGGGGGGGGGGGGGGGGTGCTGGAGCAAGAGAGAACATTTTAGGGACTAGGATTTAGGATTATTCTGCCTGAGAGAGAGGGATATGGAAGTGATATCTAAACACTTGGCTTGAGTAAGAGTGTGTGTTGGTTTGTTAGGACTGTTTGGTTTGCTCACAGGATCACTAGAGACCATGTGGTCCGCACACCTACTGGCCAGCACAAGACAGATGTCACTGATAGTTTAGCAGTTTGGAAGTCGGATACTGTTGCTGATTTTAAAGTTCAGTTTGTTTGCATGTTCAGTAGAAATGTAAAGGTTGCCTGCGTGGTTACGAGAGACGCCCTGCCCCAGGGGGTTGTGGGTAATGTGATCAAGCAGATGAGAGAGAAGGAGCCGCAGGCCAGATCAGACAGTCACCATCCCACTTCCAGGAAATAAACATGATTTAAGTCTCTTTGTTGATGTGCCTACAGTTGGAGTCCAGCACGGCTGACTGAGTCATATTTTATCTCCTTTTTTTGTTCACTTTGTTTCTGACTCTTCTGATGTTTTGTGTGAATGTGGAGCCAAGAGGTGTGTGTGCGTGCGTGCGTGCGAGAGAGAGAGAGAGAGAGAGAGAGAGAGAGAGAGAGAGAGAGAGAGAGAGAGAGAGAGGGGGAGAGGGGGAGAGGGGGAGAGGGGGAGAGGGGGAGAGGGGGAGAGGGAGAGGGAGAGGGAGAGGGAGAGGGAGAGGGAGAGGGAGAGGGAGAGGGAGAGGGAGAGAGAGAGAGAGAGAGAGAGAGAGAGAGAGAGAGAGAGGGCGAGGGACAGAGAGGGGGAGGGACAGAGAGAGGGAGGGACAGAGAGAGGGGGAGGGACAGAGAGAGAGAGGGAGGGACAGAGAGAGGGGGAGGGACAGAGAGAGGGGGAGGGACAGAGAGAGGGGGAGGGACAGAGAGAGAGGGGGAGCAGGAGCGACAGGGAGGGAGGGTTAGCACGCCTGGGGGCTGTTGAACGTTATAATACTGTGATTGTGTTCCTGTATAGACCTGGAGCCTCATTCCTATCCTCTGGTGTCAGCGTGGGCCCGGGGCACATCACAGCCTAGTTCTGGATACAATGGGCACAGCCACTGGCTCTCACAGTACAGTAGGCCAGCGCACGTAGCTGCCTGTCTACAGCCCTAGCACACACACTCTTCATGTTCTCAACTTGGGTCCTAACCTTTTTAGTCTTTAGTTCAGTGGGCTGGTACGGTCTCACTCACTGGACTGTGTTCTCTGTTCACACCTGGGCTTCTGCGGTTAAGGGCTGTGTTAAGAAATATGGACATAGGAATGGACATTGCTAGGTCCTTGCTCCTCTGAACGTTTAACTGAGGCGTTTCAGTGGCATGGGAAGAAATGATTTCAGTCACGCTTTGTTTCATATGATGTTTCATATGAGATCATTTTGTGAAGTATTTTCTTTAGATGACATATCTTATTTTCATTATATATTCTACAGTCTTGGACAATCAGGTTTGTTGGAGCAGGAGGACTCTAGCCCCAGGCCTGGGGTGTACTAGCTATGACTGTAGCTCCAGGCCTGGGGTGTACTAGCTATGACTGTAGCTCCAGGCCTGGGGTGTACTAGCTATGACTGTAGCTCCAGGCCTGGGGTGGGACCTGCCTGACGCAGAGGGGTTGTGGATTAAGGTGTGAGGATCGACACAGGCTCCGCCTCCAGACGGGACAGCAGTTTGGGATAGGCTGGTTCAGACACAACTTAAGGCATCAAGTCAGAAAACGAAGAACTTGATTCTCTTTGAATAAGAAACAGGAAGCTTTCAAATCTCTGATGGTTAAACGATCTCATCGTTTGAGGTTTTCCTTTTAATTTTCAAGTCGAGCCATATTGAATGTGGCTCGAAAATTCAACCACCTGAAGGCTGGCCTCCCCCATAATGGCCCTTTTCTCTGCAGGTGGCCTCAGGCTCGGGGTCGGGCTCGTCCCCGGCCTCCTCCTCGCGGCAGCAGCTCCGTCAGCGCATCACGCGAGTCAACCTCAGGGACTTCATCTTGTGTCTGGAACAGGAGCGGGCCACGTCACACTCTCTGCTGCTCTACAAGGCTCTGCTCAAGTAGAAGCCCGCAGGGGGCCCCCTCGCCCCGCTACAGTCTCCTTGGAAACGCACTCTTCTCCTCTCTCCCTGAACGTTTTAGACGCCCTTCGCTTGCCCACTCTGTCACGTGTCTCTCTAGCCATCAGCTGTCGACGTGCTCCTCCTGTCCTGGGATCTGACCTGCGCTGCGCTGCTGACCTGCGCTGCTGACCTGCGCTGCTGACCTGCGCTGCTGGCTCCAAGGCTCATTTAACATCTAGTTTTAAATGAACAATTCAGAAACGTGTGTTTTTTGTTTGGTTTTTGACGTCACTCTGAGCTGTACCTTAAGAAGTGACTTTAGTCCCAATCTTATTTTCAAAATAAATCCAAGTAGATTTTTACGACAGAGATCTTGCTATCGTGGCCCAACAGATATTCACTCAGGATACCACAGGCTAAATATGGACTTCGAAACGAATCTTTAACTACCACAAAAAAAGTTACAATAATGTTTGAATCTTGTATTTGTACATGTACTGAGTATTTTAACATTTTATTTATAACACATTATTTTGAATGTTTAGGGCAAATCAGTTGCCGTAAATCTTAGATGAATGTACCGGGAGTACTGTGCTGTCCTTCCAGCAGAGTGGACACACCGGTAGACACACTTCAGTTCATGGCATTGAGTATCTTTGTCCTTTTTCTTTAGGCATAAATTCGAAAGATGATTGATATTGTTTTTCTTTCTGTTTGCGTGTGAGTAGCATAATGAAAGTATTGGTATTTACCTGGTTTTTATTGGCCTTTAAGGAAAACGTTTGCATACGTAGGGTTATGTTTTGGTTGGTGTCTAGATATCTGGTGACAGTCCCCAGGACCTTTACGTACTGCCGTGGCCCTTCCCCCTGCCGTGGCCCCTCCCCCTGCCGTGGCCCCTCCCCCTAATGTGGCCCCTCCCCCTCCCGTGGCCCCTCCCCCTCCCGTGGCCCCTCCTGTGGCTCCTGACTGGTCTGACACGTTTTAAAATAAATGTAGGATTCCTGATGATTCTCACACAGCAAAGAACAGGGAGCTGGTTCTACAGAGAGCTGGTTCTACAGAGAGCTGGTTCTACAGAGAGCTGGTTCTACAGGGAGCTGGTTCTACAGGGAGCTGGTTCTACAGGGAGCTGGTTCGACAGAGAGCTGGTTCTACAGGGAGCTGGTTCTACAGGGAGCTGGTTCTACAGGGAGCTGGTTCTACAGGGAGCTGGTTCTACAGAGCTGGTTCGACAGAGAGCTGGTTCTACAGAGAGCTGGTTCTACAGAGAGCTGGTTCTACAGGAAGCTGGTTCGACAGGGAGCTGGTTCTCCTCCACTTCTGGTTCATTTGAACCTAGATAATGAAGCCTAATGAATTAAACATGAGGTTATTACAATAGGCGTCAGTCTGGTATGGTTCACCCTATTTTCTCCAACATGTAAAATAATGCGACAGCTCTCTATACAAAACCCACCATCTTAGATTCTAATTATAAACTACTTTTAATGCTCAGAATATCTTTCCTAGTCTCTCTGTTCAGTATTTTCTAACATAAATGGAATTGTCCACAGCTTCCCAATGTGCTGACATGTTGTCACTTTCATTTGACTTTTTTGGAATGACTGTACATTAAGGGTTTTTAATGCTTTAAATTTCTTTTTTTTACTGTTATGGGCATTTGTTTGTATAGTGCATAGATCTAACAGATACATAAAGCTGTGGTGTATGTAAATTCAGTAATAACCTGGGTCTTGAACATCCAGCTATCATCCTTTGAAGGACACATTTTTGTGACTATTTATATTTCCTACAGTCTGTATTCAAACCTGATTCATTTCAGGCAATGCAATTTTACTATTGTTTGTACCTTTGCAAAAAAAATTAAATAAAGAAATGGATTCAAAAGAAACGTCTTCTTGTTCGGCGTCTGGCTTTCAAAGCTGTTTTGAGCGTTTCATTAAACTGCTGAGATGATTGATGAGAGGAAAACAAAAGTAGACTTGCAGAGTATGTATGTTTCTGTTCCTAGACATGGAAGACTTGATCTTTTTATCAATACAACATGAGAATCAACAAATGAATACGTTAAATATCAGTGACTGAAACGGGTGTTTATATGTTTTTGTTAAAAGACGTCTTTAAATGTTGTCCCTGTGGGCTCCATATCACATGTAAAACCACCCTTCCACCACATCTATGTACAGCAATGCAAATGTCTTAAGCATTGGCAGAGGCTGGTGCACTGTCCAAATATAGAAAGGTGACACCTACATGTATTGAATAATTGTAAATTAATTGATGACAAACTGTGTTTCACTTGTAACTCTCCTGTAACCTGCCAGTTGACCGAAGCTTCGACGTGAGACTGAAGCTCATTCGACCATGAACAATCTCCAACAACCTGGCAACCATAACGAAGAGTCAAAATGACTTAGAAAAACAACGTATTTCAGCTTCATCTACAAGTCTCTCAGTGTGGAGAGGAGTCGTCCCCCTGCAGGGCGGAGGTGATGTTGAAGCCCTGCTAGTCCAGAGGTTCCTGTTTGATCCGGACGGGCGTGGTGACGAGGGTCCGCTGGAGCTCACGGCACAAGACGTACTCGCTGAACTGGGAGGAGTCGACCCCACCCCCGCAGGACGCCTTCACGCTGAAGCCCTTCAGGAACAGACGCTCCAGAACCTGCAGGAAAGACGGCGTTACTCTCAGCGCACTCCTGCACACACTCCTGCACACACTCCTGCACACACTCCTGCACACACACGTGCAGCTTCGCTACTGTGTTCAGGGGATCTGCAGTGACAGTACGGGTCTCGGTACGAGGTTCGCCAGTCTCTACATTTACGTTTAGTCATTTAGCAGACACTCTTATCCAGAGCGACTTACAGTAAGTACAGGGACATTCCCCCCGAGGCAAGTGCCTTTCCCAAGGACACGTCGTTTTGCACGGCCAGGAATCGAACCGGCAACCTTCTGATTAATAGGCCAATTCCCTAACCGCTCAGCCATCTGACCCCCCTCTCATTAATCTAACTGGTTTACCACTTTAGAAAGTGCATAAAGGTACAGTACAGGAGAATCAACCGGAGATGACCAAGACGGATGAGTGTTGCACCTGCACAGAGTTCAGCCGGCAGTATCCGTTGAGAGGGAAGCGGATGACATGGGTGGGGTCTTGGTTCCAGCCGGCGTTCACCGAGTTGCACATGACGTCTCCGGTCTCGGGGAAGATCTCCTCGATAAGGACCTTCTCCCCACTCAGCGCAATCCTCTCCCCAAGGTCAGGGGTCACTCGCACCACCAGGCACTCGCAGGGCGCCGCCCGCTGGGCCTCGCGCTCCGCCTGCCAGCGCTCCAGCTCACGCACCATGGGCACCAGCTGGTAGAATCGAGCCTCCTCGTAAAGCTGGGGGAAATCCTTCAACACAAACACACACACATGAGACCTGTACCCATAGATAGATATATATAAAGGGTAGATGTCTCGTCCGCGTTGCCGGACAACGGAGTCGAATGTCCGCACATGGCGGCCATCTTGCTACAGTCAACTTGCTCACCCATAACATTGTGTTGATGCTACATGTACTTTTTAAATGACCATAACTTGCTCAATTGCGTAAGACATCTAGTCTTTATATATATCTATGCCTGTACCCACCAACGGGTGTCAAAGACCCTGTCAATTCATGAGAGTTTATCTAAAAATCTTATGTTTTAATTTTTAGACATCTTAACATCTCACACACACACAGATGGTCACAGTTCCAGTTTCTGCCCCCTCCATGTCTGTCCAGTGTTCTGCTGCTGTGCAAGCCAACGCAGCCACACACAGGACACACATGGGTTAGTCATTTCCTGCGTGTGAAGGAGAAAGGGTTTCTTCAGTTTCCCTCTTCCTGTTCCATACGGTTCCTGACAACAAGCAGACAGTGAGCACACAGAGCAGTAGTCCTCAGGCACCACTCTGTATCAAAGCAGAGGCTCTTAGCTCCCCTCCCTTTGCAGGCTCCGAGCGAGGGATAGATGTGTTTTATAAAAAGGGGCTTTGCCTTCAGGGCACTTTAGTCATCCTGAGCAGAGCACAGAATAACAGAGGCAACTCTAACTACAGGGAGGGAGAGATGCGGCGAGAGAGAACGAGGCAATATGCACACTGACACACACAAACACACTCACGTTTGAAAGACTTTCTCAG
Source organism: Osmerus eperlanus (assembly GCF_963692335.1). Taxonomy (NCBI): domain Eukaryota; kingdom Metazoa; phylum Chordata; class Actinopteri; order Osmeriformes; family Osmeridae; genus Osmerus; species Osmerus eperlanus. The sequence goes on along the minus strand of NC_085022.1, from coordinate 21,995,510 downwards.
ACAAATACACTCCTCACACATGCAGAAGTACAGACGCTGTCCCAGTCACGCACACACATTCCTCACTCCTCAGTTTAGCTACGGCCATACTGTAGCACCCCTGCTGCCAGCCGTGCAGTATCTAACCACATAGCTACCAGGGAGCACTGAGAACGGTGTCAGAATCTGTGTGTACAAAACAAGAACCCCCAGTTGCTGTTCTGTGATAGAATGAGGATAACAATGTAATTTCTGTGCAGAGAAAATACATTTGTTTGACCTCACTCTTATTTTCCATTTTTGCATAACTCCAGCTACATTAGCCCTAGGACAGAGAGGAAGTTGCTGTTTGCATTTAAGTTGTTAAATTGTGCTGTAGATGTGAGACACATTGTGAATTTCAGATTTCTGATAGGATTGGCCTACGTAATAGTCCAATACAAATGTTGTTTTTAATTCATTTTCTCATATTATTATTCTTTTTATTGCATCTTAAAACGCTTACCACACAAATAAAATATCAGCCATCACTATACATCCATAATCTTGCTTACATGTACAGAATAACCTCATTTCCTTTAGTTCAGTTTTAGCTTTAGTTTTTGTATCCTAAACTTTCAGGGAAGATTTTTTTTTTTCATCGACCCAACAGAAAATGTCTTGTAATTAGTAAGTAAGTACAGCAGATATCTGCTCATCATGACATCAACACTACCCTGCCAACAGCAGTACAACAGTAGCCAACAGCCCAGGACTTATCTGGAGCATCTCTCTGTGTCACTTCTGATGTGGACCTGAGAACCCTTCTACATGAATCAATGTGAATGTCAGGTCAATGTAAATACCTTGAAATCGTCTGGAAGCAGTAGTTTGCATGTCCTGAGAAAGCTGAGGATGTAGCGGAATATATCTCCGTCTCTGTCGATGAAGTAGTGCTGCTTCAAGCTGTCCAGCACGATAGGCTCTGTGCCATTGAAGAGGCGACTGATTCTGGAAAATTGCAATGATTGGAAATATGTTAATACAAGGTAACACAAAGTAATATATGTCCATAAACATGGTCATAGGGATGGTAGGTAATTGTACCTTTCAATAAAAGATAATGTTGTAATACTTTAGCTACTAAAAGTATCTAAAACAAATGTTTGAAAAAAAATTATCATGGTAAAATAGTTAATACATGGTCAGTTCTTTCACAATTATAAATAAGATCGAACTCAAATTACCTTGGTAGAGACAGATATTAAGTTGCTCTTGACAATTGTACAACATCGGTGAGTAATGCAATTATCTTTTTCTCTCCTTTGTACCAGTCCCCTTCTCCATCTCTCTTCCATATCTCTCCTTCTCCATTTTTCTCTCTTACTCTCTCTGTTTCCCAGTAAATCGATGCCAAATCCTTTTCTAAGAGCCAGCGCTCATCTTTCCTGAGCGCCCAGGGTGCTGCTCTGGTCTTCCAGCAGCAGTCTCTCCTCCTCGCTCCAGGCCGGCTCAGCCCTTCTCAGACCCTCTCTCTTTGTCCTCTAAAAGGCAATTAAAATATACCCTCCTCCTCTGTTCTCTCTTCTCTGCCCTGGCTTCCTATGTGTCCTGCTCATCCATAAATTGGGCACCGTATTATAAGTAAAACAGAAGTTTGCCGGTTCGATTCCCCGCCAGGCCAATGACGTTGTGTCCTTGGGCAAGGCACTTCACCCTACTTGCCTCAGGGGAATGTCCCTGTACTTACTGTAAGTCGCTCTGGATAAGAGCGTCTGCCAAATGACTAAATGTAAGATATGTGTTTTGTACTGATTGTTCTGGCAGTAATGTATACAAGCCTGCTGTAGCTCCCCTTCCGGCTCTCTAGACACCGAGTCGTTTGTTAAACACAACTATGGTTTCTTAAACACAACTATGGTTTCTTAACCCTTGTGTTATCTTCGGGTCATTCTGACCCATCAGTCATTGTGACCCCCCGTCGTATTGCGACAAATTTACCTCATACAAAAACAAAGTGAAGCATTTTCTTTTAACTGTCGGGCTGTCTCAGACCCCCCACATTGCAATGGTTAAAAGAAAATAATTTGTATTTGTTTTTGTATTGGGTAAAATTGGGTAAACACAACAGTGGTTCGTTATGAACCTTTGGGTCATGTGACCCGAAGGCAGCACGAGGGTTAAACACAACTATGGTTTGGAAGCTTGATCGCTCCAGACTCCTCCTCCCACCTGGATTCGGGGTACTTGGTGAGTGTGGCCAGGCTGCTGGTGTACATGTGCCCGCCCACGTCTATGTGGACGGGAGCGTTGGCCTTGGTGAGCTGGGCCGCGGAGGGGATGCCCTGGGCCGCCAGAGGGGAGACAGGAGACCTGCTCAGGGACATCCTGGACACGCTGCGGCCCTCCTGAGGAGACAAGGCACACGTCACAACATGGACATCAGCCCGCACCCGTGTCATAGCTGCTCACATTAAACAACATTTTAGCAAAATCAAAAACACTTTTATGGTGACGTTTTCCATAAGATGCACCTGAGCTGTGCAGTTGTCAGGTTTTCAGTCTCTTCAGACAGGTAGATCACTCTAGATCACTAGTAACTCTGATCTTAGTGATCACACACACGGAGAGACGTGTCCATTCCAACAGCTGTGTATTATAACGTGCCCTTGTAATTAGCGATAATAACTAAGACGCCCACGTTTAGCAGAGGTGTGTCATTCTACTGTTTTTAAGACTAAGTAGTTTGTACTGGTGTAAGTACGTTGGGTTTATGTGACAATGGGCCAGACTTGACTAGTCTATTGTTAATATACATCTTCTATTCAGTCATATTGTTCTAGAGAGAGAGATTAGCTATGACAGAGCTGACGCTCAAATCCAAATTCACGTTAAGGCTACATTCACCGGCTACAGTAGTTTAGGGTGATGAGACAGAGGGCGTTTAGAACCCCAGGGCATTGGGCATGGATTAATTGAACCATCCCCCCGCAAAGTCTCTCAATTGTAAAGAAGTTCTTTGAACCATAAAAGGTGCACAGGAGGTGAACTTCGCTCAGCTGTTTCGCCCCGGGGCAAGCCCCGGGCTGAGCACGCAAACAGACCTCGGAAACATTTTCAGGGTGTTGTCTTGTCTAATGAAAAACCCTGCAACCGTTTTATGATAGTGTTTTAGATTTAAAATGAATGATGTAGTGTACATGTTATCAACGTTTTAGACCATGTCATTAACTTTTTATATTACTCTGTTGTGTTCAATCTAGCAGTCCATACCAATTTAATTATACTGCCTGTATAATCCAAGTCGAGAAATACCGCTCAAAACATTTATATAGGCTACCTCTGAATGAGAACAGTGAACTACAGTACAGTAAACTCAATTTTGACCCTTCACTTGGGAAAATAGAGATTACATTGCCAATAATTACGCTACATATAATTTAACCTTAATAAATTGAAGCCACCGTACCGTTTCAAACATTTTAGGAGATCAGATGCGATCCAGGGAGGATTCTAGTTCGCGGTAGCAGCTTCCGTTCGTTCTCCTCTTTCGGCAAATATTGTTTTAATCCAGAGTCGGATATGAATACCGGTGTCTCGGTATTCTCGTCGAATGATGTCCAAATATATGGAAACTTGGGTTGTAAATCTAAGCTTATCTTGGCGTTTTAGAGTCTCTGTTGCTTTAAGAGTCTCCTGTCAGACAAGCATGATTCTCCTAAAAAAAAAAATACGAACGAAACAAGCGCGACCTTACCTGAGACGACACTGACACTGAAGACATAAAAAGCAGTTTTCCCTTCCAATTGTGTGATTAATGTAGGTCTGTTGCGTCTCGTAGCCTACGTATCCGTGGTTGTCCTTGTTTGTCTTCTGATATAAAGCCGTCGAGCTTCTCATAAGAACGTCAGTCCGTCTCCAAACAAGAGGAGGGCTGAAAGAATTCTTGCTCCGGGCTATCTAACGCCAGAAGGGCACGGATTAGGTTACAACAGTGCAGCCTTTTCTCCCTTTTCAACTCTCTTCACGAAGAAAATGTGATCCAGTCGCCTCCTTTTCCACACGTCAATTTGAAACCTTAAAACGAAGATCTACTCTTATTAGCCTATAATCTTGCACCGTAGGCTATTTTAGATGTGTCGAACGAGGTGCGGAAGCCAGAAGATCGCTTGTAATTGACTGAACGCCAGACTATTTTATTTGACTTGTTGAAAAAGATCATCACCATCAGTTGCCTAGATATGTGCGTTAAAGCTTAGATCTTCTTAAATCATTGTCCCCCTCCGATATAGTTCACATTTTAACTTCAAACAACCTTCTGGCGCTAGAAACAAATGATGTCTATCGTCATGCATAATGCCATAGCTAAAGCGCCCTTTAAAATGCCTTGGGTCAAATGCGCCATTTCAATTACTGCGCACTGGGAGATGGAGATGTGTGATGCAGGGCTGTGCAGGCGGATACATTATATTTTTCATTCATGTAGCCTACCAGGTTAAGAAATATATGCGTCCTATATATGTTTGAATTATGACACTCCTTTGCGGTATAACTATGTGCGCACTTCATAGCGCCGATGGATTCCAGTGTTGTTCAGCACGTGTCTATGTGGGAGCACATTACAACTGGGTTTTCAGCTTGCTCTGTTGACGCAAGATAGTGTATGTTGCTGCAATGTTACGAGCTCTGGATAAGACATATTGCGTTGTTGATGTGTTCTGTTTCCATTTAACATAGGCTAAATGTCTCTTTGTATTAGTTAAGCCAAGCAAGGATACCGAGCGATACACACAACGTCTGTTAACACCGGAACTCGGACTCCAGTGTGTAATTCTCCTTTTCCATTTGGTTTTGCCGCGGGCTCAGTCTGAGCACGTGTCTTCCTCTGCTTCGAATCAACAGAAGGCCTTGATTTTTTTTTCTAATTAAAGAAACCCTGCAGTTAGTTCAATTAGATAAAGTATGGAAAAGATGTTGTGAATTTAAAGATTTAAATAGCTTGTAAAGTCACCGCAGGCGCTGACAGTTAATTTCCTTAATTTATGAATTTCATGCGGAGTGTATGATGTGAGAGAAAACGCAGCTCAGTGGTTAAAGATGCCTGAATCAGTTGGTTTTTAATCATTGTGAACTGTCTCTGTAATGGTCTAACCAACAGTTGTGATGGTTCAACTGTGCTTAAAGCTTAGGACAAAAAAACAAAAATCCCTTTTAAATTCCCTGCGAATTTGATGATAAAGTGCTTTAAGCTACACTCGAAATGTTATTTACTTACTACGTTAATTATCTGACGATGTGGTAGTTTACCATGTGCGTAGTTGACAGGTTATTGAAAAAGCATGAAAGAAAGGGATACATGGTGCTAACTAAAAGTTCTCACAATACTGTATAATCATCACAACATTACATTTCATGTTATTGGAAGGACATTATACTATCACATATTTCAAAGTTATTGGAAGGACATAATCTCATATTGTCTGAACACTCACTCTCCCCCTACACCCTCAGCACCCCACCTCTACACCCCTCCTGACACAATGCCTTGGGGGGCACTGCCTGATGACAGGACCCCCTGCCCCCCCTCCCCTGCACCCCTCACTCGTGTCTTCAGGGTAGGGAGAAGGGACACATGGAGACTGGGCTAGCAGGGAGACAGGGTGAAGGTAGCTGGTGGTCTGTGTGAGACTGGTCTAAAGTCAGGTTGGAGGACACAGGATGCTGGACCAGGGTACAAGGTCAACCTGAGCTTAGATAGAGGATTTGTTTGGAAAAGCGTTTTAAAACATTTATTGACGGCAAAAGTGCTTAAAAACAAACATGAAATGGCTTTTTTAGGACTATGAGATTTAAATATAATTTCCTTTGTTGGTAGGCATATTAACCCTCGTGCTGCCTTCGGGTCACATGACCCAAAGGTTCATAACGAACCATCGTTGTGTTTACCCAATTTTACCCAATACAAAAACAAATACAAATAATTTTCTTTTAACCATTCCAATGTGGGGGGTCTGACACAGCCCGACAGTTAAAAGAAAATGCTTCACTTTGTTTTTGTATGAGGTAAATTTGTCGCAATACGACGGTGGGTCACAATGACTGATGGGTCAGAATGACCCGAAGATAACACAAGGGTTAATAAAGCAAAAAAAACTATAAGAATAATAATAATACAATTGCACTCTGACAAACATCATTCATACTGTCACGTTGTGTGGTCATATATAATCTATCTTCATATTGCACCAGTTGTTGTCATGTCGATATCTTCACACTGCTGCAGTCTGTAGGGTGGATGCTCAGAGCAGAGGCTGAGGGTGGGTACATTCAGAGCATTCATGTGGGACAGCAAGGCTTGACAAGCTTCTTAACATCTAATTTACCTAATTATAATTGACTTCACAGAAGTCGTGGTGTTTCAAAAGGACACATTTACATTTAGTCATTTAGCAGACGCTCTTATCCAGAGCGACTTACAGTAAGTACAGGGACATTCCCCCGAGGCAAGTAGGGTGAAATGCCTTGCCCAAGGACACAACGTCATTTTGCACGGCCGGGAATCGAACCAGCGACCTTCTGATTACTAGCCCGATTCTTTAACCGCTCAGCCACCTGACTCACCTGACACAGTGCTCCATTCTCAGACTGCTAATAGAGGTTTTCTGTCACGTTCACGTGAGACCATTATAGAGTGCTCCAATCAATGCCTGCCAATCAATACCACTTCAGCAACCTACGGTAGTATACAAGTGCATCGACCAAGTAAACTAGCTTGTTCATTTCCTATGAATAATAACATTTGAAAAAGCAGTAAACTAAAATGTTATAAGACCTGTGCTCAAAACAGTCAAATAAAACAAGCATATATCACAGTCTAATATCACGATTAAGAACATTTAAAACATTGAATGTGTCTGTAGTGCTTGTTCAAGGCCCACAGGATAATCTCTCCACGGAAATGTCAACAATCTCAAACCTGGCAACCCAAGCCTTCAGTACAGATCTATGAAGGGTTTCGGGTAGTTGAACATCAGATAGTCCATGTAGTAGAAGTCATAGGCCCTCTGCCTCTCGGTTGAGTTCAACTGTGCAAAGTAGCGCTGGGTAATTCTGGCGGAAGTTCTCTCCGCATCAGGGTTCCTGTCTTTGAAATCGGGGAAGGTGAGGTTGCTGGGCGCTCCGACACTCCGCAACAAGAAGTTGGCCTCGTCCTGAAGGCTTTCGAACTTCCCGATGAAGTCGTACTTGAGTAGGCAGGGGCTGCACAGTTGGCTGACGGGCTCCCAGTGGATGTCCATGCCCACCGGCCTCCGCACGTCCAGCAGGTACTGGACGAACTCCCGGAAGGTCACTCCGGCACCCGTCCTCAGGGCGTCGCGCGTCGCGTTGGCACGGTACCGAGAGATGATTGGCCGGCCAAACACAGGGTGGTAGTAGGAGTTGGGGCTCTCGAACTTGTCCCTGAACGCCGAAACCAGGCGTTCAAACGGCTCCCGGACAAACAGCACCTTGGTGTAGAGGCGGAGCCTCTGGGCGATGCCGGCCGTGTCGTACGCGTCCAGTCGGCGCAGACGGTTGGCGTAGTGGGCGTCGTCGTGGGCGATGCCGTGGGTGGAGGCGGCGCTGCCGTCCAGCACCATCAGAACACGCTTCCAGTTGGAGCAGCCGGCTTTGGGAACCTCACAGTACAGCAGGCCGGACCTGTCCTCCACAAAGACCCGCGCCACCTGCCGGCCAGACGCCTCTGTCACGCTGGGATGGTACTTAGCACAGACCTCCCGCAAGAGCTGTCGACGGGACTCCTGGCTCCGGGCCAGAGCCTGCTGGTGTTGATATTCCTCCCCTGAAGGGGCGCCAGTCTTTAGCAGCAGCTTCCTGTGGCGTTTGGTGATCGGTAGTTTTGTGTTTCTGGCTATGTCTTCAGAGTTTAAGACGGATGGGCCAGGCAGCAGCTGGGAGGCAGTGGGTTGTCTGGGGAGTGGAGGCATGGAGGGTCTGGTCTCCACCTCTGGTCCATCTCTGATACCACCCAAGCCAGGGTCAGATCTTTCCATCCCTGCTCGATCCACATCCTGGCCCTGGGGGGGCAGAGCAAGTCCAACACATGAACGGGTACAAAAGCGTGATTCATCCAAATTCCACAAGATGGTGCCATTTCATTGTTTTTAGTAGACCACAGCTTGCAAACAAGCTTACCTTCTGAACTGGCCATCTCGGAGCCCCCACAAACTTTGCACCTGGAGACAGCAAGAGAAAGGAAGAAAATAATTGAACAGGATGAGAGAAAAACTCTCTCACATAAATCAAGAACAGCTTTCTGAACACAGAACAGCCGATGTGCCTTTGCTCGGTGACTGTAACCATTGACATTTGCTTGCACAGAGAGAAAGTTCGAAGCTGTCGTACGCATAACTCAGTTAATATTCTCCTGTCCTGATCAAAGATGTATGGATACAGCTGAGATTACAATCTTCTGATGAGAAGTCATGTTCCAGGAAGGTGCAGCGTGTTATAGACGGAGCTGCTGGGAGATGACTGGAGATTAGTTTAGATCGAAAGAGCATGTGTGTGAGAAAAAAAACATGAACAAGAAAGAAAGAGAGGGTATGTGTTTGCGAGTTTAAAAGATATTGAGTTACGAAGATGAAAGATGTGGAAGGATTTCCCACATCCTCCTGGGCTGCTCCCTTGTGAAACAAGACTCGAGCACAGAACATTTACATTTGAAGTTTTGTTCTTTTAACCGACGTTTAAATCCAATGAGGCAAACAGAAACCTTGATGCTTAGCTTAGCAACCAACTCCACGTTTTTGAAGCTGCTCATTGTAATTTTGTCACGGTTACGGAAAACATTTCCATGTGTCTTTGGAAAAACAAATGACAAGGCAGAACAGGGACAGAAATCATTACAGCGTCAAATATCCATAAGCGCTGACTCTGCCTAATGCAGTCAGCATCATCTGGAGGTTCTGGCCCAAGACAACACGAGGGAGATACAAAGTACTGACACAAGAACAGCATAATACTATGTATGCAATTATTTATTTTGCATTACTGCTAATGGTAGTCCATCTTGAGTGCTTTGAATAGCTTATTACTTTGCAAACAGACATTCAAAACATAGAGAAATATCAAAACGTCAAATATTGACAAAATGATATGAGGTTGTATTGCTGCCCCAGACAACCACTCACTGAGCTTCTCTCCTGGATTGTCTGGCCTGTTTATGGACATCCAAGCCTTCACACATTCAGCAGAGAGAAGTGAGGCTGGACTGGGCCTGCTGCCTGGATGGCTGAGAGACTGGAGGTCATTTACAACCCTGACCCCATATTTACTGCAGTGTCTTTGCTCTGTATCTGATCTATTTCTGCTCTCTTTACTTTCTCTCTCTACCTTTTTTCTCTCTCTCTCTCTCTCTCTCTCTCTCTCTCTCTCTCTCTCTCTCTCTCTCTCTCTCTCTCTCTCTCTCTCTCTCTCTCTCTCTCTCTCTCTCTCTCTCTCTCTCTCTCTCTCTCTCTCTCTCTCTCTCTCTCTCTCTCTCTCTCTCTCTCTCTCTCTCTGACGCTCTCTCTCTCTCTCTCTGCTGTGCGTCACTGCTGCTTTTCTTTGCTCTGTGTTCAGAAAATGAAAACCAAGGCTGAGGTGTACGACACTGTTGACAATGCTCAACAGGAGCATTGTCAACTACACCACTCTACACCACTCTCTCTCACACATACCCACCCACACCCACCCACACACGCACACACAAGTACACACAAGTACACAAACAGGCTTCAGCAGAGCTCATGCTTCCTGTGCCAGTGTACTGTGGCATCCAGATGGCCTCACAGCAGACCATCACAAGGTTAGAAACTCGAGCTGAGATGTCACAGGAAAGACGCGACAAACCACTGTGTCACCGACCATTATTTCAGCTCATCGTCGACGGCAACGTTGCGTGGGCGACTGAGCTTGACACGTTTCAGGAGAAGTGAGGCTGGAAATAGAGACACTGCGTATGAGGATGGATGTTAGAGGAACTATTCTGGGATGGCTAAATCGAGGTGTGAAAGCGAGGAGGACGTCAGCAGGGTGAGGAACACGAGACAAGCGTGTGTGACTGTTACAGTAGAGTTCAATTACCACTGTCTTGGATTGTCTCTGTAATGAGAGGCATCCCACTCCAACTGCCATGTTTCTGTTTCTATTTCAGAGAGACGTAACCATGACACCTGCTGCCTTCCAGAATCCCCCCCCCCCCCCTCCCCCTCCCTTTTTTCCTCTGTGCCAAGAATCATTCACAAGCTCCAAGTCCACACCTGCCAACTTCCTTGTCCTGTCTCTCCAGAACAAATTAAGAGCAAAAACATTATGCTCCGAAATTAGGGGTATGCGCACACCTAGAGACCCCCCCGCTTCCTTCCCCTCCCTTCACCAGGGGGATCGGAGGAGGGAGTTGGGGAGGCAGGGGGGTTAGGGGAAGGGGGGGTGTGTAGAGTGACAGCATGTGTCAGCAGGGCCGACAGGAGGTCTGTGTGGATGCCGTCACAGTGATCCACATGGAGCCTCTGCCCATCGATTACATGCCAGAGCATGCTGGTCATGGCGGGGACGACTTGGACAGGAGGGCCAAGTTGATCTGGAGAAGAGAGATGAAGGAGAGAGGGGAGAGGGAGGAGAGAGAGAAGAGAGATGAAGGAGAGAGGGGAGAGGGAGGAGAGAGAGAAGAGAGATGAAGGAGAGAGGGGAGAGGGAGGAGAGAGAGAAGAGAGATGAAGGAGAGAGGGGAGAGGGAGGAGAGAGAGAAGAGAGATGAAGGAGAGAGGGGAGAGGGAGGAGAGAGAGAAGAGAGATGAAGGAGAGAGGGGAGAGGGAGGAGAGAGAGAAGAGAGATGAAGGAGAGAGGGGAGAGGGAGGAGAGAGAGAAGAGAGATGAAGGAGAGAGGGGAGAGGGAGGAGAGAGAGAAGAGAGATGAAGGAGAGAGGGGAGAGGGAGGAGAGAGAGAAGAGAGATGAAGGAGAGAGGGGAGAGGGAGGAGAGAGAGAAGAGAGATGAAGGAGAGAGGGGAGAGGGAGGAGAGAGAGAAGAGAGATGAAGGAGAGAGGGGAGAGGGAGGAGAGAGAGAAGAGAGATGAAGGAGAGAGGGGAGAGGGAGGAGAGAGAGAAGAGAGATGAAGGAGAGAGGGGAGAGGGAGGAGAGAGAGAAGAGAGATGAAGGAGAGAGGGGAGAGGGAGGAGAGAGAGAAGAGAGATGAAGGAGAGAGGGGAGAGGGAGGAGAGAGAGAAGAGAGATGAAGGAGAGAGGGGAGAGGGAGGAGAGAGAGAAGAGAGATGAAGGAGAGAGGGGAGAGGGAGGAGAGAGAGAAGAGAGATGAAGGAGAGAGGGGAGAGGGAGGAGAGAGAGAAGAGAGATGAAGGAGAGAGGGGAGAGGGAGGAGAGAGAGAAGAGAGATGAAGGAGAGAGGGGAGAGGGAGGAGAGAGAGAAGAGAGATGAAGGAGAGAGGGGAGAGGGAGGAGAGAGAGAAGAGAGATGAAGGAGAGAGGGGAGAGGGAGGAGAGAGAGAAGAGAGATGAAGGAGAGAGGGGAGAGGGAGGAGAGAGAGAAGAGAGATGAAGGAGAGAGGGGAGAGGGAGGAGAGAGAGAAGAGAGATGAAGGAGAGAGGGGAGAGGGAGGAGAGAGAGAAGAGAGATGAAGGAGAGAGGGCCCTGCTGTGCTTATTTAGCAGCCAAACGGCAGATTTAGACCTGAATCTGTTAGGGTTAATCTGTCTCATCCACGCTTTACAAGCACCTTCATCCTGTCTCATAATTTCCATCAAGCTTTCTCTGCGGACAAACTGTAAACTGGATAACCAAACAGCTGAGGTGCACAAACAAACAAACAAAGCAGAATGTGCAGAGACAACAACACAGGTGTGCTTCCTGACATGTGACCCTGCTGAAGGCATTCCCTACACCAGCAGCCTGATCTCCTTTCACACCGTCAGCTCAGAGCCTTGCACCTGTTCCAAGCAACCTTGCACACCACAGCTGAGCCAGGAGCCTGGGAATGCTACAGGCTAATGATAGCACAGGAGTACTGTCTGTCTCTCTCTGCCTCTCTGCTTCTCTGTCTCTCTGTCTCTTTCTCTGTCTCTCTCTCTCTTTCACATGTTGTGGCAACCAAGGAGGTCAGAGTGAGGTGTGACCTCGTATAACTACAATAGATCCACAACCAGGGACATGGTCAGCACAAAAAGCCTTTTATTAACAAAAATCTATTCATGAGAATCAGTTTCAAAAGAGCCCAACTTCAGTTCCTCCTTGAACGAGGGAATTCCTCAGCTTACACGGGTCCTGTGTAGGGCTTTGCCTGGCGACAGAGATGAGCGCAAAGGGGATTACGGCACGGACAGCTGTACTTTGCTGGATTCCAGCTCTCACCCATTCGGCACCAGCTTTGTACTCAAACTCCTAAAGTCTGATGCTGGTCAGCCTTTATCTGCCGCTCCCCGAGCAACTGACGAGGCACAGCTGCGCTCCTCGCTGGCTGACTGTGGAGCGGGGAGAGGTAAAACCTGGCCTGGATCATCTGTTCCAGGGCTGGCCTGGATCACCTGTTCCAGGGCTGGCCTGGATCATCTGTTCCAGGGCTGGCCTGGATCACCTGTTCCAGGGCTGGCCTGGATCACCTGTTCCAGGGCTGTTCCAGGTCTGGCCTGGATCACCTGTTCCAGGGCTGTTCCAGGGCTGGTCTGGGGTACCGTTGGCTCTGTTACCGGGCTCTTGCTGTTTCAGAGGTCATGGGTTGCCATAGTAGTGTGTCTATAAACAATCATGAACGCAGGAACACAGGCACTTCTATCTACACGGATAAACAGGATTTACATTCAGGTATCTCAGTAAATCCTATCAGTTCTAACGCGGTTGTAATGTCTAGTGCAATCAAATGAATAATCAGCAGTATTCTTGGTGAAAAGCAGTGACCTATCAAAATGCCAATTCATTTTTAAATGGATCAACAAAGTAACTTTGACACAGACATATGCCTCAAGAGGAAGAATTCTTCAATACTTCTAACCTCCATCACACAGACAATAGAGACAGCAATTCTAAATGTCATTGTGCATAAATATAAATATATGTATTCTCTGCATATTGTTAGGATGAAAGCATGCCATCCAGTAACTTACTACACGCAGAGTGGAGGACGCATTTGGAAATATGCGAAAGTGCCTCTGTTGAAATGATTGAGGATCACCACTGTAGAGACCTGTCATGTGATACTGGATTCCATGGAAGCCCAGTAACCAAAGACTGGTTGAAACTAACGACACGTTGGTCACTATGACAGGAACTCATAAGACAAGAAATCAGAGTTTGGATGTTAGAGGCGACACATGACAAAACACATATAGCAGCTGCAAGTCAGGTAAGCGAACATGACAGAACAGTGTGAAAGCTTCAGAGAGTTGCTTAACAGGGACGAATCTTCCTGCGTCTAACGTAAGTAAGAAATCCATAAAATTCCTGCTCGTAAATCATACATACATGTGTCAGATCCTGTTAAGATAGGGAGCATAAAAGCATACTTCCTCAGTTCAGACACAAAACACACAGACTCCGTTTTTAATGTCTCAGTCCTTTGGGTGCTGATCTGCTGAAGTTGGTCTCATCGCTGCAATTTTCTTAGCGTCAGCAACTACAAATAAAAAGGGTCCAAAGTGATGTTGCACTATACAGAAATAAGTTTGCTACAATTCCCAAACCAGATGGTAATCAGGGTTATTCTAACGCTTGCAAACAAGCAGTAAGTGATGGCTGAGCGGTTAGGGAGTCGGGCTATTAATCAGAAGGTTGTTGGTTCGATTCCTGGCTGTGCAAAACGACGTTGTGTCCTTGGGCAAGGCACTTAACCCTACTTGCCTTGGGGGAATGTCCCTGTACTTACTGTAAGTCGCTCTGGATAAGAGCGTCTGCTAAATGACTAAATGTAATGTAAGATGGATTTCAGATTTTCCTTTCGAGAAATCTTCTCTTGGCAGAGGCACTTGTCACAAACAGAATGTGCGTCTCCAGTGTTGGCGTGGTCGTCAAAGTGTTTAAGATGGCCCAGAACAGGTACCCTACAGTCACACGTGTGTATGTTTGTAAGTGTGCATGTGTGTACCACACACTATAATGCCTGTGCTGTTGACATGCCGGGCCTTTCTTTCTGCTATCGTTACGAAGTTGTCTCTGAGCTTGCGTTCCCCAGACCCTTTATTCCATCTCTCTGATTCAACTCGTTAACTCCGCACTGAGAGGGGAAACATTGTGACAGGTTTGCTCGCTCACCAGCGAGTGGTGGAAGCCTTTCAAGTCACACTGAAACGTTTTGAAATATTCATAACTGTTCCATCAATAAAAGATAACCTTCGGCGAGGTTGAAAGGGGGAGTCCAGGGAGAAGTGGGAGAGAGAGTCAGGGAGGTGGAGAGGTGAGGAGATAAGAGCTGGCTTTCACTGACCGCATTTTCCCAGCACCCCAGAGACTTGCCCATTACCAAATCAACCAGGGGCATGATATGCTGAAAACCATCCCAGCGGGACCACCAAGCTGTAAACTCTGACGCTGGTAGCATTTAAAAAATAAGCTGTAACTTCATTTATCAGTAACAATCATGTCCAGAGTCGTGCTCATTGATTCACTAGTTTTTATGTAAGAAGTTGTAAGTGCATCCAAAGTTAAAATAGTTCCTGAAATCCATTGTTCTTCTCCTAGTCCCAGGTGAAGCACAATAAAGACTCTTGAATGGATCCAGTACTTCCTGAGTACCAGCTCTAATAACTCTCGCAATATGCAGATGAGATGTTAATATTCATAAACCCACAGTGACCTTTTATCCTGTTGCGTTGCACATCTAACTAGTCTACTGACCTTGGGCAGGTTGTGAATGAGAATCAGTCCGGCTACCGTCCGCAGCTCCAGAGGCCATGGTGTCCTCCGGCCTTCTGTCCTCCTCCAACACCCTGCCCTGTCCCTCTGTCCTCCTCCAACACCCTGCCCTGTCCCTCTGTCCTCCTCCAACACCCTGCCCTGTCCCTCTGTCCTCCTCCAACACCCTGCCCTGTCCTTCTGTCCTCCTCCAACACCCTGCCCTGTCCCTCTGTCCTCCTCCAACACCCTGCCCTGTCCCTCTGTCCTCCTCCAACACCCTGCCCTGTCCTTCTGTCCTCCTCCAACACCCTGCCCTGTCCTTCTGTCCTCCTCCAACACCCTGCCCTGTCCCTCTGTCCTCCTCCAACACCCTGCCCTGTCCCTCTGTCCTCCTCCAACACCCTGCCCTGTCCCTCTGTCCTCCTCCAACACCCTGCCCTGTCCCTCTGTCCTCCTCCAACACCCTGCCCTGTCCCTCTGTCCTCCTCCAACACCCTGCCCTGTCTAGACTGTCCTGGCAGAGCCTTCTGTTCAAGGTCTCTGTGTGTCGTGACACTTTGTTGATGCTGTGTGCTTCATCACTCTGCCTCCATGACAGGTCTCAGTGTCTTCTTGGCAGAAAGCTGTCTTTGTCAAGCCTTCCCAGAATGCACTTCAGTCTCTGGCGCTCAGCTCTTATAACGTCCCCCTGCTCTCACTCCCCTCTCTGTCTTTCCTTCCCTCATCGTTAACTGATGGTGCTCCTTCCGGAACTTTCTGTTCAGAAGTAGTCAGCCAGGTGTCTGAGCTCCAGATTTGAAAGAGGCTCTGCTTTGACTGAATGGTGTCAATGTTACCAGGTTTGGAACTTGCTGGTGCTACGTGCTTTCAGAGTCTATGCTGTTCTTGTAAGTGTTCACACATACACACACCTATACAAATACACCCACACACAACACACACATGCAGACACACACGAGCAGACACACACACACAACTCACACACACACACACAAGCAGACGCACCCAAGCAACTCACATACACACAATGCACACATGCATACACACACACAAGACTCACCCGCACACACATACTCAAACACAAAAACACAAGCCCTGTTCTCTCTGCTGTATTATTCATCTGGTTGTGTTATTCATAGGGCTGTGGTTGAGTCTATTCAAGGCAACGACAAGCGAGATAATATGACGCCGGGATCTGAGAGCACAAAAACAAGCTGATAAATAAAACAGCAGGGAGGGATCCATCTGTTTAGGTAAACCAGCGCATGATTACTGATAAAACGAGTGTCTGCTAAATGACTAAATATAAAACACATCACCCCGTCCCACCAGCTCAGCCTTCTAAAGGTTCGAGACAGACACAGAGGTACAGTTGATCTCCGAGTGAGGAGACAGGTCATCTACATCTGATCTAGCCAGATCTGGACATGTGCCCTTGTTAGGAGGTGATCGATGTTAGTTGCTTCGTCTGTGAGCGTTCTTAATGCCTTGGCTCAGTGTTTGGTCACTCTGTACCCCCCCGAGGTTTCCCAGAGACTCGATGGAAGCCGTGGGAGGGAGGTCAGAGAGGAGGGAGGTCAGAGAGAAGGGAGGTCAGAGAGGAGGGAGGTCAGAGAGGAGGGAGGTCAGAGAGGAGGGAGGTCAGAGAGGAGGGAGGTCAGAGAGGAGGGAGGTCAGAGAGGAGGGAGGTCAGAGAGGAGGGAGGCTGAGGGAGGGAGAGGGAGGGAGAGGGAGGCTGAGGGAGGCTGAGGGAGGCTGAGGAACTTGGTAACGATGTGGTGTGTGTCACACTCACTTGAGTGTTTGGGTTAACGCTACAGGAGATCTAAGCTGTCGTCTGTGTCGACGGGACAAAACAGATGCAAAACAGATTCTATTTCTGTATCGGTCCACTGTCTTCTGCAGATGCATGTTTCATGAATCCATTAACATAACACCGACACAATGTGACCCTGTGTTCATTGGAACTGTGTTCATTGTTGTCCCTCCCCACTAGAACTGTAGTATGGATATACTGTGGTAGTTAAATCATCATCAGATGAAAATAAGGTAGTATGGAATTAATCATAAGCAGAAGAATATACTGTAGGATGGAATATAATGTAGTTAAATCATCACTCAAAGAATATGCAATAATAATATATTGTAGATTGGAATACTGTAGTGTGGAGTCTTATCACCAGAAGAACATATTGCAGTATTGGGTATGTAATTTAGAATAAACTTTTGTATGGAGTTTACTGTAGCATGGAATATAATGTGAATATATTGTAGTATGAATATACTACAATATATCATCACCTCATGGACATATTGATTGTGGCTTTTGCAACCAAAAAACAACATGTTTACAAACGTCTGGCCAGATATGTATATATATAAAGAAGACACTTACAATTCTCTTTTAAGCCAGGGGATTCTGAGCCCATGGACTGTGATTTAAAATCACTACAGGTCTCTAATGGTTCTGTGATGGCTAAATTAGAGAGCCTGTAGGTCCATCAAAAAACAGACTCTTTCTGACCTATTCACTCATAAAAACCACAATAAATACATTACATTTTCTATCTAGTGTCAGAGAGGTGAAAGAGGCAATTAAGGCGGTAGGAAAGTCTTTTAGCTTGATAGGCTGTCAGCATGAGATAATGTGTTGTGGTTCAATGGACACTAATGCATCCAAGCCCATGAATCTCTACGTGATGTTCTGGGACTTTAGGAATCTGACAGTCTAAATAGTGTGTGAGAGATGCTGAAAATGCAGAGTAATAACTAGAATACATTATTGTGACAAGCCCAACACCAGGGACAGCATTAAGATGGGCTATTTGGCAGAATCACCAATGCAAGTGAATCACAAGAAAGCGAATGTTTAAGGTTAGCCACATCCAATCACCAAAGGTTCAAAGTTCATCATCTCATGAATAGACATTCGTTTAGCAGATGCTGTCGTCCAAACCAACGAGATGGACAGAGACTGTGGATGGCCCCACGCTGGCGTCAGGCTCAGTTTCAGGTGAGTTCCAGGTGTACCGTGTGTCTTTAAGGAGCAACAGAAAACAACTCATTTCTATTCCAGACACGAAGACTGCAGCTCCCTCTCTCCATATGGTGGCTCATCTTTCACACAAACGACACTTAAAATGAAGCCGTAAAAGTTCTGCAGAACTATCTGCATTGTTTATGCAGGTTGCCATATGTTCATCAGAATCATAATCAGATAGGGTTTTAATCGCCATGAAAGTTTGCACAAAGGAATTTACTTTGGCTTAAATAAGTGGTGGTTAAACAAGTCTAACTATACTATACAAAAAGTGCAAAGTCTAATGAACTAATACTAACTAATACTAAGGGGACAGGTATGTATAATACAATTCATGTAATTCATCTAAGTAATCTGAGATCACTTCCAGCATAATACTGTACGTTATCCCTTCTATAAGAGTGTTGGAAATTAGTGGGAAGGTCCTCTGACTTGAGTTTAGTGTATGTTTTACCATAAAAATATTAAGAGCAGGTAAGACTGATTTAGAGAGTTTTAATCTGCTTTAAAAATGTAATTACTAACGAATACTTTTGCACTGGAGCACGATTTTGTAGCAATTTTCCTAACATTTAAGTTAAAATGTTTTGATATTGGGTATTTTGTGTCATTGTATTTTGTCTATTTTTCCTACTTCCTCTCCTTGCCTGCTGCTGATCAATAACATAGCTACCACCACTGTGTTGTTCTCTCTCCTCCCAGGGGGGGATATCTTACAGTAATATCAAAACATTTTAAGGGTTGAACGTGCTGTGACAAGCGTGCATTAAGACATAATCACATTATTTAAGTAATTGGGAACAAGATGTTCTCTGTCAATGGCTACAGCTAACTCTGCAGTAGTCATTTAGCAGACGCTCTTATCCAGAGCGACTTACAGTAAGTACAGGGACATTCCCCCGAGGCAAGTAGGGTGAAGTGCCTTGCCCAAGGACACAACTTCATTTGGCAGAGCCGGGGATCGAACCAGCAACCTTCTGATTACTAGCCCGATTCCCTAACCGCTCAGCCACCTGATATACTTTGATATTACTGTGCCTTTCAACTATTCAGCTTCTCGTTGCTACAATTAGTACTTTGAGTGCCAGCCAAACTTATTTGAGATGAAACTCCTCATGCATTACAATAACACATACCAACAGCAGCAGCACAGCCATCACCCGCCTCATAGTCACTAAATCCAGTCAGATTAATTATCTATCTCTTCGGTGCAAGACAGACAGAGGCTCCTATAGAGACAGACAGAGGCTCCTATAGAGACAGACAGAGGTTCCTATAGAGACAGACAGAGGCTCCTATAGAGACAGACAGAGGCTCCTATAGAGACAGGTAGAGGATCCTATAGAGACAGACAGAGGCTCCTATAGAGACAGGTAGAGGCTCCTATAGAGACAGACAGAGGCTCCTATAGAGACAGACAGAGGCTCCTATAGAGACAGGTAGAGGATCCTATAGAGACAGACAGAGGCTCCTATAGAGACAGGTAGAGGATCCTATAGAGACAGGTAGAGGATCCTATAGAGACAGACAGAGGCTCCTATAGAGACAGGTAGAGGATCCTATAGAGACAGGTAGAGGATCCTATAGAGACAGACAGAGGCTCCTATAGAGACAGGTAGAGGATCCTATAGAGACAGGTAGAGGATCCTATAGAGACAGGTAGAGGATCCTATAGAGACAGGTAGAGGATCCTATAGAGACAGGTAGAGGATCCTATAGAGACAGACAGAGGCTCCTATAGAGACAGGTAGAGGATCCTATAGAGACAGACAGAGGCTCCTATAGAGACAGGTAGAGGATCCTATAGAGACAGGTAGAGGATCCTATAGAGACAGGTAGAGGATCCTATAGAGACAGGTAGAGGATCCTATAGAGACAGGCATCAGTAGCCCTTTCTTCCCTAAAAGACTCTGGCCATGTCAACCCGGGTTGGGCAATGTCTGGTGTGGTTCACCCTCTCTACTGTGGTTCACCCTCTCTACTGTGGTTCACCCTCTCTACTGTGGTTCACCCTCTCTACTGTGGTTCACCCTCTCTACTGTGGTTCACCCTCTCTACTGTGGTTCACCCTCTCTACTGTGGTTCACCCTCTCTACTGTGGTTCACCCTCTCTACTGTGGTTCACCCTCTCTACTGTGGTTCACCCTCTCTACTGTGGTTCACCCTCTCTACTGTGGTTCACCCTCTCTCCCATCTCTCTATAGTCTCTCTGTCTTGGGCTGAGCTGCACTTACCCTGCATGTGAGCGAGGAATATGAATTAGATCTCTGCATCTGAGCTTGAGCAACACCTCTCCCTCTCTTTCTGGGCTGGGAGCTCATTCGGTGTAGCAGTTTATTAGACGAGCGTCCTTTCTTCTGTTCTGATCTTCAATACTCTTTTTTCACCCGAATTTGTCAAATCATTAGGTTGCTTTGTTCACCGTGCAGAGGATGCAAATAACGCCTCAGCTGAACACGCCAACTGATTAAGATTCATACAGTCCAAAACACAGGAAATAGACTTACGAAAGACATGCAAAGGCCACGCTGCCTACCGCAAAACAACCATCCAGCGCAGTGACAGGTGATGTCTGGCCAATTAGCTTGCGCTTGGTGTAGCGCAGGAAGTGGAACTAGGCAGCCTGTTGTCTGAGTTTCTCCTCCCCCCTCCCCTCCCCTCCCCTCCCCTCCCCTCCCCTCCCCTCCCCTCCCCTCCCCTCCCCTCCCCTCCCCTCCCCTCCCTCCTCCTCCTCCTCTGCTTGAGAACGGAAGAGGGGGTGAGCAGAAGAGGAGAGAAGTCTGAATCCTCAGAATGTTTTCCCACTGACATCACAATGTTCCATTCTGTCTCTGTGGGTGTGAGGTTGTTCCCAGTCCATGCTAATGGACCTGAGACTGCTCATCTACCACTTGGATAAAAGAGTCTGCTTAATGAATAAAATGTAAATGAGGTTCATCGCTCTGTGTGACCTTGTGACCCCTTCTTATCTTTCTAGGAGGAGGAAGGTTTCACGTCTCTGTGGCGTTCCTGAACTTTGACCTCAGTCTAAGAAGATCAGCTCCTTCCTCGGAAGATTACTGTATGGTTCGGATGTGGTATAATTACTACACACTAATTACAATGTGTTGTGAGGAGAGAGACACAACACTCTATTTCCTTTCTGTGCGCGAAGGGCACATCTTTAAAGGCATCAAACCAACATTAACCCATAACCTTGTATAGATTAAGGAAACTCCAGTTCATTCTAATCAAAAGCTACTCCTTGATTATCAGCTAGCTATTTAGGAGTAAGCAAGGAGAGCCCAGGAGATCAGTGTAGTATGATGAAGACCCCCTCCTGCCAAGGTGATGACCTTGTGTTATCGCTGACTCAATGCCCATATGGTAAGAATGTGAGTACAGTAAGGCTTCTGTCAGCATCAGTTAGGCCATGAAGCAAGGTAGAAGTGTTTTAAAAGCCTGTTTAAATAGTCTCCCCAGAGGTCACTATATTTGCTGTGGAAAAAGACTGAATTATCTACATATATAATACAAGCGAATGCACCCATAGCAAACACATGGTGTGACTGTACATGACAGATTTATAATCATTCGTCATCCTCATTCATTCTGCAACTGCAATGTGTGCCTGCTTAACACCCCTGCATCTCTAGTTGGGGATCATTCATAATTTGTGTTTTGTTCGTCGTGCAAATTGTCACACACACACACATCAGCATAACCATGAGTTAGTTCGTTACCGTAACTCTACATTCCTCGGTCTCCCCCACGCATGGGGAATGTCTGTGGTGTGTCCAGAGAGAAAGCAACATCTGCTAGCCTTGTAGGAGCCATCCCATAATGCACTGAAGTCCACTGTCTACCCACCACTATTTGTACTCATGATGTCACACTCCAGGACAGGAAGGGTTCTGTCCTGGAACAGACAACCGCTGTCTGGTTCATGTAGCACTGTTAAGCATGTGTCTGTTAGTCCACGAAGCATTAAGGATAACAAGTCACTGACATTGAACATGTTGATTATGGATTATCTAAATAGTCTCACAGTTACTCAGTTATCGACAAATCATGAGAAGTTTTCACTACAACACTAATCTAGCACACCTGATTCTAATAATTAGCTGGTTGGTCAAGTAACTAGTGTTGAATTAGGTCAAATAAGTGTGGTTGGAGCAGAAACCAGGAGGCAGGCAGCTCTCCAGGAACAGACTTGAAACCCCTGGTATTGATGCTGCAGAACATCCACAACAGTATAGATGTAGCAGCACATCCATAACAGTATAGATCATGCAGCACATCCACAACAGTATAGATGTAGCAGCACATCCATAACAGTATAGATCATGCAGCACATCCACAACAGTATAGATGTAGCAGCACATCCATAACAGTATAGATCATGCAGCACATCCACAACAGTATAGATCATGCAGCACATCCACAACAGTATAGATGTATCAGCACATCCATAACAGTATAGATCATGCAGCACATCCACAACAGTATAGATGTAGCAGCACATCCATAACAGTATAGATCATGCAGCACATCCACAACAGTGTAGATGTAGCAGCACATCCATATAGATCATGCAGCACATCCACAACAGTATAGATGTAGCAGCACATCCATAACAGTATAGATCATGCAGAACATCCACAACAGTGTAGATGTAGCAGCACATCCATATAGATCATGCAGCACATCCACAACAGTATCGATGCTGCAGCACATCCACAAATATTTCATGACAGAGAATCAGAAATCTGTTTTCGCGGTTAACTGAGCAGACAAGTTGACTCGGCATAGATACGATTGGTGCGTAGAAAAGAGTAGGCCCAGGATTCAGGCTCCAACATCCTCGTATTCTGAGGTCTGCTTGAATAGATGAAAGTATAGAACAGTAGAATGTGTTTAAAACACACAGCAGGCAGGCAGACACTAACAGCCTTACCCAAGAAATAACCTTGACAGAGAACCAACAGCTTGAACTCAAAATTAATTATGACAAAATAAGACCCAATGAAAATGTCAACTGAGGTATTTTTCTATTGAGCGACCACATTCTCATTGTGAAGAGACAGTGAGGCAGCCTGTGTAATGTTTTTGTACCCTACTGGTAGTCTATCCCAGAGTGGACCACCCACAGAGAACATTAATTAAACCTCCCACTTGAAATTAACTTGCCGTGACGTATTTTTGTTTTGAATTTCTCACATGGCATTAGGTCACTTCAAACATAAAACCTGGCACACAGGGTGCAAACGAGGGAGAGAAGGGAAAGGAAGGCTTTGTTGTGATTAAATGTGAGTTTTTTTTAGCAGACTCACCTCAGTTTAAAGCAGACAGTGTTGAAAGAGGCCTGGAACTAAACTGGCACTATTTCACAGGCATTCAAGCGACCGGAGGAAGTTGAGCAGGCAGAGGAGATAATTACACAGGGACCCTATTCACAATGGTTCAGGTGGAAATAAGATGTGAATATATATTAATCCCGCCCCCTCATCTTAAAATGCTGAATGGAAATGTAGTTATATACAAAAAAAGGTTTTTAGGACCATGCCTCTCAGTGTAGGAGGGGTTAAGTGGCAGTTAAAATGGCGGGTTGCAGAGTAAGCAAAGCAAAGGGATCGAGTTTCACACATCTGAAACAGAGATGTGATTGGTTCAATTAACGAAAAAACAATCTGGGACAGCGTGAGTTACTATTGCTCTGGGTAATCTCATTCAGCACTCAGTCCCTCCCTCCCAGACAATGAAAATCAATAAGAAGCTAATCAATTAGCGCTGTGGGAATCCCAATCAGATGAGGAGGCTAGTGAAGAGGCCTGACAGAGCACAGCAGGTGCTGCGCAGTGGACAGGCTTTAGGTACTGAAGGGCTTGAGCCCTCTGCATGGATGTACCAGGGTCAACATGACTCCCCCTCCCCCACACACACACACACACACATACACCCTGCTGTTAGCTTTGTTAATCTCCTGAGCAAAAAAAGAAGAATGATTTCAGGAGGCACAGCACCAGTGTCAGGTCCCACTGTCTTGGCCACGCCCGGGTTGGAAACCTGGTGTGGAGGCTGATGAGACAGACTGGATATCAGATTCCCAGAATACTACTATAAATTCTATATCTACTACATAGAAAAAATGATCACACATGTCTCAAGACCATCTCAATCCTGCAGACTGGCGGGAAATCAGCCTCTGTGGCTGATCAAATCAAATTCAAACAGGGGAAGCGACACAGTCACCGACAGAGATGTCTCTGCACCAGCTCCTCTGCGGGAGGACTGACCTGCAGTGTGCTGACCTGGGGTGTGCTGACCTGGGGTGTGCTGACCTGGGGTGTGCTGACCTGGGGTGTGCTGACCTGCAGTGTGCTGACCTGGGGTGTGCTGACCTGCAGTGTGCTGACCTGCAGTGTGCTGACCTGGGGTGTGCTGACCTGCAGTGTGCTGACCTGCAGTGTGCTGACCTGGGGTGTGCTGACCTGCAGTGTGCTGACCTGGGGTGTGCTGACCTGGGGTGTGCTGACCTGCAGTGTGCTGACCTGCAGTGTGCTGACCTGGGGTGTGCTGACCTGCAGTGTGCTGACCTGCAGTGTGCTGACCTGGGGTGTGCTGACCTGCAGTGTGCTGACCTGGGGTGTGCTGACCTGGGGTGTGCTGACCTGCAGTGTGCTGACCTGCAGTGTGCTGACCTGCGGTGTGCTGACCTGCAGTGTGCTGACCTGCAGTGTGCTGACCTGGGGTGTGCTGACCTGCAGTGTGCTGACCTGGGGTGTGCTGACCTGCAGTGTGCTGACCTGCAGTGTGCTGACCTGGGGTGTGCTGACCTGCAGTGTGCTGACCTGCAGTGTGCTGACCTGGGGTGTGCTGACCTGCAGTGTGCTGACCTGCAGTGTGCTGACCTGCAGTGTGCTGACCTAGGGTGTGCTGACCTGCAGTGTGCTGACCTGGGGTGTGCTGCAGCATCTCAGACACGTCCTGCAGGTGCACGAGGAGCAGCAGGGAGCCGGCCACCAGCAGCAGCAGGAGCCACAGGGAGCAGTAGAGGGAGCAGGGCAGCTTCATGGTGAGGGGCCTCCTCTTGCCACACGGGGCTCCCACAGTCCTACACTCCACCCCGGGCATCCCTCCACGGCCCTGGCCTGGGAACCTGGGGACAGGACAGAGGAACCAGACTCTAGGTGAGTTTACTGTAAGAGAGATTAGGACCAGGCTGGAGGTGGACGGTATATGGACCAGTGACAATGACACTATATTACTGTTGCTATGCAAAGAAGTAAGTATGAAGTATGTATGTACAGTACCAGTCAAAAGTTTGGACACATTTTCCCATTAATGGTATATGTATATGTGTGTGTGTGTGTGTGTGTCTGTCTGTGTCTGTCTAAGATATATATAAGATAGCTATCTAGTTAACTATCTAGCAGAGTTTTGTGTGTGAGAGTGTGTTTGTGTGTGGACGTGTGTGTTTGAGTGTGTGTTCCGTGTGCTTGTGTGTGCTTGTGTGTGTGTGTGTGTGCCTCTGTGTGTGTGTGTGCTTCTGTGTGTGTGTGTGTTTCTGTGTGTTTGTTTGTTTATTGCTCAGGAACCCCTGAAGACTGAGCTGACTGCAGCTTGCCGTTCCTCAAAGCCCAGGAAGCCTTTGTCTCTGGCGCACGGTCAAACACACACAGCAGGTGTGACTAGCAACACAGATCAGCTGTTCAGGTAGGCCTACACACACTCACACACACACACGATCGCACAAAAAAACACACACATAATCTCACACACGGAAACACACTTCCAGCCATTTGCTCATTTACTCGTAGGGGAATGAGAGTGAAGGTAGATGATCCTGGGCAGCTAGACAGCAACCTCGCCCTTCATCTTCTCTGGTGTGTCGGCTGTTGATTGCTTTTCCTTGAAAGGCAACTGAAACTTTTCTCTAGGGGTGATTGTTTTCCCCTCTCTAATCTTCCCTTTAGTACTGAAAATGATGGGTTGAATATTACCATTCTAATCTGTTAGGTGTCTAGTTTGTATGCCAGCTGCAGGCATCCATATTGATCTACTCAATAGGGACAGATATAATTACAACAGTGACATTTTGTATTATCAAAGCAGATTCATTGAACCACAATGTGTTACCCTGCTCTGATATCTCAAATCAATACCTTTTACAATGCTGACTATTAGATTTCACACAGATGTTCATCTGCGTTCAGCGTGTGGGAATACAGTTTATGTTAAGGTTAATTACATTAACTACCGTGTAACTTCATAGCAATATCTATAGTAAGCATACCTATATAGCTACGAGGTAGTTAAAGTAACCCCTATGTAAAGTGTTGTTATGTAGTTAAATGGTTGTTAATGTATCCTTCATGTAAAGTGTTGCTACTTAGTTATAGGGTGGTTAATGTACCCTTAATCTAATGGATGTATCTTATTTACACCTGAACTGCTACCTGAAACTAAGACCAACTCGATGAGGGCTTACACACACACAACCACATCCAATCATATATACACACACACACAACCACATCCAATCATATATACACACACACACAACCACATCCAATCATATATACACACACACACAACCACATCCAATCATATATACACACACACACAACCACATCCAATCATATATACACACACACACAACCACATCCAATCATATATACACACACACACAACCACATCCAATCATATATACACACACACACAACCACATCCAATCATATATACACACACACACACACAACCACATCCAATCATATATACACAAACACACAACCTAAATGCCTACACTTAGAATGTTTGCACAAAAGAATATTCACCTTACAAGGGATTTTTGTCAAAGGGATGTCATATATATTTCCTGTGACCTGGCTTGTTCCATCTCAGAAGGGCTTGCTTGCCATATTCAGTAATCAGAGGTGTGATTATATAACATGATAATTATACCCTGACTCCAATCATTTTTACATGGTGCTAAAGAACAATTGTTGTGATTGTGAAAGCATTTCCCTCCTCCGACAGCTTTTGATTATTAACACTGCTTTCAACGAGATATATTGTTCATCGTGTTCATAGTTCATATACTAGTCCCTTGACTTCCTTTGTTCAACACTTCTTTTGTTGTTCCTTTGCCTAACCATTGCAAACTACAGGACCAGGAAGCTTATTTGCACATTTAAAAAGGTGCCCGCTATGCAACCTCTCTAATTTGATTTAAAAACTAAAACCTTTTTCCTATTGGTCAATAGTAATTGTATTTAGGTATTGAATACCAAATCAGATGACAGACATCAAACCGTCCAGGGAAACACAATCCTGTCTCAGCACCTGGACTGTTAGCAGTGGAAAGGGTATTTCCTGTTTCCTGCCTGCTCGTTTTGATTGAGTTTTAACTCTGGTGGAAGCGACTTTTATCAGATCGGCCAAGAATGCCGTATCCAGCTCAGAGTCCCGTGGTGACAGGATCACTATGACAGATGGAGAACTCACACTGAGATCAATAGCTGTCTGCACACACCACTGGACAGGCTGCCTGAGAAACTACAGACAATCATAGCTCTCTCAGAGAGAGAATGATGGAGGTGTCATCCGCCATTACTCACAGCAGTAACACACAGTAGCCCCGAGGTGGGTCATACACACTGAAATAGGAAACAAAAATATTGAAGCGTCCAAAATGTGTCAATATTGTGACTGCAATGCGATGAGCCCCTTACAAATAGAGTTTAGTGAGAGACCCTGGTTCTACTACGGAGCAGTTCTACTGGTGACTCTAAATGGTATTTGGACTGCCAAACATCCATTTTATGTGTTGGGTACATCTATACATCAATATAAAAAAGTACTAAAACAGCTAAAAATACACCAACAATCTGCTCAAGGTGGTGTGTTGTGAAGGAACGTCCCTTGTTGACTGGTCATAAAATCAGCCATACTGGAAGAGAACAAAAAAATAGCAGAGATATTTTGTTCTTTGCAACACGCCGATTCTGCTCTTCTAGGGCAATGAAATCGACATCTAACCTTCATAATACATGTTTAGCTCAACACCATGCAGAGGATGCAGAGCACAGCAGAAGCCAACATAAGATTATTTGTTTCATCAGAGATGATCATGGATTTAATCTCCCGTGTGGACCTCAGAGAAGCGTGTCCTGTGCCCTTTACTGTGGTGGAGGTATGACACTTCTCAACCCTGGGGATTAAGGGATTATATCTCTGATGTTGTGATAGAGATGCATGAACCCCTTTTATTGTGCCTCTCCCATTATTGATCTATCTTCTCCAGCAGTATTATGACAGGATTATGCAGCCGTGTGTTAGCCCTGACCCGAGGACTGAGATTGACAGAAAGTAATAATTCAATAGAATCTGTGAAACCTTGCGATACGACACGACCGATCTAAACTGGAAGCATCAGTCATCGTTGCTTTTGAGAAGCGAGACTTCCCTTTAAATCACACTGCAACGTTGTTACTAAGGAAAGATTTCACCTGATCCTCCACTTGAACTCTGAAGAAACAGATCAACAACGTTTCAACCTAAACTTTTCTCTCTATTGTGAGATAGTCAAGCGTCAATATTACCCATTTTCCTTGTATTCAGGGTCTTGATTGCTTTGCTTCCATCCAATAAAAAGGCTTCTGAAGGGAGCCATAGTTCCTTCTATTCAGCCACAAAGACCTCTTTCAGTGCCTCCTTCAGAAAAACGTGAGGATATTTCTTACTGTGGAACATAGGCTATTCACTGGATTTTATAATCCAATGAGAAATAATGAGGTTTTATCAATACTGTTTGACACAGGCCTGTCAGCAATCTTCAGTAAATGAACCCCTTAAATGGAAAAAAGCCTAACACATGGTTGTAATCAGTCGAATTTTTACATGACAGAAATGGGCCCAAGAAACTATACAATAACCTCTTTGTGTACATTTGTTTTGCACAAACTGGAAGAAACCCTTCCTACCCTGCCAATTGCTAATTATGTTGTTGCTTTTTACCACACATCAACAAATGACTCTTCGTTAAAACACCAGTGGAGAGTTACTGAGGTAAGCTGTGATAAAAAGCTCTAGAACTTTATGTGTCTGTTCTCCAAGGAAGCCTGCCATCCATTAGCTGCGATGCTAAAACATGGAGCTAAAAGATGCATGGCTGATCCCAACCCTATGTCCTGAGTGGAAGAAACACATCACGCCCATCTCTCCACAAACACACATTCCAATTGCATGTCCATCCCAAGAGGGAAGATAAACAAAACCGAATGACAGTAAAGGTCACTGTAACAGGAGGGTGTCCTCAGGGGGGAAGGAAGAAGAGACTGAAACCTGTTTCAGAAAGTCAGGGGATCGTTTGGATGTAATATTAATGGTCTCACCCTTGAAATAATCGCCCTTTGTGGCTTATTTGACGTCTCCGATGCATAATAAGGGAGTGTGGTTTTTCTCATTAGCCAGGTTCGGAAGCATTGTATTTCCTCTGAGACAGAATTTAAGGTCAGATGGTCTTGGTGGTAATTGAATCTTTATACCTGATTCAGTCAACACGCTGAAATACTTTACCATATTATGATCTAGGCTGTGGTGATTAAGCTTAAGAGCATTTTTATGGGCATTTTGATAACCCTACAGTACTGCTAAGCTACTCCCTATCATGCAGCAGATTTAATAAAGGAGGAAGTAGACCGGTCATAGAGGAGAACGTATCAGCTCGTGACAAATCACTTGACATCATGACATGTTGTCAGGTTGTTTCTGACACAGCTGACAGGGTTTTGGAAGTGTAGTGTCTGCAGTGTGTGTGCATGACAGTGGGTGTGAGTGTGAGTATTTGAAATTGGATGACTGTGTGTGTGTGTGTCTGTGTGTGTGTGTGTGTGTCTGTGTGTGTGTGTGTGTGTGTCTGTGTGTGTGTGTGTCTGTGTGTGTGTGTGTGTGTGCCTTGTGGGCTTTGGGAGTGCAGTGCACAGATTCCCAGCCCATGGCAGCGAGGTGCACAGGACAACTATTTATAGCTGAGCAGAGAAATAATTCAGTGAGATCACAGAGCAGGTTCTTCAACTCTTCTTTGACAGAGGAGGCGAGGGGGACTTAACAGATGACCCCCCCCTCTTCCTTCTCTCTTCTCATCAGCAGGCGTGACCGGTGGGATATGATATCTGCTTGAAGCATGATGGCTCCATCCCTCTCTGTTAACAGTCACAGACTAACACTGGAGACATGCATGTCTTCCTTCTGAAAGCCCAGACAGACAATACAGGAAATATCAAGAACACTGTATACTCATCTAATACAATAGCCTATCCTTGAACAGTTTACTGTTCAGATATTCAGTTTATGTTTATATTTAATGAGCCAATATAGGATTTCCTATTCACCAAATGAATAGCAGCCTCTTCATGTCACACTGAGGTCATTTGGAGGGATATTGGCTAGCCCCACAGGTTGGTTTTCATCCCTACTTACTAATTAAAGTAAAGTTGAACGTTTTTTCATATTGGTTTCAAACTCATGTTTAAACCAAAACAACTCGCATGGTACAGTACTAGGTTGTCTGGTCATCATGGTACTGAATACTAGCTTGTCATCCTTGTCATGTTTGGCTGCTGTCTCATCACGAAGTTTCATACGACGCCCAGTCCAGGGCTTGGGATATTCCGTCGTTGACTATTGAAATTGACTAAATGTTTCTGTCTAATTTAGTCCTAGTTCATGAGAATGAAGAACATATGATGTCAAGTTAATACCATGATTGAAGCAAACTCTGGTGTGTAGGCTGCTGTACCATCTTGTAAAACTATTTTGATGTGACAAGTTGGCAAAATGTCCGCACCTATTTGGTTAAATCAAGTCAAGACCAATCGTTACAACACTGTATGAAAATTTATGTATAACGTATTAAAATATTAATTTACTAACCTCAGAAGAAATCACCATTTGGCTTGAGAACTGAAGAGATTGCTTCTCCCGTCGGAAGTGAATGTTCTGCTCTTGTTCGCGGTTATAGATATTGAATTCTTCAAACGTAGGCCTAGACTATTTGACAATGAAAATAATACATTTCATAAAGTCGTCCGTCAGTTCACAGTAGTAGCAACATAGAGAGCCCAATTTCATCGGTGTGAGACGATAGATAAAGCTCGACGGTGACAGGGAGCGCATACCGCTGTAGCCAAGGCGATTTGCCAAATGTGACTAGAGCGCAGAGCGCGCTGCAACTCCCTGCTTCTATTTCTACGAGCGACGTCCCCAGCAGTCCCGTGGGAAGTGATGCCGCTGATACTGCCGTCGCCGCTAAGCAACTGTTACAATAATAGCTAGAGCTTCAAACGACTGCAAACCACAGGTAGACTATTGTTCGTTTCTAGGTTGGTCGACCGACAATTGTAACAAATAAATCATAATAATAAATAAAAATAGGCTACTATAGCCGAGCGCGCATGGGTGACATGAGTGAAAAGTTACCAATATATTCTTCAAACTAAATTCACCAATTCTCTTGCCCTCTGTAATATGCAACCAAACCGGCGTACCAATAAGGGCCACTAAAGCTCGGAATAATATCAGAAGATTGTAAGATCGATGACAGGTTAGTCTACATGGAGTGGTTGTTTCTTTTAGAACGTAATCTGTTTCTGTCAGAATGGGTACCTACTGATGTACTGGATACTTTATTGGGATAAATTAAATAATAATTAATATCAGTGGTATCGCCTATTTGTCGATTTAGCAAGTGACCGATCATAACCTTACCTGAGTTCGCGCAGCAGATAGGCTCGGGGTTGCCCTCTGGTGGTCTGGTGTGGTAGTCACAAACTCACACTCACTGAAACGGTTGTCAAAGCAGAGATGGCAGAAGGACACACATCCTTCACTCAAGTAGAAGTACAGATACTCATGTTTGAACAAGATCTGGTAAAAGTCGAAATGCTGACTACACATTTTCACTCAAGTTGATGTAAAGAAGTATGGGCTCTGACATATACTTTATCACTTTATCTTTGCGAGCCCACTTGCATAGCTCAATCCGCAAGTCATATGTGTTCCCTATGGATATGACAGACCAATTATTTATGTGAGTTAACATTAACATCACTGTTCTCTCACAGTGAAAGAAGAGGATTAGATAGGAAGAGAGGTGAGAACAGAGAAGCCTAGAACTTTTGTAGATTAAAGCAGGACAGAGTAGCCTACAATAGAGCACAGTAGATTCCTCATAAAGTACTCATCAATGATGCAAACGTTTTTATTTTCACCTTTTTGTGAAGAAAAAAAATCAACCTTTTGAAACGTATTTTTGAAAAACTTTTTTTTCAAAAACGTATTATGGAGTGGAGCTGAAGACTAAGATGTGGCAGGCCATGGGACGGCCCTGGAAGAGATGGTTCATTGGGATGGCAGGGTGGAGGAGAGGGAGATGCCCCAGCCTCGGGGCTTGTCTGGGGACACACTCACAGTGATTTATCACTGTGAACACCTGCACCCAGTTACCCCCCCCCCCCCACACTCATATAGGAAAACAAGCGGAAGAGGTTCTAGTTTTATATATCGCTCCTCTGAAGTGTCTTTTCTAATCTTCCAATGTGTTGGAATCCTTTAAGGTTATGAATGCAAAGCAGAAACAGTCAGCCAGTGGGGTCTTAAGAAACCTTGTTTATTGCATATAGAACAATAGTAAAAATGTAACAATCAAAAATACATTTTTTATACACATGTTGAAGGAAATGTTAATAGTGTACCCATAAATGCATAACCACATGAAGAAATATGTTGAAAGGGACTAAGTCTACTGGTCAGAAATCACCTTTCAGAGCAGCAACTGTACAGCGTTGGCTCGTACAACATCATGATCTTGGAACTACTGACCCTGACTCCATTGCCCCAAACCTCAAGTCTCATTAACCACATCTACAGATCATCCTACCTGTATGTTGGAGTTGGGGGACTGCTCTGTTACCCTCCCTGTCTTTCTCCAGCAAGCCAGCTGTCTAACGCGGGACAGGTAGAACATGGGCCCGATGTAGGTGCCAAAGCTTGGGAATATCCAGAGGACCTGCAGGACGGAGCACTGAGTGTCATTGACTTTTTTCTGGTAGTAGATGATGGATAAATGAGGCACCAGGGCCACCAAGGGTGTGTACGCCACCAGAGCGGGCAGCATCACCACCAGAATGCTTCTCACAACCTTCCTCTTCAGAGGCACGCCAGCCTGTGGACCCTCTCCAGGGCCACTCCCCCACAGGACCCACACCATCCCAATCAGACATAGAAGCATGACCAGGAACAGGACGGAGGTGGTCAGGGCCAGATACAGAACCATGTTGAAGACACCCAGGTAATAGGCCAGCAGAACCATGGCCAGAGTGAGCAGCCAGGCCAGGGCACACGCGGCGATGCGGTACTCTCTGCTGCGCAGTCTGAGGTACGCTACAGGGTGCGCGGCCGCCAGGTAACGCTCCACGCACATGCACGCTAGCAGCAGCGGGCAGCCGAACACGTTGAGGGCAGAGGCGGCGTCAGAGAGCATCATCATCTTCTCTGGGGGGTCTGGGTACAGGATGATGTAAACGTCCAGCGGCAGGCAGAGGCAGTAGAGGATGTCCATCAGGGACAGGTTGAAGCCCAGAACCTCGGAGGCCGACAGAGCCCTCCTGGGGCTCAGGAGGAGCCATGCCAGGCCCACGTTGGCCGGCAGGCCAGTCAGCAGGATGAAGATTTTGAATCCCAGGAGAAACAGGTTGGAAGAGTAAACAATGCACTGATATATTTGTATTTCCATCATCTCTGAGAGGAAGCATGAGAAAGGTGAACACTCAAAGTCGAACAGGAAGTGGTCCCAGTAGGCTGTAGAGTTGCTGGACGACGTGTTTCCTGAAGATGTGATGTTAATGGAGGGGTTGCTGTTGACAGCCATTACAAGCGGTTTGGGAGGAAATCAAGCAGAGCGTCCTGTGTGAAAGGTGTCAGAAAACGATGTTAGTCAGACACGGCAGGATAAATGGGTGCCTCGCTGATTAAGCGCCTGGAACTCCCTGTCACTGAATCTTAATGAATGTACCAAGGGTAGTTATTAATTTTGTTCACTGAAACAAAAATAATTACCGATTACACATTAAAACAGCCAAATTGTCAAAGAGAATTTAAACATACCATACAAAAAAAATAATTGCACAACTGAAGATAAATAAAAAGAGCAATAAGCTAAAGGTTTCAAAACGTCCATACTATTCAACATCAACAATGTGAAGATTAGTATATTTCCTATTTTGTCTATATTTGAGAGATAAACTAGGCTGTGAGTGAACTCACCAGTTCAGGTAGATGATGATGCACGTCTAAGGATCTCTGTGATTATATGGCTGCTGCTACCCTTCCTCAGGATGATAATTTGACAGACAAAGAGACCAAGCAGTTTGCATTCTCCGGAGACGGACCAGTGGATCTGTGAGTAATGGATGCGGCGGAACTTACAGGTTTGATGGGTTTTCATTCTCGTCGTTTTTACAAGTGAACAAACACTTACATGCAAATGTCCCAGGGAAAAGAAAGCTTTGTGGTCAGATGAGCTCCTGTTGACATTTGTCAACACCTTTCTCATGCATCTCTATTTACCATAATGTAAATGATCTTGGGTCCAAATGTTCTGCAGTCCCCCTCAGAATGGTGTCAGTGTCAAGCCGGATGTTGGAGCCTCCATACATCATGCTGTATGTTTGTTGGTAACAGGTTATAACAGAACATGAACAGCACCATGGTTATACTTTTAGAAATAGCTATACTTTCATAAATAGCTTTTATTGATAGAATTGTTTTTATTTTTTTTTACAAAAGGAGCCTTACATTTAATCTTCAAAATAATAATAATGTATAATACGTGTACAATGTTTAAATTAATTAAATGTTAGTAGTTAAGTATACTATTGTTTTGTTGAAAAAACTGTCATACGCAATTTATATGCCAAAATGGACAGCTTGACGCTACAGCATTTTGGCCTTCGTGACGTCATAATACTATAGGTAGAGCTGTCATACATCAACGGTGGTCTCGAGCCGTCGGCCTCTGACCGAGCCCTCTCAACCCTTGTCTCTGTGCTGGGACACAAGTTTTCCAACGTAGGTATGGAGTCATCGAAGCTCCCCACAGATCGATATTCGATTATCTTTAGCTACGGAACGATACCGGATTCAAAAGATGAATGTGCAGGTGCAGGTGAGGCCCATTGTTGTTACTATTTATTTTTAATGTAAAAAAAAAAAAAAAACACTCCTGTCAGGTGTGTAACAGATACTAATGTACGCATTCGTGTGTTCTTCCCGCCAGGTACTGATATCAGCTTCGGCTTCAAGCATGGTGTAGAAGTGCGCGTGACAAACCGTCTAGAAGTCCCCCTTACACCTGACAATTTGCAGTCGCTCTCTTTCAGTATCCCCAGCCTTCACATTCGCTTGAAAGGTATGATCGGCAATATTGGTTTATTTCATTATGGGAATGTGGAAGTGTATAGTCTTCCACCGGCACCGGCAGATAAACCTGATGGAGACAACGAGACATCCCTCGCGCCTCCACTGGCCTGCTTTTATCTGAACGAGGACGTTGGTGAGGTGATGCGCGCAGATCGAGATGTAACTGCAAGATTAGTCACATCTGAATGTAGACAACCTGAAGAGATTACAACTGACATATCTCCAGGTCAGCACTCCGGTTCGGAAGATTTCTACACTTGCTGTTCGGCAGGTTCCTCTCCAGCCACGTGCAGTGCCCGTTGGGACTCGGCCTCTGGATCGACCTTCCATGAGTCACCAAGCCTCCCTGGTGAGACACCGACAAGCGAAGGTCAGCGTGACGAGCTGATCTATGTGTCCTTCAAAGGAAAGCGCTACGCGCGCGTTCTGTCCCGCCTGATGTGCGCTGACGGTGACGTGGATGGCACCTGGACGGTGACAGATTTCACGGAGCGCGGAGAACTGGTGTTTTCTCTACGGCTTGACTTCATCCGACCCCGTCCAACCATACCGCGGGGGATGGCGAGAAGCCTATAACGGAATGATTTTGGCGTTTAACATGTTTAACAGGAGAACAACCTTGTCAGCTAATTCAAGGGTTTCC
The DNA here is from genome assembly GCF_963692335.1 of Osmerus eperlanus. Classification (NCBI taxonomy): domain Eukaryota; kingdom Metazoa; phylum Chordata; class Actinopteri; order Osmeriformes; family Osmeridae; genus Osmerus; species Osmerus eperlanus. Next base: position 21,959,523 of record NC_085022.1, on the reverse strand, counting down.
ATCAAATTGCAGGCCTTATGGATATCGACATGATTGTGAAATAAATGTATTAAAAGAAAAATCAATTAACTTTATCTTTGCCTTAAAATTGACATTTCACTGAATGAGCATGGATTCCCAATAGCTGCGACCACAGGGACATTTGTCTGGACAGACCAACCGGCCGACCGACAGGGCGAGCTCTAGAGCTGCTGGTCACAACCAATAAATGGGACACACGTAGAAGGATAGTAAAAGGCCGTTTTATTAATCCTTAACCTACCAGGAGGAGGCGGCAGTGAGAAAGCAACAACATCAGGAAGCTGTTTAATATGTTTGAGCCTGTTTGAAATTCATCCACCGCTTGGTTTTTGTTGTGGATTCAGGCCAATTTGCTGTCATGCCTTGTGAAAGGCGTTAAACGGTTTAATCCTCAACACCGACTAGGCAGGCACGTTCAGGTAGGCACCTTAAAAAACGAATGCTTTTGAAAATAGTAATGACTGTAGTTCATCGGTTAAGAAAATGAAACTGTAACCATTGCCGGTAAAAAAAAAAAGTGCAACTACCGGGTTGATTTTAGAAAAGAGTAGCCTCATAGAAGGTGCAATTTGTGCAATCGTGCAAATAAATTCCCTTAGCATTCTAATAATGTATACGTAATTCTCAAAAGAAATAACCGACCAACTCTACCTAACGCTTTAAGAAATGAAACTAGAGTGATGACGTAGGTTACAGTTAGACATCACTTGACTGAACTTTTGAACTTGCATTTTTCAGAGATAGCCTAATGGAAAATGCAGATGAAAGCGTTCGACTCTTACAATGCTATGACAACCAAATTATATCTCTCAAGTTTCATTGACAAACTCTACATAACGCTAATGTCCACCACATAGGTTGGACTACATAACATGACCAGTTATAAATCAAAATACAATTTGCACTGCTTTTAGAAAATAATAATACCAGTCATCTAAGTCTTAATGTTGAAGTGATAGGTGCACTTGTGCTGGTTTCTATCTCCAGAAGAGCAACATGGAGCTCCGGGTAGAGGAGGAGTATGGAGTGGACAGGAGCAGTGAGGAGTATCAGCTCCTTCTGGCCTACTGCACTAGGAGGTCCAGGCAGAAGCCTCTCATAAGTGCTGAGGGCCCTTTGCCACCACTTGCCCCTGGGTCATCCTTACCGGGAGAATTAGTACGTATTTATGCGCAAGGGGGACCACAGCCTTTAAGGCCTCAGTTACACGGGCCTAGAGACACCATCGTGAAGAAGAAGAAGCTAGTGGCAAGAATCCAGTGTCCATCCGGTGCCGATACACAACCTGGTTCTTCTGATTCTGGTACTATACACTCTGGTTATATACTGTACACTCTGGTTCTATACTGTACACTCTGGTTCCTCTGGTTCTATACAACAAACTGTGTATGTTGGTGTGTTGTGTGTGTTGTGAATGTTTGTTGGTGTGTGTGTGTGTGTGTGTGTATGACAGGAGCAGCAGACGAAGGCAGGGGTCTCACTGGTGTGGCTGACAGGCTGACTCAGATAGCAGACGATGTGCAGATCGGACCGAGCAGTTTAGAACCAGACGCCCCTGAGAAGCCAGAGGGTAGGCCTCTCACACTCTCACTCTCTCTTTCACCCTCTCACTCTCACTGTCTCTCTCTCTCACTCTCTCTCACACTCACACTCTCTCTCTCACACTCTCTCTCTCACACTCATATGATTAGGATAGATCGTATCATTGTTTTCTCTCACAGTGTTTGGATCACAAGCATCACATCTGTCTGACTGAAAGAGTTGGTGGTTATGTTTCATACCGCCTTCCCGCCACGTTGAGAACGGTTGTTTTTCGCGGCCGGCCCACGACATTCACAGGCTTGAACTTGAAAACAACTTCCTCTCTGCAGATGTGATTCAGAAACTGGTGGAGCTTCTGAAGAACTCTGGAGACCAGCTGAATGAGGAGGTAATGCAAGTGTGTACGTGTATCGGTGAGTGTGTGTGCATGTGTCTGTTGGTGTGTTAACCCTTGTGTTATCTTCGGGTCATTCTGACCCATCAGTCATTGTGACCCACCGTCGTATTGCGACAAATTTACCTCATACAAAAACAAAGTGAAGCATTTTCTTTTAACTGTCGGGCTGTCTCAGACCCCCCACATTGGAATGGTTAAAAGAAAATTATTTTTATTTGTTTTTGTATTGGGTAAAATTGGGTAAACACAACAATGGTTCGTTATGAACCTTTGGGTCATGTGACCCGAAGGCAGCACGAGGGTTAAATGGTAACACAGAACTACATTTAAAACCCATCCATACATTTTAAATGGGAGCACCCCCTGGCAGATCCAGAAGAACCAGGCCATGCAGGCCTACCTCCAGAGCACCTTCACCTACGCTCTGTTTGAGCAGCTGACCTCTAGGATTCAGGAGGTAGTGAGCGGGGGGGGGGCCGGCCGGACGGCCGAGGCCCTGGACCGGCTGGAGAGGCAGCAGATCGCTGTAGCCTTCGAGGTGACCAGCAGGCTGTCAACGGTCCACCTGCTGCCCATGAGTAGGGCCATGGGCTACGGCACTCACTACGTCCAGACACACCACTCCTCCTGGGTGAAGCAGCGCGGAGGCTGGGTGAGTCGGGTGGGGGGGCGGAGCCTGGGTGAGTGTGGGAGGGGGTGGGGCCTGGGTGAGTCGGGTGGGGGCGGGGCCTGGGTGAGTCGGGTGGGGGCGGGGCCTGGGTGAGTGTGTGTGGAGGGGGGGGCTGGGTGAGTCGGTTGGGGGCAGGGCCTGGGTGAGTGTGGGGGGGCGGGGCCTGGGTGAGTGTGGGGCGGGGCCTGGGTGAGCTTGGGGAGGGGCGGGGCCTGGGTGAGTCGGGTGGGGGGGCGGGGCCTGGGTGAGTCGGGTGGGGGGGCAGGGCCTGGGTGAATCGGGTGGGGGGGCAGGGCCTGGGTGGGGCCTGGGTGAGTGTGGGGGGGGCGGGGCCTGGGTGAGTGTTGGGGGGTGAGAGAGGTGCTGAGTTACATTATGGTAATAATGTTTTAAAAGCACGCAATTCTTATGATTACTTTCATTTATTTTGCCTCCCAGCAAAAAGCATTTGAATCCGAAGACATTGATTAACACCTGCAAAGAACTGCCACAGCCTGCAGACCACCATGGTGTGGTTACACCTTCACATCACAGCAGGATTTAGGAAACATGTTTTACAGGATTACAGCATCTTTAATATTTTGACATTAATTTAGACAAATGATCACCAGCAGTAATAACAGTTCAGAAGAGGCGATGCAGGGATTTGTATTTTTAAATGACTAAATATTAATTGTCTTACTGTTTTGAATGAAGAGTACCATAATCTGTTTAAACAAAAAAAGTCATATTTTTGCTTTTAAATGATATGTATTACAAATGCATACAAATAAAAGCTTGCAATCTACTAAATGTCGAGTGTTGGTCGTAAGACAAGAGTTGAAAGCTCACCACATACAACATTTACACAGGCACATACTGCATCCATTGATGGCACTTATTGAAAATATTATTGAAAATTAAAACATTCTTCAAGTTCTGTTTTATAGAAATGCATCTTAATTTGCTTTTTAATAACGTGATGTGGTCGAGCAGGGAGACCTGACATGTTAACACATCCTAGATTCAAGGGCCTGTCTGAGATATGGGTAGTCTGATACACAACAGTTAAAGCCTACATTGCAATGACATGCTCTATGTACAGAGCAGGAAAATCCTTAAATTTTGTGGAGAACATTCAACACTAAACTCATATGCTTCATTACGTACTGTAGTTATGCAGTAGCACTGACGAAGCAGGGAAAAAATTGATTATTTACATTTGTAAGAATTTAGAGTTGGTTTCCTGGTCTCAGACTAAGCCTTGCCCCAGACAACAAACATTACCCACTGACAGAGAGCGTCTCTTCCTGCGCTTGGGGTGTGTTTGTGTCACAGGAAATAGAATCAGTCTAAATCGCCCTGACGGCATATCGTCAGATCCCCAGGTAAGTGTTCATCTTGCCCAGGGCATCACACACGGTGGTGAGGTCGCTTCGGAGCTCCTGGACCACGTTCTCTATGCTCCTGGTGTCCTTCAGCAGGTCGATGCTCTGCGTGTACGGGTTATAGTACACTGAGAACGGCCTCTTGATCGACTTAGCAAACTCCCTGTATGGGGGAGGGCAGATTATAACAGGTAGAGAGATGGACTGTGTGAGGTGTAACAGGTAGAGAGATGGACAGTGTGGGGTGTTACAGGTATAGAGATGGACTGTTCGACTGTAACAGGTAGAGAGATGGACTGTGTGGGGTGTAACAGGTAGAGATGGACTGTCTGGGGTGATGTGTTAACCCTCGTGCTGCCTTCGGGTCACATGACCCAAAGGTTCATAACGAACCATCGTTGTGTTTACCCAATTTTACCCAATACAAAAACAAATAAAAATAATTTTCTTTTAACCATCGCAATGTGGGGGGTCTGAGACAGCCCAACGGTTAAAAGAAAATGATTCACTTTGTTTTGGTATGCGGTAAAGTTGTCGCAATACGACGGTGGGTCACAATGACTGATGGGTTAGAATGACCCGAAGATAACACAAGGGTTAAAGCCATTTAAGACGGCCCTCCAGAACCCACAGTTGCAGATCAACCAATGAGACAGATTTCCCAGGGGTGTAGTCCAGAATGCAGTAGTGCATACCACCCCCCCCCACCTCTCCTCATGCCGCCCCCCCACCCATCCATTACTGCTGTTATATACACAGTATAGAAGGTGCTATGGTCAGGCTGCGTGTCACGTAGACGACAAACCTACACCCGCCTCACCTCATCTTCTCTTTGGCTTCTTCAAAGCTGTCGGATACAAAGTAAACATCCTGGAAGGTGGTGATGAGGCACTCCTGGTGACAGGTGGTCCCCGGGTCAAACATCCTCACTGTGGCCTTGTCAGACAGGGCGTGCTGGAGTGGCAGGTGGCAACAACATTACACTTGTGACAGTATGATTGTGTCACACAATCACGCACAGAAAATTAAAGTATTCCAAATGGTTTTTGACCCTGTCTGATATGTGTGTGTACAGTGTGTGTGTGTGTGTGTGAATGTGTGTGTACAGTATGAGTACACACACGTGTATGTGAATGTGTGTGTGTTCTCAAGGAGTGTGTTACCCGTAGCTCTCCAATAGATGACAGCAGGCCTGCCCCATAAGCCCTCAGCTGGCCATCTTGTTTACACAAGCCAAACTCGATGGTGAAGAAATAACACTGCAGAAGGAAGACAGTCAGCTGGGTCACAATAGCATCACACCAGCTGGGCCAGACCAGCTAGTACCCACAGAGGGTCAGATGTAGACTAGCTAGTACCCACAGAGGGTCAGATGTAGACCAGCTAGTACCCACAGAGGGTCAGATGTAGACCAGCTAGTACCCACAGAGGGTCAGATGTAGACTAGCTAGTACCCACTGTGGCTAGTTTCTGTACATCCTCGTCCGATGCTCCAACAGACGCCAGACCAATCTCCTGGGAGAACTGGGCGAACTTCGGGTCGGCGAGGAGAGGGACGTGACCCAGCAGTTCATGACAGGTGTCTCTGAGGGGAAAGGTTTAAGACATGGTTGAGGGAATATAAATGATAAATAATAATACAAAATTCACAAAGAAAAACAAATTGTTCTGCATTTCCACACAGTTCACCAACCGGAAATTCACTAACTGTCTCAGACCAGGATCCATGTTTCAGTGTCTTTGTACTTGTATTTCTCGCCGACAAACCGGTTTGATCAGACGACAGAACAATAGTGGAGCGTGGAGCTATGGGTAGCTGTGGGGTACTCACGGGGAGGGAGGGAGCTGTGGGTAGCTGTGGTACTCACGGGGGAGGGTGGGAGGGAGCTGTGGGTAGCTGTGGTACTCACGGCTCGGGCGTGTAGAGGGGGTCGGTGCTGTGGCGGACGTACTGAGTGCAGTTGAACACCCGGTAGGCAAGGCCAGCCAGGAAGTCTCTCGGCGACAGGTACCCCGCGACAGGCCGCACGGTGAAGCCTGATCTCTCTGAAACAGTCACCACACGAACATGCTGTTATCTCTGAAACAGTCACCACACAAACATGCTGTTATCTCAAACAGTCACCACACAAACATTCTGTTATCTCTGAAACAGTCATCACACAAACATTTTGGTATCTCTGAAACAGTCATCAGACAAAAATGTTGGTATCTCTGAAACAGTCACCCCACAAACATCCACTGTGCTGATCGTACATGGGTCAGGGTTTCAGTTTTGATTTACAGTTTGAAACGCTTGACAGACCCTACTCAAGCAGGCCGCTGTGGACCCGGCTGTCCCCTACCTCTCAGAAACAGAGACACGCTGTGGACCCGGCTGTCCCCTACCTCTCAGAAACAGAGACACGTCCTCCAGTTGAGGAATGTTGTCCTCTCGGTACCCACAATGCTTTGAGAGCAGGGGGAGGTTCTTCAGGTACTCGCGGCAGGCGTGGGTGGGGTAGAGCTTGGTGAGCTCCCGATACACCACCCCCCATGTCCTCACTTCCTCTGGAGAGTATTCTATGCGAGGGATAGGCTGACCACTGGGAGAGGGGGATACAGGGGGGGTCATTTAGGTCAGTTTTGTGGCTTCTGTCTGACGAAATGTGCAACATTGCTATGATGTTTTGTATTGTCTGATGTGGTTCTGGTATTGTTCTGTATATGAGGAAAAATATTACACAGATATATAGTGAAGGATTAGGGAAGTCTATGAAACAGTACCCAACGCAGCTCTGAGATCAGACACCAAACTCACAACTTGTAATTCATGGCCACTTCCACGAAATACTTCCTTCTCTCACGATAAACATTATCTTTGAAGCCCTGGTTGGAGGAAAAGCAGGGAGATAAGAGATCAGTTAGGTTAGGTTTCTGGTTAGGTATAAAGTAGTTTATGGTTCTCCTTTTCAGCTGATGACAGCTCGTCTGACAGTATTTCATGAAACATTCATGAACTGAAGACTACCAGTTTGTCACTGAGAGGGAGATAATAATGTAGAATTTGAATGATAATCTAGAGAAATTACAGGATGGTCTGCATCCAGCTCTGATCCATACATCAGGACTCGGTGGGAACATTGGTCCAACTCTGAGATCTTCTGTGGGAACCAGGGCACCTCTTCCTCATCTACAACACACACACACACACACACTATACACTCTGCATGTACAGTGTACACACATACACAATATACACACACTATACTCTGCACACATACACACACACACTATACTCTGTATATGCACACACAAGATACTATGCAAATATTCATGCACAAACACCAGTGTTGGGAATATAGCGTTACTAACTCCACTACTTTTGGCGGTAACTACTAGTAATGTAACTAATGACTTTTTTCAATTAAATAACGCAGGTACATTACTGAAATTTAAATGGGCTCGTTACTCGTTACTTTTTTCTTGCATGAATTCCCCAATTTCCTGTTTTTAATCTAACAAACAAGTTTACGGCGACGCAGTGTCTGAATGAATCAATCCGCATTTTAGACTAGCACACAATGGCCGACAGTTCGGACCATGCAAGCTTTTTGTTGACATTATTTTTCACTTGTCCAGATCAAGGATACAAATATACTGGTTAGTTGTAGTTTGTGTGCAGGTGCGAGAACTTTATCCACTGCGAAGAATAGTAATTATAATCTTCACAAGCACCTAGTAAAACAACACGCTTCTACAAAGCTAATCGTAAAAGAAGCCAGTGCTAGCTCCGCTGATCAAGCAGTCGGAGCCACTTCATCAAAACAGCCGAGGCTTGATTTTAAACAGAAGTATTTCCAGTCTCTAAACCAGGCAGAACTAAACAGACTGATTGCCAGGTATGTTGTCAAGACATGCGACCTATGTCAACAGTTGAGTCCGTTGCCTTCAGGCAACTAATTAGCAACATACAATGATATAACATTTTACAGTTGTCTTGTCCCACACTGTGCCACTGCAACACTAAAATATTATAACTATCTGTGTGCGTTAATTTGATAATAGAAGCAGGAATTAAAAGTAACGCAAACGTTACTTTCCCTTGTAACTAATTACTTTTCTATGCAATAACTAGTAAAGTAATGCAGTTACTTTTGAAATAAGTAACTAGTAACTGTAACTAATTACTAATGTTCGGTAACGTTCCCAACACTGACAAACACACACACATTACTCTGCACACATACACAACACTATGCAAATATTCACACACACACACACACGCACGCACACACACACACACACACACACACACACACACACACACACACACACACACACACACACACACACACATTACTCTGCACATGTGCAAGTCCTTAACTCACATGATGCCAGGCACAGGAACATACATGAGATGTTGAACCAGGAGCAAAACTATAACCAGACATTCTGAGCATTCAAACAAATGAACGCATGTGCGACAGCCCACACACACAGCCGCAATCTAGTTTTTTATTCTCTCAACATTTAAGCAAGAAGGAGGAACAAAACAAAACAAATTTACAAAGAATGTGGAACAACATGAACTTACCCATGGTGATTTAAGACAAAATAGAGGAGTTGTCTACCTGCTTCAGCGGTCCACACGTGGGGAGGAGTGTTGAAGGAGACAATGTTGACGTGGTCCTTGAGGTGCTTAAGCAACTCATTAAACTGCTTCTTAGTGCAACTGCAATCAGCGTAGATCTCCACTTCCGAAGTGAAGCGCTTTGACCTTCTAGACTCGATGTGATTCAGGTTGACATGTTTCTCCTGGTGAACATTAGAATATATTCATAACAATTTAAAAAAGGTAAAGCATGTCAACACAGGCATTTTTGTCATCCATCATAGGGGAATCAAATGGAAAGTGTTAGCTTTCTATAAACATTAGTCAAATGTACTTCCTTAATCTTAAAATATGATTAATATCAAGATGTAACAGACCTGAAACAGGCGCAGCGCTCTGACCAGACATCCAACCTCGTTGTTGAGGGTGAAAACCACCGCTGTCTTCCCCGTCTCTGCAGCCTGGCTCTCTGTGTCAGGTTTCTCGTCGATAGGACAGAATGAGGGCCGTCGTGTCTGGGCAACAAAAGGGTTAATTAGCTTATGGTGAAGTATTTTGGTTATCACACCACACAGCAAATGTTGACACAACTACAGATTAACCAGAATTTAACAGGAAGTTAGATTTTTTTCTATGAAACAGGATACACTCACAAACAAAATGTTCAATGACTAGTCAGGCATGGGTGAACTTAATGGTGCATTTCAAATAACTTTAATTTAGACATTGAGCTTGAAACTGTACTGTGTTAAATTACACAAGTGGCGCATACAGCCAGATTCTGCATCAGATTCTTTCCACAAGCTATCAGACTTCTGAACTTTAAATAACTTTTAATCACTACATCTCAATGCCGCATGTGAACTGGTCTGTGATATGCAACAACTGTATTAATATGCTGCTGTTTGCAAGGGATTTTTTGTATTTGTATGCTATCTTTTTAATATGTGCAATATCCATATTTATTATGTGCAATAATGATATTTTACATGGTTATCTATTGTATAGTTTTTGCCTTTATTTTTATCTACTCCGCACAGGAGTACTGTTTTTAGTTAGAGCACTACTTAGAAATTTTTTTGTTCACATGTGCACAAAGTCTGTACTGTTGAATGACAATAAAGCCTAAATAACGGAATAACAATTATGTCTTTTTGAAAGGATAGGTTGTTAGATTATAAACATAGTTTATTGTGTTTTTAAGACCACAAATGTTGTAATATACCATCATAAATCATACAATGCATAACTTAATTCCAACAGACAAGAAATCCATCCAATTATCAAACCAACCAATTAGCAGAAGCTTGTCAATCAACCAACCAATCAATGCTCTACATAGCTAATAATTTATCTGGGACCACCACAGATATTCAGAATGAACACATTTATCAAACCTCATCCACCAAGCCCTTCATCATAATTGTCCAGCGTGTCAGGGCTGGACCACCAGTGCTGTGGGTACCAACACTGGGAGAGAATCCTGCAGGCCCACCAGGGTGCCCTCAGGGGCCCATCAGGGTGCCCTCAGGGGCCCTGTTCAGGCTCTTACCATCTGTCCACCAGTGTGGCGCTGGTTCTGCTGGCTCTTACCATCTGTCCACCAGTGTGGCGCTGGTTCTGCTGGCTCTTACCATCTGTCCACCAGTGTGGCGCTGGTTCTGCAGGCTCTTACCATCTGTCCACCAGTGTGGCGCTGGTTCTGCTGGCTGAACATGGCCGAGTCCAGGGAGAGCCCACGGCGGGCCCAGTACTTGCTGGAGAACATCATCATGGCGGGTTGCATCCTGGGCACGGGCTCTCTCTTCCTGGGTGGTGACGATGATGCCATGGCCAGGCAGGACAGCGTACCGCACAGTGCCTTGATGCTCTCCACCGTGTGCCTCGTCTCACGCCCCCGGGCTGCGCTCTGCCTCCACCCCCTGCCCCGAGCTGCTTTATAGGGGAGGGGGCTGAGGCACCGCTGCTGACGCCCAGTGCTGACACACAGGTTCATATCAAGCAGAGGTTTGAAGAGCTTTCTCCGCCCCTCGGCTCCACCAGTCAGAACTGTGGGATAGGAGACAGGTGTTGCTGTTCATTAGGTGTGTGTGTGAGTGGGGGTGGGGGGGGGGGGGGGGTAGGAGTGGGGGGGGGGGTGGGGTGACTTGACAAAATATTATCTTATATCATATTTAAGATTTTATCCGTGACAATGCACTGTTAACACCAATATCTCCCTCTATAGAAGGAGGGTAATGGGGATATTGCACAAGATGATGCAATGGAAGCTGGCTGATGAGTCGAGATGTGTTGGGCTACACAAGATGCCGCAGACAGAGCGGTCTGGCTATTTTCCCGCATTCATAAAGTACAATACAGGTGCGTCTGAATGGTAAAGTAGCTGTCAGTCCAAACAAAGCCGCCTCTCTTATTAAATCCCTGGGAGATAAGCTGTAGGCGATACGCTATCGGGCAACTCTGAGGCAATTTCCTGCTTGACAGGAAATGAAAGCATGCGGCGCTGGGAGGCAATGCCGGGCTGGATTTTTGTTCTAAAGGGGACTTCAAATTATGAGTAGATCTGTGTGTTGATACTTCGATCCGGAGGCAGCGCCCACCCCGCCGCCTCCATGCCTGAGACGACTCCAAACGTCTTCCATCAAAGCCACGGGGAGCACTGTGAACCGTCAGACAGACGAGCGTCACATACTGACGTCCGTCACAGACTTAAAAAGGGCGAAATGGCATTTAGAGCCGTGCATGGCCTGCATTTCAAGTGGAATTATGAGGGTAGGAGGGGGGTGGGGATGATGGGTGCTTCAGTTCTTCAATCGCAGTCAAATGCCTGAATAACGTCTCAGGCCTCGGTGACATTTCAGGACAAATTCAAGTACAGCATTTAAAAAAAACTAAGACGTGAAAATAACCACACGTGCTTCAATATTGGAGACTTGAATATTCCTTGCATTGACTACAAGTTGGACAGCAAGTGAAAATATAGTTTCATTTTAGTTGAAATAATATAACTTAATATCTTGCAATACACTCAAATAATCTAAGCAGAAGCAAGCAATTTATAGAACTCCATATTAAGTAAAAGGAAGACTGAGATGTACTTAATCATTAATCTAATCGAGTGTACTTTGAATTTAAGAATACAGAGGAAGAGGAAATAATTAGAAAATGTGTCATTATCACAAGATTAACTGCCAGTTCACAAGGATAAGTTTAAATAAACCCTGAATGATTGATTTTATTCCCTGAAGAAACCATTCCCTTCCCCTTAGCTTCACGTGTTAACGCTACTCAATACCTCCAGAAAGAAAAGCTTTATGAATATTGTTACATATATGTTAATCAATTCACTCAACAACAAAAAAAAGTTGTTCATAAATCAGAGCAAAACAAATGGGTATTTAAAGTTGATCAAGATTATGCTTGTATTAAAAATGGACGGACAACAGAAATCCAAAGACAATCAAATGTAAAGATTATGGTTAGTAACAAGAGGGAAACAAAATACGTTGCAAGGAAGGAAATAAATATTTAGTCTATAAAATATAAGGAAAATATTTTAATCCATGTAACATGGAATAATAAAAAATAAACCAAACTCATCAATACTGAAGTTTGAGTAGACAATGGTTTGCTTTTACTGTATTATCCCTGTACGGTTTTATAACTATGGTGGCTGTTTTTTGACATTTTGTCAATGGCAATTATAATGTCCTGCCAAATGTGCATGTAGTTAAACCAACATTTAAATTCAAAAACAAGATTTGGACATTGTGTGCATGATTCATAAAAGGGTTCCCTAAAGAATAATAGCACATCATTACTTACAATGCAAACTCACCTCGCCCATCTATAGATCAAAATCACTAGCAAGAGAGAAGTAATGACTCAACAAAAAGACAAAATGGTTCAAGAAATTACAAAAATAATAAACTTTGAATAATCTTAAATCCTTTGTACATTCGATTACATTTCTCTCCTCAAGAACTTGATATCGTGGCATCGACCTGTCGGCTTCTCCAGATGAGGCCTGCTACTCTCCTCATGGGTGGATAGAAGAAAAGTTTCTTTTTTGTCTGAGTTATATTGTTCACTATGATATGAAGGCAACTTTGCACCCGTTCTTAGGGGGTTCTCTTAAATGTCCGTGGCCATTGGAGAAGGCCTCTTGTCTCTGTGTGGATCTTGGAGATGAAGATGACTCGTGCGTCCCAAACTCTCTCATTTCACACCCAGGAATCTCTGTTTCTATGTTGAATCCCAGGATTTCACTTATTGCATGAGGCAAATCCTGTTAAAGCAAGAAATACGTATATATTAGTCTTCACACAAACCCTCAATCTTCCTTCATGTGGATTTTTAGGCATCTTTAGTTTGATAGTATAACAATGAGTGGCAGCACAACCACACAAATGTGACAGACAAAAAGGTTACTAAGATCTAGAAAATGTTATGTTTTGAAATTGCTTCAGACACTTTTAAAGTTTGAAGTTTAACCGTAAATCGTTTTCTTACCTTACAGCTTCTGATCTGCATACAAATGGCCTCGGCTTTGTGAAGGATTTCTTCAATGTCCAGTTTCATTGAAAGCTCATTAATGTGCTGTTCGAACAGGAAACAACAGCATCCACATTTATAGGGGACAATATTTATTCAAATACACGTGAACGAGAAGCAAAAATTCACTTCACTAGCGCAAATAACTTGCTTGGCTTTGGGTGTGAACACAGCATTTACCTTGAGGATTTCGTTGAAGCCGTAGTTCTCCTCCATGATCTTCTGCTTCTCTGCATCCAGGATGGCGCAGCACACCAGCAGATGGAAGTTCTGGCAGGGCAAGCCGGTCCACATGACCTGAGCAGGATCAAGCACAACGTCCGTCACTAGAACTCTGTATCGAGGTTTCCTCCCAGCATGGCAGGAGGAACAGGGGTGCAGGTCCTACTGAAGGAGGAACAGGGGTGCAGGTCATGCTGAAGGAACTCACCTCCCACAGTCGAAGCACGTCCTGAAAACTCAGCTCCCTTTTGAAGCGGATCAGTAACCAACGGAAACAGAAGTACAGGTATCCTGAATCCTGCGCCTCTGTAGGGGGGTAAACAGACCAGAACAGCCCAAGAAGGGGGGGGGGGGGGGGGTAAACAGACCAGAACAGCCCAAGTGCCGTTTTTGTTATTTAAAATGTATTTGATTTTACACATATACTGTTTTTTTATATCTGTCATTAGAAATGTTGAGAACAAAACCACAACAATGAGCTACTGCTCTCCATAAGCACTGTGCGTCTGGTAAATACAGACCGTTCCTTAACTTTAACTATGCACTTTTCCTTAACTATGCGCTTCTGATCCTTGATTTTTCTGCTGTATTTTATACATACAATATTTGTACCGAGGTAGATGGTGAGTGTGGTGAGTGTGGAGGTGTACCGAGGTAGGTGGTGAAGGCCACGTCCAGCAGTCTGAGGAGAGAGCTTAGCTGGATGAGCTGGGTCTTCATGCCCTGCATGTGCTCCTCAAAGTTCTGGTGCTGCACACACACACACACACACACACACACACACACACACACACACATTACATATAAGGGACTGAAGAAATATCTTATGTTGCTCCTCAAAAGACAACTAACAAGACAACTAAGTTCAAACTAACTTGAACGCCTGGATGTCCAGTGAGGTCCAGGAGACTGGCTCATCCTGGACACCCCGGCGTTCACAGAAGGAACAGAAGAAGACTAAAGCAAGGCAGCGTTACCATCTGATCCATGAAGGACACGAAACACCAGAAGGCGTCCACCTCGTTCTCCATCACATACAGCACTGGAGACAGCAGGTCGCTCATTCCCTGGACGTAACCTGAAGGACACAAACACATCAAAATCAAGACAAGCTCATAACAATATCTATGTGTTTTATTTATGGTGCGCCCTTAATTGTCAAGGCAAATCTCAACAATCAAGCAGTTAGGACAAAAACGCATTATGTGCTATTAAAAATGAAGCCTTCTTAAATTCTCACAACTTGCTAAATATTTCCAGTTTCAGAACCCTGTTCTATACGTTGACCTTTGACAGGATAGTTGCATTCAAAGATGGGGATTCAAAGGGAGTTATCAGGGGTGAGTCACAGGTAAAATATAGAATATTCTATTAAAAATCAACTAACACTACTAATGATTAGATCATGTTAAAATCTTCTGCCCATGTTTATGAGTGAGGACATCTGCATGGTCAGCGATCACTGTGTGCACTCACCCAGGTCAAAGTCGTACATGCAGTACGTCATCAGGATATCGTGCAGGAGGACAAGTCCTGGGTTGTCTATGCCTTCATAGAACCTGTTTGTTCGGTCCGTGCGGTTGACATCTTTCTCTAAGAGGAAACAGTGTGGTATGAAGCACACAGTCTCAGAGTCTGGCAGGAAGAGAGAGTGGATGAAGCGTCTCTGGTTGCCATGGCGTTACCTATCAGACTGCGGAAGTCTCTTAGCCGGGAGTTTCTTCTCTCCTGGTCCTCGCTGACCGACTTCCACTGCAGCTTCATCCTGAAGTACTCATCTCTAGTGGACCAATGGGGAAAGGGCAGGCAATGAAGTGGACCAATGGGGAAAGGGCAGGCAATGAAGTGGACCAATGGGGAAAGGGCAGGCAATGAAGCCTGGCATTCTGTCTGTGTGTGTCTGTGTGTGTGTGTACACGCTAGCAAATCATCCAGTATCACGAGTATAGGAAGATAAGTATCCTACGTTTTCTTCTTCTGGAGGGCTTTCCTCTCCTCGTGGGTGCTGTCCCATGGGAAATACCCCAGGAGAAACTTCCAGGTCTCTTTCCTCAGTGCGTGGCACAGACCCTGCAATGACAAAAACAAATCAGAAAGAAAAGGTTTATTTATTCAGTGCACTAAAAGCTGACCTTTTAAAAGACCTTTAACATCCACCTGGAGGGATTTCCCAGCATGATGGATGTACGTGGGTGGAGAAGACAGCCTGTTTAACATACCCCCTTAAATATAGCTTGTTTGAGGTGGGGCACGTTGTGAATTCTTCCCTCTGGATCTTGGTGTTCCGCCAGATCCTCTGCTGACAGCGGGCTCCTCCTCTGCACATCTGGCCTGGCACCCAGGTCGATCTGACACAGGCGGGGGGAAGCATTACGACTCCCAAACACTCGAGAAGAAGACCTGTCAATCACTTGGTTCGTTTAGCAGTCGCCTTCATCCAAAGACACTTCCACATACATAAAAGTACAGCAGATCGTAGAGGACCAGTCTTTCAGTGGTTTAAAGACAAGGAAGTGGTTGTTCACTATGAACACTGGGGGTGGGAATCTTTTGGTACCTTATGGTTCGAATCGATTCTTAGGGTCACGATTCGAAACATATCCATGTCTGCCTGCCACCTCGGTGCCCCTCATGTCTGCCTGCCACCTCGGTGCCCCTCATGTCTGCCTGCCACCTCGGTGCCCCTCATGTCTGCCTGCCACCTCGGTGCCCCTCATGTCTGCCTGCCACCTCGGTGCCCCTCAGAACAGCACCAACATCCTCGCTCAGCGGCACAGCTGGATAAAAGCGCCAGCTAAATGAATATACCACATCACATATGCGTTGCTTCTTGTGGACCACTCACCCTGGTAATGACCTCGAAGCCTGGCTCCTCCTGCTGGTTGATCTCCAGGCCTGGGATGACCTCTCCCAGCAGGTCTGCCACATCCTCTGGGGGGCGCTGTTGCTGCTCCTCCGAGCCACGGAATGCATCGAAGATGTAGTTGGTGACCTTGGAGAAGCCGCCCAGAGTGGTCACGTACGGATCCTTCTTCAGCTTCTGTGGGGATGGGAGGGCGTGGTCAACAGCATGATCAACATCATCCCCTCACGCACATTTCAATGCTTGTGTGACGGCTGACACCTTACATCAACGAGGCCGAAGTTGTTATCGTCTAGAAGATTCTCAAAGGACTGGGAGAGAGCTTTGTTGTGAGTGCTGACTAGCAGGCAGCCTTCATCCTCCGGGTCTCTGGAAACGAGAAACACATACACAAGTGCTCAATAGCGTGCAGAAGTGTTCAGGCTTCCTCAAGAACGAAACCAAACAAACAAGCTTGAGATCGGAACATCTAGATGTCTGCACCACGGTAACAGCACCACGGTAACAGCACCAGGTACCATTGTGAAGAGACACGTCCACGCAGTCAATTATAGCTTTCTTGCAATTAATTTCAACACCTTTGAGGTTCATCACACCTCTACCTGCCGTCATAACACACGCATGATATCACAGACCATTTTCATAACTCAAAACCTGAAGACACAGTTAGAGGAACTGCTAGGATTATGAAAAGCCTGGATAAGAACTTTAATAACAGCTACCACCTCAGAGATAAAGAATTCCCCACAGACTGGAGAAACAATCTGTGATGTTTGGCTACCAAAGAAAGCCAGACTCTTTCAAGATGACAGTTGTTTTCCTTGAGGCTGCTCGCTGACTCACAAAAAGAATGATCACAAAAAAGGCAGAAAAGGAGAAAAGACAGTGGCTCAAACTCTGACGAAGAGCGACTTTCCGCAATCTCTGTTTCGTTTAGGAGTAGCAGATGTTGTTATCACCGCCAATCATCTTAACAGTTTGGATTTACGTAATCACGTAATTGAGCTACTTTTAGCACATTTTCAGAGTACAAGCGCAGTGCAACACGCTCTCGGATTCAATGTGTTTTAGTTTTTAATCCGTTTGTCTTCTGTTGTTGTTTATGCAGCTATTAAAAAAAACAATTGAGTCACAGACGCTCGTCCATTCTACATTTTACATCTTGTTGGTTAACGGTTCATGGCCATTAACGAGCGTTGGCTATCGGTCAGAAAATATATTCAAAATGACCATCCCTCCCTGAAAGGCTTCTGAGGACCCCATCTGCTGGACAATAACCACAATGCACCACACCAGGTGAACATTTGCCTTTGTTGCTCTCTCAAAACCTGGTTTGCTGGGCCTGTGTACTCACTCGCTAAGCACTGTGTATCTCCTCAGACAGTCCAGGAAGCCTTTACTGCCTCCTTGGTGAAAATGCAGTGCTGGCAGGGCAGAGGAGGGCTCCTTGAGCTGGAACACCAGGTAGGACCAGCCCTCTTCCTTCACGGTGATGGACCTGAGGTCATACACACTGAAGGTGAAGGAGTACTTGCTCTTCCCATTAGTGTGGTTCAAAGCACCTAAAAAGCAAATGCAAAAATACATTTAAAAAGGAATAATGTACAAGTTCTCTACAAAATAAATTCCCTTACATATCAACCAGCGTATGAAAACAAGCCTGAAACCCCACCGTCGCCGTTGGTGCAGGGTTTCCTCTTGAAGGTGACGGCGTGGATCATGTCCCACTCTGTCTCGTAGCTCTGCTGCTGTTCCACCTGGGGCTTCTCCCCTGGACCCCTGGCCCACTCCATCACTGAGCTGGAGTCCTGCTCAGAACACACACCGGCTTCATCAGGGAGCCATGACAACAGCAGCTCTCCACCAGACTCAAGTCACTGCCTGGACTCACATGGGCTTTAGAAGAACATAGCACAGAGCAACGAGAACAGCGCCATATCTTAAGTGCAACCTTATAAACTATTTAGGAAATTCTACATCAGGATTCTCAAATTTAGAATGCAGGAGAGGACAGTTAAAAGCAGCTTTGGGTGACCTTAGGGCAAGCAGGAGGTCATTTCCAGGTGGAGTTGAATAGTTGCATCTTTAGACAAAACAGCCACCACAATTTAAATGTTGCAGGGAGAATGCAGGAAAATATCTCTTTACGGTTTGGATTTGGTCACCTCACCTAGTATGCTGTGAGATCAGTTAAATACCGCCACCCCTGTTTTTTTCTGTATAATATTGCAATTATGCAGAAAAGGAGCCCAACCTTGCCAGCGCACAGCATGTTGGATGGGTCCACACTGTCTTCCATAGGTTTGTATTCCACAACAATGTCGCCATCCTGATTTTTGGGGGGGAAACAAGAAACATATTACTCCAAAATGTCCCTTCTTGAATTGTACATTAATTCCAAATGCTAAAAACCACATGTACCTTGTCAATTAATCTCAGGAAACCTGGGGAGAGAAGGTCTTGCTCATCGCTGTCGTCATTGCTTGAATGTATGAACACACCTTCATGTTCAAATACAACCTCAAAGGAGCATAAATAACACACCGTTACAAGAAAACGTTTCAAAAGAGTTTATTCACTTGGAAATGGTAACGTAGATAGTGTAATCATTATGCTGTACGTATAAACACACTGCACGCACTGAACTGTGGTAGCCAGCTATACCGCTTAACACGTAGCTAGGCTACCTTCTACAAGTCCCTGGTAGCATTTACCTACAGCTGTACTACATTATTGAACGAAATAGGGAACTTTCCATAAAATAAAGTAGTTATTTAGACTAGTTTGCTGTTAGCTAAACTTCAAATAGAAGGCATGGGTCTTTCGTAGCAATTAGCTAGCACACCGTGGTTTGTTACTAGCTTTATTACTAATCTCAGTTACTGCCTGAATACACCAGGTTCCAGCTCCAACGTTAGCTATTTAGATAGCTAGCATTGAATGGTTCTTCTAATTTGACCAGCGAGAACATATCACTAGCATTCTTTAACAAAACGAGTCCAAATTAACCCAAACTGAAGGCAGTTGAAGGCAAGCTAGCTAGACTAGTTAAATAGCCACGTATCTGTCGATCTCTGATAGGATCCCATGCTTCGTGACGTGTCCAAAAATGCTAACGTGTAATGCTTGCACTTGCAGTGACTCGATATGAAAGAAGGATATATAGCAAGCTTTATTATTTTTTCTTTGTTTGTTTTAGCTAGTTAAATGATTAACCAATTACGGGGCTATGAAACGGTGTCTTTGAAGATTAATTTAATCGACATCACCTCATCAACTCGAATAACTCTTGGTAAATTAGCACACTACAGTTCTGTAGCTGGCGAGGCTAGGGCAACTCAAAACAAAAGCATGGTTGGACATTATTTGTATCTATCCATTGTTTCTTCATATTGACTAAAGTATTTTCCTACAGAAGTCAATCTATTAACTCGCAAACACACAAAATAAACACATTCCAACGGTTATGTATTTGCAATACCTTTGGAGGAGTATCAGCCGCCATGTCGCCTGCTAGCAAGCACTCACGACTCGACTAGCTACGTAGCATAGCTCACGTGCCTGTCAGCTTCCACAACAACAGTGACAAGTCATCTTCCGCAAATTTCTGATTGCGCATGCGTGAGCACCAGGCGTTTCCATGTATTTGGCAGTAAAGAGGGGTTCATCACAGACAGTAGGAGCCGTTTTAATGCGTGTATTTTTGATCTTAGAATGACTTAGTTATTCCAATAATTAATTGTTCAGGTGGCATTAATATATGATTAGAATTAAATAAATAAAAAACGTTATTGTCCATCCACATTGGGGTAGATGTGTCATGTTATGCCAGGTTGCTTCGCGTTGTTTTGTCCTAAGAATTTCAGTGCCCAGTCTGACATTGTGTTGTTCTGTGCATCTGACAATAAAAGACTTGAACTAGAAAGTGCTCTTTACAAAGACAAACACAAGTTTTGTCTGGCTTACTGAATGACAGCAAATAGCATAGAAGCACTATATATAGGTTAAGCAGTTAAGCAGTATATATAAGTCAATATAAGTTCTTTGATGACAGTAAGGGTATTGGAATGCAACCACGGACACTCTCATAGGGGGATATTACGCCACTTCCTGGTAAGCGAAACCACAGGAAGTAAGAACGGCGAAGCTAGCGCACAGGCTAGCTAGCTAACTGTGCTATTGATCATAATACTTCTAAACATCTTTGCTCTACTATTAATGGGTCCGCTTTTGTAATTATAGACAGATGTAGTGAGTTTACCTTTACACGTAACGATCAAGCTGTACTAGGCTACAAAATGGATTTAAAACCGAGCAATCTGTCTCCGAGAGAAGAAGGGGAGCTCGAAGACGGAGAGATATGCGATGATGAAACCGAGGAAAAGGTGCTTGTACAGCAGGGATTAAGGCCTAGTAGTAGAACGATCCCTAATTCACAACGTACACGAAAATCGAAGCAAAAACCGCACATGTTACCTTCGCTTATACCACAGGATTTTCGACTATTAATGCCATACAACCGCGGACCTCACTTGCACAGTCCCTTTCCCATAAATCACCGACAGCAAGGGGGACCCAGTGGACCAGACCGACCACCACCACCGGGACTACCGTTGGGGCCAGACCAGAGGCCACGCTCTAGCTTTTGGGAACGAAGTCATAGTGCCTTGGGAAGATTTAGACATCGGGGGAAGCCAAATGAAGGACACGGGGATTGGGACAGAGTAGGCTGGGGAGACTTGCTTGCTGGAGGAAGAGAACCTGGGAGAGCTCCCCCGGGTCGTTATGGGTCCGGGGAGAATCACAACAACATCAGAGAATCTCCCACAAGAAGTATCCTTTGTTATTGATTCTTAATAACTAACAAAAATGTCTAAGTAAGCTAATTGGCACAACATCGGCTGGTATGTAACCGGCTTGTATGTCCCTAGATGGTAAGGTAACACGGGGAATGACGTGGTTTGTCAAGGCTGTGGCTGACATGTCATGAACGTGTTGCTAGAATATTTAACGTCAGTATATTACATATAACGTTAGCCATATTACACTAGCCTTGTCCTTTGACGACTGTATTTTATGTGGATTAAATTGCTAACAATAATTGTAGCAAGAAATAGGCCTAATTGTAAGTCATCATGTCGATTTTTTTGAAGAAATGGGCTTGTACGTAGAGTATACTGTAATACAGTTATAGTTTAAAGCCTAATGTTTGTTTGTTTTTTTTTGGGGGGGGGCGGGGGGGCTTACATGACACCAGAAGACCACTTCAATTACCTAAGTCTTTCCTTGACCTACTATCTTCAGACAAAGTATTTGCGAGGAACCAGATGAGGAAACCAGTTCATAATGTTGCCAAAACCGAAAATGGGGTTGACGAGAGCTTTGAGGATTTGCTCTCAAAGTACAAGCAGATTCAGTTGGAGCTGGAATGTATTAGGAAAGAGGAAACAATGGCTCTAAAACCTGATGAGTCACCTTCCAAAGAGGCTGAAGTCTCAGTCAGTATTTCCAGAGTCGACCCAGTAGCCGACACAAACACTGTTCCCAGCGACGATGCAGCTGATGACACAGAGAGAGCGGAGAAAAAGGCCTTCCAAGCCTTCCCCCTCAAGCCTCTCCGCCAGAAACTCCTTAAACCTGCCGAGTTGGATGCTCTTAAAACCAGACCATCAGAGCTGGAGATAAGGGATGGCGACCAGGAAGCTGAAAAGGAGAGTGTCGAGGAGACCGGAGTTGTGGAAGAGAAAGGCCCAATCGACCTCACTGCCAATTCAGAAGGTGCGTAAGAATAAAATGTTGCCACTATTTACTCAAAAATGCTTTTCGTAACCTCAGATCCCATCAGTATTTGGGTGAGAATGTATGTTATTATAGTTTTGCTATAAAGAAGCACCATACTTTCAGGTGAGGAAGGAAAAGAAGAGGGAGAAGATGACAAGACAAACGCAGGCATGTGCTGCAGCGAATCAGACGACTCCCCTCCGTCCCCTGTCAAAGTAAGTAGCTCGGATCTCATTTATTTCGTATGTTGTTCTTGATTAATTTGTTCACAGCACAGCCGTCTTTCTGCCTGCTGGGAAACGGCCATCTCTGCGCATCGCCTCATTCAATTTCTGACCATTTCAGTAGAACTAGCAATGCCAGTCAATCAAATGTACAACATTTGAGCAAAAATGGTCCCCAGCAGTTTCTCACAGAAGCCGTGTGTGCCCAGCCCTGCGCTCCCCAGGTGAAGCTGAAGGGAAAGGGGAAGGACGAGGACGAGGAGCTCTCGGAGCTGCAGCTGCGGCTGCTGGCCCTGCAGTCCGCCAGCAGGAAGTGGCAACAGCAGGAGCAGCAGGTGATGAAGGAGAGCAAGGAGAGGATTGCCAAGGCCTCCCAGGAGAAGAGCGCCTCCCCCAGCGCCGGGCCTCCCGACCGGGGACGTGTTACCACGCGGTCAGCCTCTTCCGCTGCAGCTGAGAGGGCCAAGGCGCTGGCCAAGCCCCAGGAGAGGGCCAAGGTGCTGGCTAAGCCCCAGGAGAGGGCCAAGGCTGGGGCCAGGGCTCCAGGGGAGAGGGGTAAAGGTCCAGCCAAGCCCCAGGCAGGGAGGAAGGCTGTCAGCCCGGGGGACAAGGGTCCAGGTAGGATCCTCCATTACTGGAACCATCTTCAAATAACACAGCCTGGGTTTTCTAGCAGCTTCTGACATTTTTAAATACTAAATTCTTTGTCTCTCGTCTTCCCTCCTTCCCCCTCATTCCTCCAGGGTCGGCTGCCAAGCAGGCCTTCAGGAAACAGCAACTGCATACCTGGAAGCTGCAGCAGCAGAGGGAGGTGGAGGAGAAGAGGAGGGAGGTGGAGGAGGAGAGGAGGGAGGTGGAGGAGGAGCGGCGGAGGAGAGAGGAGGAGATCAGGAAGATCCGGGACCTGTCCAACCAGGATGAGCAGTACAACCGCTTCATGAAGCTGGTTGGGGGCAAGAGGCAGACCAGGAGCAAGGTGACACCTTACATTGACTCCTATAGTCGTTTATGTCGTTTTTATCCAAAGCAAGTGCATCAGATAATCAAAGATCAAGTCTTGGATTTCTTTTGGGGTTAATAAAGTGTACAGTTCTTACAGTGGTTAGTGTAACAGCAACATCATATCTAGCGATGAACCCAGGCCCTGGTCTACATTATGCTGATATGGTTTTGAATGTGTGTTCATCAGTCTAAGGACAACGAGCGGAAGTCAGTGAGCAAACAGGGACTGGACACCTCAGGCAACCTGTACCAGTACGACAACTACGACGAGGTTGCCATGGATACTGACAGTGAGACCAATTCCCCAGGTGAGCACACAGCTCACCTGACATTGTTTAAATCGCTATGACAAACTGTATGTGTGTGATATGTTGAGAAAGCTTTACTTAATCAGGGTATGTTTTGATACTGTAAGTGTGAATCATGGACATTTGTCTAACTGTAACATTCGGTTCCTGTCTCTTTCAGTACCGTCCCCGGTACACAACCCATTTGCTGACAACGCTCTGTGCTTCCCCGTGCTCAATCCATTCACAATGGACTCTCCCGAATACAGAATGGTACGTTCTAGCCCTTGACACATGAACAGTTGAGGTTGAAGAACCGTATTGACCTGAGATTAATCAGCCCTGTCTCTGCAGGACTCGGGCCAGCGTTTCCTGTCTGTCATCCCCGCGGCTGTGCCCCCACCCCCGCCCCCGCCAGCCCCCCCGCTGGACGAGAACGACCAGCCCCCCAAGCCCCCGTTTGCGGACGAGGAAGAGGAGGAGGAGATGTTGCTCAGGGAGACATGCCTCATGTCCATGGCCAACAAGCGTGTCAATGCGCCAGAGGTACACTGCTTGTGGCGCCACAGGAAGTGAAGCGTTTCCTCTCTGTGTAGAACGACTGGTTTCCAGTGATCCATGATTCCCTGATCCCTCTGGAGTTCTGCAGACGTGTATCCATAAACACAACCCCTGGTGCTCTCTCTGTGTGTTTAGTGTTCCCCTCTTCAATCCTTCCTTCTCTCTCTCCCAGGAGACGTCCGACAGCGGGCCTCCGTCTCCTGTCCCCGCGCCCGCCTCCCTGCCACTGCCTGCCCCACGGGGGAACCTGCAAACAGTGAGCCTGAACATCGCCAGTCTGAACGTCTTGACCCAGTCCCGCGGAAGCAAGTTCGCCCGCGGCCATCACGTCCCCAGAGTCCCACTGGTGGTACGACATCTTCCTACATGTTACATAGTTACATTTTACATGACATTTATTTGTCACCTACATAACTTTTATTCTTTCTCTTCTTGTTAAAAAGCACAATGTTCTGAATAGTTGTCGTACTTTTATGTGTAAAACCACTTTGGAATTCAGTGTGTGTGTTTGTGTGTTCTCAGCTCCCCAGACACAAAACCGTAGTGGTGCAGCTGAACAACTCTGACGACAGCGACTCAGACGAGCAGGAGGCGTCCAGCTCCACGCCCTCCGTGTTCGGAGGGCTGGAGTTCATGATCAAGGAGGCCCGCAGGACGGTGGAGGCGAGTGGCCATTTTTTATTTATTTTTTAAACCAATGACCTCAGTCCTTTTCTACTGTCACTCATTGATCACACTTATCAAAAGCAACATACGGAAGATGCTCGGAGCCCTGTGTGTATAAACTCCTGCTTGTGTGGGATGATAATTTGTTCCTCTGGAACCCCAGGCTGCCAAGCCGAAAGCTGCTGCAGAGAAGGAGAACCACCCTGTGAGGGCTCCAGACAGCCTCCCCGCCGCCAAGAAGGCCGAGTACCGCCTGCTGAGAGAGGAGATAGCCAGGTACCGTGTTTGTATTAGCCAGGCACCGTGTTTGTATGGGCCAGTATCTCCACTTGTCCACGTACTGACCTCTCGTGTAGACGATGCCATACACTGTAGTCTGTAATAGAGATTGCACATGAGAATGAGTGGATTCCAGTGTGCCTGATGAGAAGGAGGAGCTTAACCCTTGTGTTATCTTCGGGTCATTCTGACCCATCAGTCATTGTGACCCACCGTCGTATTGCGACAACTTTACCGCATATAAAAAACTAAGTGAAGCATTTTCTTTTAACTGTCGGGCTGTCTCAGACCCCCCACATCGTGAAGGTTAAAAGAAAATGCTTTTTATTTGTTTTTGTATTTGGTAAAGTTGCCGCAACACAACGATGGTTTGTTGTGAACCTTCGGGTCATGTGACTCGAAGGCAGCACAAGGCTTAATGTGGTCGGTGTTTTCCCTCCTAGTCGGGAGAAAAAGAAGACTCTGAAGGACCAGGGCGCCGTGGCGTCTCCGGCCGGGTCGGACTCTGAGGCGGACCTGGTTGCCAAGGCAGCTGCCGAGCTCTGCCTGAGCGAAGCAGAGGACAGGCTGAGCAAGCACAGGTGTGTTTACCTGGCCCCCCTTGTTTACCTGGCCCCCCTTGTTATCCTGGCCCACCTTGTTTACCTGGCCCCCCCTTGTTTACCTGGCCCCCCTTGTGTACCTGGCCCCCCTTGTTTACCTGGCCCCCCTTGTTATCCTGGACCCCCGTGTTTACCTGGCCCCCCTTGTTTACCTGGCCCCCCTTGTTTACCTGGCCCCCCTTGTTTACCTGGCCCCCCTTGTTTACCTGCCCCCCCTTGTTTACCTGGCCCCCCTTGTTTACCTGGCCCCCCTTGTTTACCTGGCCCCCCTTGTTTACCTGGCCCCCCTTGTTTACCTGGCCCCCCTTGTTATCCTGGCCCCCCTTGTTTACCTGGCCCCCCTTGTTTACCTGGCCCCCCTTGTTATCCTGGCCCCCCTTGTTTACCATGTGTTTGCCGGTGTTCCAGGGAGCTGCTCCAGAGAGACGAGGCCGTCCTGAGACAGCTGCTCCTACAGGAGAGCAGGAAGAAGGAGTCTCTGAAGGCTGCGGAGGGCAAGGTTCTCAAGCTGAAGGAGCAGCTGCTGGCGTCTGAGAAGATTGTCAGCGCTAACAGGACCCTCCTCAAGAAGCTCCAGGAACAGGTCGGTGTCTGACATTATTATTATTATTTTTTTTTTTTTTGTCTCCTGTGTGGGTGATGGTCGTCTCCTGTGTGGTTGATGGTCGTCTCCTGTGTGGGTGATGGTCGTCTCCTGTGTGGTTGATGGTCGTCTCCTGTGTGGTTGATGGTCGTCTCCTGTGTGGGTGATGGTCGTCTCCTGTGTGGTTGATGGTCGTCTCCTGTGTGGGTGATGGTCGTCTCCTGTGTGGTTGATGGTCGTCTCCTGTGTGGGTGATGGTCGTCTCCTGTGTGGTTGATGGTCGTCTCCTGTGTGGTTGATGGTCGTCTCCTGTGTGGTTGATGGTCGTCTCCTGTGTGGTTGATGGTCGTCTCCTGTGTGGGTGATGGTCGTCTCCTGTGTTGTTGATGGTCGTCTCCTGTGTGGTTGATGGTCGTCTCCTGTGTGGGTGATGGTCGTCTCCTGTGTTGTTGATGGTCGTCTCCTGTGTGGGTGATGGTCGTCTCCTGTGTGGGTGATGGTCGTCTCCTGTGTGGTTGATGGTCGTCTCCTGTGTGGTTGATGGTCGTCTCCTGTGTGGTTGATGGTCGTCTCCTGTGTGGGTGATGGTCGTCTCCTGTGTGGTTGATGGTCGTCTCCTGTGTGGGTGATGGTCGTCTCCTGTGTGGTTGATGGTCGTCTCCTGTGTGGTTGATGGTCGTCTCCTGTGTGGGTGATGGTCGTCTCCTGTGTGGGTGATGGTCGTCTCCTGTGTCCAGGTGAACCGTGTGGAGCACCGTGTGCTGATTAAGAAGAACCACAGCGTCAGGCTGGAGCGGGAGCTAACCCAGGCCCAGGCGGCCACAGGCAGGGGGCAGAAACGCCGAGCTGACACCAGCGTTCTCCAGGTGAGCGCTAACACCTGCCTGGCCTGCTCCTCCTAACACCAGTACCTCAGCTCAACCAAGCCTGGAGGTTATTTCAGCCAATTGCTGCTTTCATGTTACAAAGTGTGCTCGGGTTTGTGTCCTGTCTGGGTGTGTGTCGTTCTTTTCTGTTCACCAGACGGTTAACTGACGTTTGGTTTCTTTGCACCGTTCTTTGGACGAACTATGTACTTCTGTTCTTCTGTGCTTTCTACATGCACTGTTTGTACATTACTCTGGACACTGGCATCCGCTGAATGAAGATGTAAATGTGGTGTGTGTTTGTTGGTCAGCCCTGGAAGCTGCAGCGTGTGGACAGCTCTGGACGCTACCTGGCGGACCTCATCGCCCAGAAGCAGCGTCTGCAGCAGCTGGAGTCTGAGTACGCCCTGAAGATCCAGAAGCTGAAACAAGCCCAGGCCCTGCGGCACCGTGGCCTCGCCCCCGAGGCCCCCGCCCTGCCCTCCACCCCCCCGCGGCCCCCTACCCCTCCACCCCCGCCCCCCAGCCCCTTCCCCGTGCCCCCCAGCCCCTTCCCCGTGCCCCAGCCCTCTCGGCACGACCTCACCCAGGACATGCTGACCCTGGACAGCGAGGACGCCGAGGACGGGAACGAGCCGGAACCTGCCGTGCCCTCCGGCGCCACCGGGGGAAGCCGCCGGCTTTCCTTCCCGGAGCCGGGCGCTTCCACCAAGCCCAAGCTGGAGCTGCCCGCCGGCTCGGCAGCGAAGGACGGGGCGGTGAAACCGACCAAGGCGCCGGTCGGGTCCGGAGAGCCGTCGGAGCTGTTCCTGGGGCTGGACGTGGAGGCTCTCAGGCTGAAGCACCAACAGCAGGTAAGCAGGTTCATTCTCTTACCTCCGAGCTACATGTGGGTTCACGTGTAGTTCTCATCTGTTCAGGGCTAGGGCCCGAGACTACAGACCTTTGACCTCAACCCCCTTCCCTGGGGTAATGAAATGCTGTCTTGACAGACAGAGTGTAAATAAGTGTAAACTAGTAGATTTACATGTATTCATTTACATTACATTTACATTTAGTCATTTAGCAGACGCTCTTATCCAGAGCGACTTACAGTAAGTACAGGGACATTCCCCCGAGGCAAGTAGGGTGAAGTGCCTTGCCCAAGGACACAACGTCATGTGGCACGGACGGGAATCGAACTGGCAACCTTCAGATTACTAGCCCGCTTCTCTAACCGCTCAGCCACCTGACTCCCACCACATTACAATCAAATGTCAATAGACATAGATAAATCAATCAATCCTTTGTCTGTCCTTAGTTTGGGTAGAATTGCTATTGGGCAGAGAACCGATGACCAATCAAATTATTGCTGTCAACCTTCTTTCCATGAATGAGCAAACTTGGAATGATGTCACTTTTGCTTCTGGTGTTGATGGTTGTTGATGGTTGTTGATTGTTGTTGATGGTTGCCAGGCCAGGCTGGGAGACCTGCTGCTGGGTGAGCTGAGGACCATGGGGGGCTGGGAGGAGAGGAACCCTTCAGAGAAGGTAACCCTCACGGATCCAGGATTAACTGCTTCTTTTCTGCCTTTTCATTGATGTTTTACTCATTTAGTAGACGCTTCTTATCTTAATGATATGGGGTGGTCTGGTGTAATCTGCGATTTGTAAACCCCTAAAAGAATCCCAGCCCACTGAACACACTGCTGTTAGTAAGCGTGTTTAAATATGCAGGTGTTGGCGGTGGATGTTGAGGCCGTGATGCCGCAGACCGGCCGAGCGGAGCTCAAACCAGTTCCCTTTGGATCTTACAGAAGCCCGCTGCTGGTCTTCAGATCCTACAGGTAACACCTCTGCTCTGGACTTGACTCAAAGGAAAGGAACGTGAACAGTTTCAGGTCTTCTCACCATGTCAGCTATCTTGTTTCAGATTCAGTCCGTACTTCCGAACAAAGGAGAAGATGTCCCTCAGCTCGGTGACCCTCAGCAACACGATAGAGGCCAGGACGTGCTTCTGTCGCTTCGACCTGACGGGAACATGCAACGATGACGACTGCAAGTGGTGAGATCCGCTGAGCGGCTGACAGTCCTGCTGGACAGGTTCTTCCACTCTCGCAGTGTCCTGCTGGACAGGTTCTTCCACTCTCGCAGTGTCCTGCTGGACAGGTTCTTCCACTCTCGCAGTGTCCTGCTGGACAGGTTCTTCCACTCTCGCAGTGTCCTGCTGCCCGTACCACCTGAGCTATGTGGACGTCGCTTTTCATAGAAGCATCTGCTGCTAAATGAATCAAATGAGAATGATTGAGTGGACCTGCGTTTGCCTCATTCCCCTTCATCTTATTCATATTCCTTGTTAATCAGTCACCTGATGATGTTGTGTTTCAGGCAGCACATGAGGAACTGCACCTTTAGTGGGAACCAGCTGTTCCAGGATATCCTGTCCTACAACCTCCCTCTGATTGGCTGCTCAGACAGCAGCAACAATTATGAGATCTGCGCCGCAACAGGTGTTTGTTCACACTGACCTAAGTTCTGTTTGCACCATTAGATATGGGTAGCGATTTAATCACATGAGGAACTGATTTAATCAGAGAGCAGAAATGCTAGATTATTTTCTCTCAACAAACCTATCACATTCGAAGTGTCTTTATGTATATTTTCTTAATTTGTTGTCTACAGAAAAGTACATAAAGAAACTCTTTGGGGCCAACAAAGACCGCATGGGGATGGACCAGAAAGCCGTCCTCCTAGTGAGCAAAGTGAACGAAAGCAAGCGACATAGTAAGAGACTAATCGTCCTCTTCTCCTGTCTCCCAGTAACATCTCCTCAGTGGAACCTTGCTTGTTAAGGCTGCTGTCTGGTGACTGTTGAAGAAGTCTCTCGTCTGCCCCATGAGCTGATATAGCAGGGTATAGATCAAACATTGTTAAATGATCAGTGATTAACGGCAGGCCTCTTCCCTGTCCTCTCCCAGTCCCTCCCTTCACCACCTGTAAGGACACCAGGACGTGGAGGCCCCAGCCGTCCTGGCAGGCCAGCCCCAACACGGGGGACGACAGCGGGGACGAGGGCCTGGAGGGATGCACTGCTGCCGTCAAATATGGTCAGTCGGTTTGTCTGAGGCAGAAGAGACTCACTCTCTTTCTCTTTGTCTGTCTCTCTTTCTCTCTGTCTGTCTCTCTTTCTATCTGTCTGTCTCTCTTTCTCTCTGTCTGTCTCTCTTTCTCTCTGTCCGTCTCTCTTTCTCTCTGTCTGTCTCTCTTTCTCTCTGTCTGTCTCTCTCTCTGTCTGTCTGTCTCTTTCTCTCTGTCTGTCTCTCTTTCTCTCTGTCTGTCTCTCTTTCTATCTGTCTGTCTCTCTTTCTCTCTGTCCGTCTCTCTCTGTCTGTGCCCCTCACTGGCTGCCTCTGTCTCTCTCTCACTTTCTCTATGTATTTCTCTCTCTGTGTCTCTAATCTGATCATTGTTTGTGTTGTGTTGTACCAGTCTCAGTGCATTATTACTCCTTATCATATATCTTGGGGTCTAAGTATCGGAAGTACGCACCATCATCCTGGCATTTTCGATTTCTAAGTGGCGTTATCACCAGGCGCAGACCGGAATGCCCCTGGAAGCAATTACACAGACGTCCAACAAATCAGAGCAATGACATGCATGTACAGTCATCATATCAAACCCACCCCGTATTAGATACACAGTTATGATTAGCTCAGGCCAGGCCAGGCCAGGCTGGCTGGAAATCAGTCTGAGGGGGTCCAGACGAGTGCCAGAGCAAATCCAACCTGAGCTGCTTCCCAGGCCAGCATACCATCAGACATGTTTACATCTTCATTTGTTTCACATAACCGTAGAAAAACGTACCACTGTCCGATTGAATCATTGTCTTTCACAGACGATGTTTCCAAGACCCGCTTGCCCTCGCTGGACGTGTGTGTGTTGCCCGAGGACAAGCGCTACTTCACCAGCGAGACCGACGACATCTCCAACCTGGAGACCAGCGTCCTGGAGAGCCCTCGCGACACGCAGCTCTGGATCAAACTGGCCTTCAAGTACCTCAGCCAGAAAGACACGTACGTTGAGATGTCCACCGTGGATTCATTCCTCTCAGTGAATAGTACAGTGTTTTCATAGAGCAGACCGTGGGCATGTGCTTGTATAACATGCTTGGTACGTTTCTCCTCTTCCCACAGATCGTCGTCGGAGTGTTTGGACGCAGCGTTGAACACACTGTCCCGCGCTCTGGAGGACAACCGGGACAACCCTGAGATCTGGTGCCACTACCTGCGGCTGTTCTCCCGGCGCGGGGCCAGGGCGGAGGTGCAGGAGATGTGTGAGATGGCCGTGGAACACGCCGCCGACTTCCAAGTGTGGTGGACGGTAGGTTCTCCACGTCTACCTCCCATAACACAGCCTTTAGTTCTGATAATCATGTCAGAACAATGTCTTCAGTTAGCAGACGTTTCTATCCAAAGCGAAAGGGAGGGATTTGAACCTGCGACCTTAAGCAAGGTTATCTTTACTGGCCCACTTAATGTCAAATAGTTTTGCAGCCAGGGGTCAAATACAAGCAGAATACAAAGGACAACATCTACAACAACTGAGGACAACAGCTTCATCTGCAATCACATGCTCTACCTCTGAGCTCTCCCTATTCACATGCTCTACCTCTGAGCTCTCCATATTCACCTGCTCTCCATATTCACATGCTCTACCTCTGAGCTCTCCATATTCACCTGCTCTCCATATTCACATGCTCTACCTCTGAGCTCTCCATATTCACCTGCTCTACCTCTGAGCTCTCCCTATTCACATGCTCTACCTCTGAGCTCTCCCTATTCACATGCTCTACCTCTGAGCTCTCCCTATTCACCTGCTCTACCTCTGAGCTCTCCATATTCACATGCTCTACCTCTGAGCTCTCCATATTCACCTGCTCTACCTCTGAGCTCTCCATATTCACCTGCTCTCCATATTCACATGCTCTACCTCTGAGCTCTCCATATTCACATGCTCTACCTCTGAGCTCTCCATATTCACCTGCTCTACCTCTGAGCTCTCCATATTCACATGCTCTACCTCTGAGCTCTCCATATTCACATGCTCTACCTCTGAGCTCTCCATATTCACATGCTCTACCTCTGAGCTCTCCATATTCACATGCTCTACCTCTGAGCTCTCCATATTCACCTGCTCTACCTCTGAGCTCTCCATATTCACCTGCTCTCCATATTCACATGCTCTACCTCTGAGCTCTCCATATTCACCTGCTCTCCATATTCACATGCTCTACCTCTGAGCTCTCCATATTCACCTGCTCTCCATATTCACATGCTCTACCTCTGAGCTCTCCATATTCACCTGCTCTCCATATTCACCTGCTCTCCATATTCACATGCTCTACCTTTGAGCTCTCCATATTCACATGCTCTCCATATTCACATGCTCTACCTCTGAGCTCTCCATATTCACCTGCTCTCCATATTCACCTGCTCTCCATATTCACATGCTCTACCTCTGAGCTCTCCATATTCACATGCTCTACCTCTGAGCTCTCCATATTCACCTGCTCTCCATATTCACATGCTCTACCTCTGAGCTCTCCATATTCACATGCTCTACCTCTGAGCTCTCCATATTCACATGCTCTACCTCTGAGCTCTCCATATTCACATGCTCTCCATATTCACCTGCTCTCCATATTCACATGCTCTACCTCTGAGCTCTCCATATTCACATGCTCTACCTCTGAGCTCTCCATATTCACATGCTCTACCTCTGAGCTCTCCATATTCACATGCTCTACCTCTGAGCTCTCCATATTCACATGCTCTACCTCTGAGCTCTCCATATTCACCTGCTCTCCATATTCACATGCTCTACCTCTGAGCTCTCCATATTCACCTGCTCTCCATATTCACATGCTCTACCTCTGAGCTCTCCATATTCACCTGCTCTCCATATTCACATGCTCTACCTCTGAGCTCTCCATATTCACCTGCTCTCCATATTCACATGCTCTACCTCTGAGCTCTCCATATTCACCTGCTCTCCATATTCACATGCTCTACCTCTGAGCTCTCCATATTCACCTGCTCTCCATATTCACATGCTCTACCTCTGAGCTCTCCATATTCACCTGCTCTACCTCTGAGCTCTCCCTATTCACATGCTCTACCTCTGAGCTCTCCCTATTCACATGCTCTACCTCTGAGCTCTCCCTATTCACCTGCTCTACCTCTGAGCTCTCCATATTCACATGCTCTCCATATTCACATGCTCTACCTCTGAGCTCTCCATATTCACCTGCTCTCCATATTCACATGCTCTACCTCTGAGCTCTCCATATTCACCTGCTCTCCATATTCACATGCTCTACCTCTGAGCTCTCCCTATTCAGGGCCCGTCAAGTGTAATCCCGCCCCTGGCTCTCTCCCCCTCTGCAGTACCTGAGCCTGGAGAGCTCGTTCGAGGGGAAGGACTACGTGTGTGAGCGCCTGCTGAGGTTCCTGCTGGGCCAGGCGGCCAGCAGCCCGACAGACAAGCTGTCCTTCCTGCTGCTGGAGGCCCTGCTGTACAGGGTCCAGCTCAGCCTGTTCACGGGCCGCATGCAGAGCGCCCTGGCCTTCCTCCAGGTGGGTCCCTCTGCCCGGTCACTGCACACTCGGGAGGAGGCACACTACTTAGGATTCCTTGGATAGAATCCTTACACATCATTTACTACTGAAGTACGAATCCTTAGTCGTGTCATTAACTCTTCAATATTTAGCTTAGTTACCACAAAAACATGTTTGGGGATTCCAAACCGAGAAGGTTAGTCAGGTTAGTCATCACACTCCAGGCTACAGGGCAGTAGATATCAGAATACTAGACTGACTGAAACAGAAACATACTGCGGAACAGCCAAACATCATTTTCCGTTCCAGAGTGCTCTCAAGTCGGCCAACGGGAGGAGCATTGCGGACCACCTGACGGTCAGCGACCGCGCCCTTGCCTGGCTCTCCTACATCCACCTGACAGAGTTCGACAGCCTGCCGGCCAGCCTGTACGACCCGGCCGACTCCAACCCCTCCAGGCTGGTCAGCACAGAGCCCCTGATGCTGCCCTGGATCACCCAGCAGGACATCAGCACGCCTCCAGACATCCTGGTCGCCCTGTTTCAAGGTGCGTGATTCTGATTGTACTTTCTGAAAGCATTGTAAGTCGCTGCTTTTGGATGAAAACGTGTCCTGAACAAATGTGTTGTAAACGGGATGTATTTCTCAGTACTGGTTCAGCTGTGACATGCTACACAGCAGCATTTGTCAAGATTTATTTTGCTATCATAATTTTTTATAGTATAATCAGGATAGCAACACATGACTGGTTCATGACATGGGGTTGATGTATACGACGTCTCTGGTGAAGTTAAGATGTGACTGACGTGGGTTCTGTCCTGTGTAGATGCTGTTCGGCAGTGCTCAGACGAGAGACTACCTCTGAAGGAGAGGACACTAGCCTGCTTGCCTCTCCACACCAACCTCATCACCCTCAACACTCTGCTGGAACGGTGTGTGTGTCTTGAGTGTGCATGTGTTCTGAGTGTGTGTCTATTCTGTGAGTGTGTATGTACAGTACATCCAATAGCGTGTGCAGTAAAGCGTGTGTGCTGCTGTTGTCCTGCAGCTATGAGAAGGGCGTGGAGCTATGCGAGTCCCTGCTGGCCCCGTGCCCTGAGTCCTGCGCCCTGCTGGACGCCCTGGCCAACCTCCACGTCCGCAGGGGCCACAGCGACGAGGCCGTGAGAGTGTGGCTCCGGGCTCTCGCCGAATGTCCGCACAACGCAGAGATCTTCTACCACGCCTGCAAGTTCCTCATCACCCAGGTGAGGCTGTACCTGCAGTAGAGGGGAATCTGAAGGTGCTCTGGAGACTCACGTTACCTGCAGTAGAGGGGAATCTGAAGGTGCTCTGGAGACTCACGTTACTCACGTCCTCTCGTCTCCTGTCGGCCTCTGTGCAGGACAAGCCCGAGATCATCGAGCCTCTGTTCCGGGGGTTCGTTCTGTCCTTCTGCCAGAACGATGAGAGTGATCGGCAGCCCGCGGACGTGCTTCGGTATGTGGTTCATGTTACAGGCGTGCCTAACAGTCAGAATCTGTTGAAACTATTGAACGGACAAGTGGTGTGTCTGGCCAGTGGTGGCGTGTGGGACAGTCTGAGTTTTGGGGGGATTTTGAACATCTCAAAGGATGGTTTTGTTGTGTTGTTGTTGCGTTCCAGGTTCATCCTGGGTGTTCCTACAGAGGACGTTCTCCGAAGCCCAGTCATCAAGAAGCAGCTTCAGGAGCAGATCACCCACCAGATGCCTTACCTCCACCTGGTGCACTGGTGAGGCCTGCTCTCCCCTGCCCACAGACACTCACTCTGCTCCCACTCTGCCCGCTGAAGGTCTGGGCGACAGAGATTCCTGATAGCTTCACATTTATATTACGTTTGATTCACTTAGCAGACGCTTTTATCGAATAGGACGTGCGCAAAAGACTGTGCAACAGTAACAGGCCCAAAATAAATCGCAGTAAATATAAGTAAAAACTCAAATGCATTCATATATTAGTGTGATAGAACTAGAAGGTGAGTCTTCTTATGGAGATGGATGATACATGTGGAGAAATGTCTCATAAACAGTACGTTCTTGACCCTGGCCGGAGAGGCTGACGGTAGCTCTTGTCCCCCCAGCTGTTGGCAGTGGGCTCATGGGGGCGTTGGGGTGGCGGTGGACGCCTTCGAGAGCGCTCTGGGCTCCGTCATGCAGCTGGATGTTCTCCACAAGTTCTGGATGGAGTGAGTCCCGCATCTCAACACGCTGCCTGTTACACCCCTCACCCGTTACCCTTCACACACACCTGTGTTCTCCTCCCATGGTGACACTGATGATGGGTTTGAGAAGCAGAGCGACGTAAAGATGTCTCATGTGAGGCTGACTAGACTACCCTGGCCTGTGAAGAGGCTGTGTGCAGAAGGTCAGGAGGTGAAAACTCCTCTGGCCTGCAGTGCAGTTACAGTGATTCCATCTGATTCCTTTAGCCGACACTTTTAACTCTTACGTTACACGCTAAACGTCCATATAGAAAGTCCAGAAGGAAGTGAAGGGTCAGAAGGGTGTGGTTGCAGGTGTATTTGGGTGGTGCTACATCATGTCCACACAGATGGGTGGGGGAGGTGGCAGGTGCCTAGCTAACTCCTGTGTGTTCTCTCTCCAGTTATCTCGTCTTTACCAGCAGTAAGTTCCTGGGGTCCCAGGCCACCGGCCGGGAGTTCAGGATGTTTGCAGATCTCGTCCAGCGTTGCCTGGTTACGGTGCCGTCCAGACTGGAGGTTCCGTTCAGCTCGGCCCGCTACTGGAGCTGCTTCGCGTTCCACAACAAGGTGAAGCCAAGTCAGCTGACCCCCCCCCCCCCCCCTCCCTGTCGGCCACTACCAGAGATCGACCTCGCCATCAGCAAGCTGTCTGATTCTGCTGCATGCGTTTTACAACTCTATGGACTGTTTTTTGTGTGTGCGTGTGTGTGTGCATGCATGTGTGTGTTAACCCCCATGGTGTGTTCTCTGCAGGTGGTGTCTCTCTACCTGAGCTGCCTGCCAGGGTCCCAGCACCCCCTGATTCTGGAGAGGCTGCGCTACACCATGCCCACCAACACACACCTGGCCCTCAGGTACACACACACCTGGCCCTCAGGTACACACACACCTGGCCCTCAGGTACACACACACCTGGCCCTCAGGTACACACACACCTGGCCCTCAGGTACACACACACCTGGCCCTCAGGTACACACACACCTGGCCCTCAGGTACACACACACCTGGCCCTCAGGTACACACACACCTGGCCCTCAGGTACACACACACTTGGCCCTCAGGTACACACACACCTGGCCCTCAGGTACACACACACCTGGCCCTCAGGTACACACACACCTGGCCCTCAGGTACACACACACCTGGCCCTCAGGTACACACACACCTGGCCCTCAGGTACACACACACTTGGCCCTCAGGTAAACACACACCTGGCCCTCAGGTACACACACACCTGGCCCTCAGGTACACACACACCTGGCCCTCAGGTACACACACACCTGGCCCTCAGGTACACACACACTTGGCCCTCAGGTACACACACACCTGGCCCTCAGGTACACACACACTTGGCCCTCAGGTAAACACACACCTGGCCCTCAGGTACACACACACCTGGCCCTCAGGTACACACACACTTGGCCCTCAGGTACACACACACCTGGCCCTCAGGTAAACACACACTTGGACCTCAGGTACACACACACCTGGCCCTCAGGTAAACACACACCTGGCCCTCAGGTACACACACACCTGGCCCTCAGGTACACACACACCTGGCCCTCAGGTACACACACACCTGGCCCTCAGGTACACACACACCTGGCCCTCAGGTAAACACACACTTGGCCCTCAGGTACACACACACCTGGCCCTCAGGTAAACACACACTTGGCCCTCAGGTACACACACACCTGGCCCTCAGGTACACACACACCTGGCCCTCAGGTAAACACACACTTGGCCCTCAGGTACACACACACCTGGCCCTCAGGTAAACACACACTTGGACCTCAGGTACACACACACCTGGCCCTCAGGTAAACACACACTTGGCCCTCAGGTACACACACACCTGGCCCTCAGGTACACACACACCTGGCCCTCAGGTAAACACACACCTGGCCCTCAGGTACACACACACCTGGCCCTCAGGTACACACACACCTGGCCCTCAAGTACACACACTTGGCCTCTGAGATGGTATCTGGTTATGTCCAGACGGTTAGTCTCAGTCTGTTGTTGTTTATGTGTTGTTGTTTATGTGTTGTTGTTTATGTGTTGTTGTTTAGGTTGCTGCACCAGGAGTGGACGGACGGGAACGTGGAACATCTGAAGTTCCAGGCGAGAACGTTGAGCGCCAGCATTCCCAACTGTCTGGCCAACTGGAAAATGTGAGTCCGAACTTTCTCACCCTCCAAACGGTAATGTCCAAAGCCCCTGCTGTGGACCTGCGCTAATACTAGCTGAACCCATGAGTGAAGCTGGGGCCCGTTCTCCGTACGTCGCTTATTACATCCAAGATCAAATGACACATCCAAGATGACATAATCTTGCTTATCATGATCTGGCTAATTCGGTTCTTCGAACACACTTGTTGTTTATGATTAGTATAGCTGGATTGAGTTATACGTTGGTCTAAAAGGGGTATGTATCGATAGTAGAAACCTTGATCATCAACGCTGCTATTGGCTGCTCACATAAGTCTATGGCTGCTCACCGTGGCCAAAATGAGCACCCTGTTTTTTCCACAACAGAGCCAACAGAGCAACAGCTTGCTCGAAGGTTACTCCGAATTTGAAGATTTTATCAGAACGCCAGGGAACACCTCAAAGTCTGCAAAATCCAAGAAAGAGGGCTGGCAAAAAGTAGCAGACCAAATTAAATGTAGAGGAGTGACGCGTTTTATCGCTTATTACAGTAAGCTAGGCCTTTGTTTTTTTTATTTTCATACTTTCATATATTCATTTATCATGTTTAATGTCATATGATGTGGTTTCAACAAATGTATTATGTAAATGACACCCTCAAAAAGTATAGGCTAGCATATCGCGCTGTGCTTAAGGAGCCTATCTATCACGCAATGAGCAATTAATTCGGTTTCATGTTAAATTCTGCTAATTATTCTTGCACCTTCTGCAACAGGTTCCTGTAGTAAAAACGGACAAGACATGTCTGTGACAGACTTCCTGTATCACCTCTGCTTGTAAAGCCTCAATATAATCGTGTTTACATAAAATAAACCTGCTCCCTAGCAGGTTTAAGCTTACGGACCTGTTGCTATGACAGCAAGTCCAGGATGAGCTTCGAAGAACCGAACAATCCAAGATAATGACAAATCGTCAACAATCAAATCCAGCTAACTGATTTAGCGACGTACGGAGAACGGGCCCCTGGTCTGAGGGGGGGACCTGAGGGGGGGACCTGAGGGGGGGACCTGAGGGGGGGACCTGAGGGGGGGACCTGAGGGGGGGACCTGAGGGGGGGACCTGAGGGGGGGACCTGAGGGGGGACCTGAGGGGGGGACCTGAGGGGGGACCTGAGGGGGGGACCTGAGGGGGGGACCTGAGGGGGGGACCTGAGGGGGGACCTGAGGGGGGACCTGAGGGGGGGACCTGAGGGGGGGACCTGAGGGGGGACCTGAGGGGGGACCTGAGGGGGGACCTGAGGGGGGGACCTGAGGGGGGACCTGAGGGGGGGACCTGAGGGGGGGACCTGAGGGGGGGACCTGAGGGGGGGACCTGAGGGGGGACCTGAGGGGGGACCTGAGGGGGGACCTGAGGGGGGGACCTGAGGGGGGGACCTGAGGGGGGACCTGAGGGGGGGACCTGAGGGGGGGACCTGAGGGGGGGACCTGAGGGGGGACCTGAGCTGACAGCCCTCTCTGGTGTGTTTCAGAGCCATCACTGTGGAGAAGGAGCTCAAGCAGAGATCTGAGGTGAGTTAGGGAGGGGAGGGAGGGGGTGGGGGGGGAATGAAAGAAGGGAGAGTAAGACTGTACGTGGAGTTTGGAGACTACAGACTTGTGAAGGAGAGATCTGTATTGTGTGTGTGATGACTTAAACCTCTTGTCTAACTCTCTCTGTTGACCCCTGTGTCGCCTTCCTGTTTGTGCGTCAGAGTGGGCTTTGTTGTTTGCTGCTAACTCAGCCGTTCCATAATCATCGCTTCGTTGTTGTCCTATCTTATTCTTCTCCCTGCAGGCTGTTTTATCACTGTTGAAGAAAAAGTAATGTATGACAGCCTTTCATATGAGGGGTGACAAAATGAAATGTAAATGTTGCGTGTTGTTGGTAAACAAGTGAGCAGTCACTAAGCCCCCCCCCTCGCGCTCACCCCTCCATCTGTCCTCCGCCAACTGACGCAGCGCTCCCACGTTTGCTGTGTTTTTTGTTTTTGTTTGTTTCCTCGTTTGTTTTGTAGGTGCGACTTCTCTATCAGCAAGCCCTGCAAAGGCTCCCTCTGTGTGCCACCCTGTGGAAAGATGTAAATGTCCCCCCCTCAGTCCTCTATTCTCAGACACGCACACACAAGCAGACATACACATTCCTCTTAAAACAGGGGTTTTGCTTATTTGTTCTTGTCCGACTGGCCAATATGCACGCATGTTCACCTGCTTCTCCCTTCCCTCCTTCCCTCCCCCATCTCTCTCTCTCCTCCCCTCCTTCCCTTGCCCCATCTCTCTCTCCCCTCCTTCCCTTGCCCCATCTCTCTCTCCCCTCCTTCCCTTGCCCCATCTCTCTCCTCCCCTCCTTCCCTTGCCCCATCTCTCTCCTCCCCTCCTTCCCTGCCCCATCTCTCTCCTCCCCTCCTTCCCTTGCCCCATCTCTCTCCTTCCCTTGCCCCCCCCACCTCTCTTGCTCTCTCTCTACCCCCATCCCTCCCCCCCTCTCTGTCTCTCTGTCTCTTTCTTTCCCCCTCTTCTCTTTCTCTCCCACCCCCCTCTCTCTCCCTCCTTCCAGCGTCTGCTGTTTGAGGCTGCAGAGGGAGGAGGTAAAACTGATAGACTGAGGAAGCTTGTTGACAAGTGTCAAGAGGTGGGAGTGAGTCTAAATGAGCCCCTAAATTTAGGCTCGTGCTAAACGGGAGAGGATCACTGACCCCCACTTGCACCCCCTCAGTGAACCCCCCCCCTTTCAGAAACACAAAAGGAGAAAATAAAATGAACCTAGCGCCTATCAGACCATCCTAATGGAAAGGCTGCTGCTTAGATGAGAGAGAGAGAGAGAGAGAGAGAGAGGAGGTGAGCAGGGTTAGGTTGCCAGGGGACACGGCGTAGGACACGCGTCACAGAAGCCTCCTCGAGTGTGCTGAACTCTGACCTCTTAAATCTGCCTCCATCATGTACGTAAGTATCGACCCTGCCAAGTGACGTCTTACCTTTCCCTTTTTACGTTTTACTTGTTTCTCGTTTTTGTTTGTTATTTGTATTGTCACCTTTTTAAACAAATTAATTTGGCATCTGTTTTACCGGGGGGGTTAGTAGTTCTGCCGGACGACTGCAGGCTTCTGTGGTATCTGAGTGTTTTAAAGGGTGTTCCCCTCTCCCGACCAGACTAGGCTGCTACCAGTATGTTTTTGTTTGTTCTGGTGTCTCCTTAGAGAAGAGATGGACTCATTATTTCACTATTTGTTTTAAACGATAAAAGAAGAACAAAATTTAAATGATTGGCCAATAACAAAATGTCTGACTGCAAATTCTGGCCTGATTCCGTATTCTGGCCTGTCGTTGTCCTGTGTATTTGAGGCTGACGCACCCTGTGGAACTGACGGGGAGGCCCTTAAAACCCATCACTAGTCACGGGTTAAATCTTCGAGCTATATTGTTCTCTTATGTGCAATTTAGTTTTTTTTTTGTGTCAAAAATATATAATGATTAAAGAGTATTTCGCTATGAGCCGAGAAGTCCTTCAACTGTTATTTTGTATGTTGAACTTGAATGTTTATATTAAATTATTTTCTAAACAAATATCTTGTCTTTTCTTTATTTGTGTGAATTTTACTGCCTCGTGGAAATTCAACTAATACAGCCAATCTTTTTATCTATGCAGACATAAAAAAATGCGATGTATAACACAACAATACAGAAAGTATTTATTTAGAACTTAGAATGCGCTACACAAAAGCATCAACTAAACTGAAACCAACTAACATGTCAAGTTGGTGGTAAATTTAAATCTAAAAATATCCTGTTTACAAAAAATATATATATACTACATGGATATGGTACAAATAAATGATGAACCACACCATGGATATAGTCACGTTAAAATGGAGATGCCTTAACCACGAGTGAATGCAACACTGGAGTTTTATTACTGCAGGAAGGAACACACTTCTCTCTTCCTGGCAGTGAACAGCAGTATCATCAGGCCTCAGCATAGATATATATAAACACTAGATGTCTCGTCCGCGTTGCCGGACAACGGAGTCGAACGTCCACACATGGCGGGCATCTTGCTACAGTCAACTCGCTCACCCATAACATTGTGTTGATGCTACATGTACTTTTTAAATGACCATAACTTGCTCAATTTTCAACCGATTTTGAAACGGTTGGTTTGTTATCAACGTCAGAGATGTCGGTATGCCACTGCATACTTATGAATAATGATGTTTTTTTTTTAAATAGAATAGAAGTATGCAGTGGCATACCGACATCTCTGACGTTGATAACAAACCAAACCGTTTCAAAATCGGTTGAAAATTGAGCAAGTTATGGTCATTTAAAAAGTACATGTAGATTAAACACAATGTTATGGGTGAGCGAGTTGACTGTCGCAAGATGGCCGCCATGTGCGGACGTTCTAGACTCTGCCGTAAGACATCTAGTGTTTATATATATCTATGGGCCTCAGGGCTTCTGAGTGCCCCTAAGCAGCTCTGTGAACAAGAAACAAGATGCTAACAGAAGTTCATAGTTTGATGTCCTCGGAAGAGCCAGGTAAGTTGATCCTAGAACCTCTCCTTTAACGCCTGACTCGGAAGTGATGTTTTTCCTGGTGGAGTCGCTGCCTCTCTCCCTTTAGGATCAGGAGACGGGAGTTTGATCAGGGTCACCTGCCTCCAGGTCCACGCACCCCCTGCTGGAGTGGCAGGCTCTCTTCCTCCTGGTCGATCTCCAGCACAGACGCCTCTCCACTTCCTCTTGAAACCAGGGACTGAGGAGCATGTACAGGAAGGGGTTGACACAGGCAGGCAGCAGGGAGAGCACCTTTCCAAACCTGGCAACCTCTGGGCTGGAGAGGAGAGAGGGTCTGAGAGAGGAGATGAAGGGGGCTAGGGACACAGGGAGGAAGAGCAGACCGTTGGTGAGGAGGAGACAAGCCACCATGTTGGTAGTGCAGCGTCGGTGGGCGTGGCCTGTCTGCGGAGCGAGCGTCTCCGGGCGGCGGCAGAGGCGGGCGTGGATGAGCGCCATGACCAGGAAGCAGAGGGAGTTGAGCAGGACCAGGGCTGAGGAGAAGCCTGAGCTGGAGGGGTGTCCGGGGGGAGGCAGAGCCGTGCCCAGGAGGGGCCAGGAGGCGACAGCCCCCGCTAGGGTGCAACATGAGGCAGAGACCGCTCGGACAGCCCTGGACCATAACGGACTCTTCCTGGTCCGTCCAAGCACGGCTGCACTCTGAGCGGCGTGGCCTCGCTCTGCTACCAGAGCAGTGAGCAGGAACACGCAGGCTTCCGAGGAGAAGGTCAACACAAAATCCATCACTTCACAGCTTGTCCCTTCCTTCCACCATTGACCGCCCACGGTCATACTATCTACCACAGCTAGGGCGGCGCTGGAGAGGAGATGCACCCAGGCCAGGACTCCCAGTAAGTGCTGGGAGGGACATGAGGGAGCGGACGGGAAGCCGAGAGACACCAGAACCAGGGAGTTGCAGGCGAGGGAGAGGATGATGAAGATCCACGCTGCGCCTCGCTGGAGAGAGCTCCCAAACACACTGT
Organism: Osmerus eperlanus; assembly: GCF_963692335.1. NCBI lineage: Eukaryota > Metazoa > Chordata > Actinopteri > Osmeriformes > Osmeridae > Osmerus > Osmerus eperlanus. Next base: position 21,915,898 of record NC_085022.1, on the reverse strand, counting down.
GGGTCAGACAGGACACGTCTAGGGACGGGCGAGGACAGACAGGCATGGGAGAGAGTCGATCGTCAAGGAGGGCTTCAGGAAAGGGTTGCTTGCCACACATGCAGAGTATGATCCTGATACCGAACTCTCCTGATCTCCTGTATCCTCTTGATACACACTCACCAGGACCAGGGCAGCAGAGAGCAGCATGCAGGGGGTGTGCTTCTCCTCTGAACCCCACAGAAAGATCTGGTTGTCTGTCGTTCACTGGGAACAGAACAGCTCAGTTTAGGTCAGTGGTCCACACCTCTGTTTCCTTACATCTTACTCCAGCTGTTTCATATTCTCATGCTAGCGTCCACAAACCACCTGAACATAACACCCCCACTCACAGGCTATGTGAGTTAACGACACACATAAATCTGGATATTTCTATACCTATCTGTGTTTACCTATTAACAAATAAACCCCCTCCTTGGGTGTGTACCATGAGTGGACGTGATCGTGAAGGCATCTTGCCAAATGTTCTCACCTCTGCCTGTCTCCTGAAGGTGTCGGCTGTTGGCCTTCTCACACAGATCAAACACACCCCTCCGGCCAGCCCTGGGACCACAACCACACAACACACACTCAGACAATACATCCTCCTCGTCCATGTGAGTAACTTCACATAACCCAACAAAGCACAGACGCAGATATATAAGTGTAGTACATTAACCAAAAGGTTAATTTTGGATGTATTTCTCTGTGACTTTAAGTGATTGTCTTCAATGTATTTACTAAGCAGTGATTGAGATGAGGGATTGGATTTTGATTTGATTTGAATCTGGAAACTCTGAATCTGCAGTCAGAGGCTTCTCCACTGAGCTTAACCCATCCATCCCTCCAGATACCTGAGACGAGGCCGAGCCTGGAGGGGCAGGAGGTCTCTCAGCTCCAGGTTACCAGCAACACTCAGGTGGGTGAGACTTCCGAGCCCCTCCAGAGAGAGGGAGGCTAGCCGATTGGACGAGAGATCACTGGGGGAAGAAAAAGAAGTTGAATGTGTGTGTGTGTAGATCTGTACTACACACACACTCTACTCACATGTACGTAGTGTGTGTGTGTGTGTTTCCTCCTCTCAGTAGATTACTCACAGGGATCTGAGTTCCGACATCTCACAGAACGTGTCTGCCAGTAGTCCGAAGATGCGGTTGTGATGCAGGTCACTACACACACACACACACACAAACACACAAGCAACACAAACATCCTCCTGGTGTTTAGTACTAGCTGATCACCAGTTTGAACAGGACCAGATGCATAAGAATACTCACATGGTGTGGATCTTCCTACAGCCACAGAAGCTGGGAAGGTTCTGGATCCGGTTGTGGGAGAGATCACTAAGGAGCACATGCTGGGGATGAGGTACTAGACCTGTGAGATGTGGATATCTAGAGGGGTCACCTGATAGCTAGAGGGGTCACCTGATACCTACAGGGGTCACCTGATAGCTAGAGGGGTCACCTGATAGCTACAGGGGTCACCTGATAGTTAGAGGGGTCACATGACTGTCTGGAACTTACAGCTGAAGCAGGCTGGGTAGCTGATCACAGAGAGATCCGGGCAGGGATGAGATGTGTGTGCCACTAACTGACCTGCATGGAAGGATGTAAATGTTACCTTCTGTAAAGATCTCTCGATGTCTAGAAGGCATGTCTGACAGCTGTAGTGTTGGTTATTAATGGAGGTCTTTGAAGAGATAAAACCTGGACTGGTGTTTTATTGTTACGATGGTTCTGGACTCACAGGTTTTCGAGTGAGTGTGTCCCGGTAAGGTCTGGGAAGTCCTGGATTCCTCCGTTCAGGGTTCTGCTGGCAGGGAGAGAAGAGGCTTGCGTGAGGATTTAGTTGAACCCTTCTAGAATGATTTGGGATATTATGTGGTAACAGTAGCATGTGTAGGATTGACATGTGTCTTTCTTGGTCAAGTACAGAAAGCCTTGGGAACCCACTGGCCCGCCAGTTAGCTTCAGATGATGCAGACATCATTGCAGGCGTGTGCACTCTGTCTATCTGTCCGTCCGTCTGTCTGTCTGACCAGGAAGGACCATTAGGAACAATAGCTTTAAAAAAAGGAATCCTTGGTGATGAGTGACGAGAGGTGCGGTACTGCTGGTGCTGACTCACAGTGTGCGCAGCTCTGAGAGGTTCCGGAAGGCTGACCTGCCGATGGACCGGACGGGGTTGTTGTGGAAGTATCTGTAGATGTGTCATTAGTCAAGAACTGTCAATCACTAACTTAATTACCAACGCACATGTGTACCGCTGCGGTGCATATCATGACTAAATATTGTGATCATTTACAAGCTGTTTAAGAACATATTTATTATTATAATAATCAATTAAGTAAATATGTCCATTACAACACGTAATGTTTATAAACTTGAAGTGTTTGAAACGTACAGGGATCTCAGGGCCGGGTTTCCTCCAAAGGCGTGCTCTGGAATGGATGTGATTCTGTTGCTATGAAACGTCCTGAAGGGGAGGAGTCATTTTGATTCAGTCCTGTCATGTGTGAAGTAGGGGGTGGTGTGTGACGTGGGGTGTGGCGTGGGGTGTGACGTGGGGTGTGTGACGTGGGGTGTGTGGCGTGGGGTGTGACGTGGGGTGTGTGACGTGGGGTGTGTGACGTGGGGTGTGTGGTGTGGGGTGTGTGGCGTGGGGTGTGTGACGTGGGGTGTGTGGCGTGGGGTGTGACGTGGGGTGTGACGTGGGGTGTGACGTGGGGTGTGACGTGGGGTGTGGCGTGGGGTGTGGCGTGGGGTGTGTGGCGTGGGGTGTGACGTCTGTGCTCCACTCACAGTTCTCTCAGGTTCTGGAGGGTTCTGATGGCTGGAGGAAACATGTGTATGTGGTTGTAGCTCAGATCTCTAGAGGTTAGAAGAGAGGAGTGTGTCAGGGTCATGTGTCCTGGATGCAGTCATCCTCAGACTTTATTTGTCTTTGTTGCTGTCTCTGTCGCTCTGTTTCTTATTTTTCCATTTCTATTTTCTTCCCTCATCCCTAGATGTGCAGATCATTGATCCCCTCACAGTGTCCAGCTTCCTGTTATTAAACAGAGCTGGGGAACGCAAGGAGGTGATTGGTTCACAGCCCTCTCCATCACTCGTCCGTGAGAATGAATGCCCGCAACGGTCAAAGTTCAGCAGAGAGAGTGGCAGAGGCAAGATTTAGGGTCTCGGTTGGTGATAAACATTTCCTAAACTGTCCAAAATGACTCAAAGTGAATGTATATTTTTGGTGTGAATCGCCCTGATGGGAGTTTTACCTACAACCTGGTACTAAGAGCACCATTACCCTGACGCACTGATCTGCAGTATCAAGATGTCAGTCTTCGTGTAGAACCAAGTGCAGTGTTTGCTGCAGTAGGACTTGCAGTGAGTCCGTATCTAACATACATTCAAAACCAGACGGAACTCTTTTCTAAACCGCAAATTGTTCTCTGTTATTTAGGGCTATACCGTAATGGGTTCAATGCAGCAAAATCTCACCCAGATGCAGACAAGGGTTTGCTTCTATTAACACGTGCATTTAAAAAAAAATTGCGTTATCCTTGGAAAACTGCAGTGCCGTGCTGAAATACTGAAATACTGGTCCTGGAAAACGTAAATACCGGTACTGGAAAACTGAAAAACTTAAACTGAAAAATTGGAATACTGCTAACCCTAACCGCTGGAATACTAATACACAGGAATACTAAAATGCTGTAATACAAACATGCTGTAATACAGCCTCTTTAGTAGAGGGATGAGAGAGTAATCCCAGCTGGTGGTAGTGTTTAGGCACGGGGGGGGGCAGTTCTGCCAGGGCTGGGGGGGGGGGGGGGGGCTGGGGCTGGAGGGGTTAGCGCCACTGCAAACACTCAGGCAACATGTGCTATCTAGACGGAGGGTAATTGGCGCAGGGTTGCGGCCACACACTGGGATGCACCAGATGAGCATTTAGGGGTCGTTTGATCTGCAGTGGTGGCTCACTTAAGGACCTCACTTAAGGCTCTTATAAAGACAGCCTGTACGTCAGCAGAGAGCGAGCGCACCTGCAGTCTGGCTGCGTTCAACAGCCCTTCCTTTCACCATGACGAACACAACACCAGCACTGTGGAGAACACAGAGATGAGGCTCACTCTAGCAACATCACCTGTTCACTCCAGCCAGGGAGGCGTTCTGTTTATTCAATAAGTAATACTAATACACAAACAATAGGAATACTACTAATACCTAGGATTTTGGTTCTGCTTGAACTAATAACTGTGTACTGTTATGTGCTGAATGTGCTGGAGAAGCTCACAGGGTCTCCAGGTGTTGCAGTCCAGTGAAGCATCGTTCGCCCAGTGAAAGGATCTGGTTGTTCTGTAGATGCCTGAAGGGTACAGGAGAGACCAGGTCAGGGGAGACCAGGTCAGGAGAGACCAGGTCAGGAGAGACCAGGTCAGGGGAGACCAGGTCAGGAGAGGCCAGGGGTCAAAGGGTATCTCTAGGTAGAGGGACACAGAAAGAGCGAGAGCGAGAGAGGGAGAAGACACCTGTACAGTTCTAGAGTGCGAGGAGAGCAGACAGATCTTCAGTTCTCCTGCAGCACTTACAGGACCACCAGTCTGCTGAGGGTTGCCAGGGCGCTGTCAGGGATGTGGGTGATGTGGTTGAGAGCCAGGGTCATCGCCTGCAGCCCTGGCACCCTGGTTAGCGCAGGGGTGGGCACATCTGTGAGGGCATTGTCATTGAGCCACAGATGGCGCAGGGACGTCAGGCCCTTGAAGGACCTGGTGGGGACACTGGCGATGTGGTTGGCATCTAAACGTCTGGAAAATAAGAGACTCTGTTAGGAACTGCCTGGAACAAAGTTCTGGGAAGACTGCAATTTACAAAATTAGAACATATTGTTCCTTCATTCTAAAATGTAACAAAAGGAGAATCCAAAGAAAGGATAAATAGAATAAAGGATAAATATTTTATACATACAGTAGTACTATATATATATATATATACAGTAAATAATGTATATGTCGGACGAAGTAACAAACACATCTGCAGTACCAGTCAACATCAAAGTAGATGTTTGAGTAAAAAGGATATATGACGAAGAAAGTGATAGAGACATCTCTCCACCACACACGTCTCTCCACCAGACACGTCTCTCCACACAGAGATATTTCTACACCAGAGACATCTCTCCACCAGAGACGTCTCTCCACACAGAGACGTCTCTCCACACAGAGACATCTCTCCATCAGAGACGTCTCTCCATCAGAGACGTCTCTCCACACAGAGACATCTCTCCATCAGAGACATCTCTCCAGACACGTCCTCCAGCAGGGAGGTGGCTCTATGCATTCCTCTGCAGCATGGTAGTAATTTCTGGTGTTGACGTTCCCTCGGGGGGCTTGTGTGTCTGACACGGGGTCCTGGCACCACCGCACGCAGCTCGGATGTGGTGTCTCTCCCCCCGCTAACGTGTGATTTTGAGATTGGTACGTCTAAACAGCAGTGATCATTGTTTACTCTTTGAGATGATGAGGACAGCAAATCAGATCAACATGGAAGGGGCCGCCGGGATTGAGCGAGGGGGCAGCAGGAGGGGGCAGGAAGGGGCAGGAGGGGGCAGGTCCTACATCTCCTCTTTACTGTCACTCTTCATTATCTCAGTCCAAATATAGCAGAAATGCCCTAAAATGCATATATGTATATATATATTTTTTTCTTCTATAGTGTGTGTGTTTGTGTTAGCCCACACATGCATGTCTGTGCGTGCGATATCGGCAGAGGAACACAGTTCCATTACCAAGCCTTTGACCACATTTATAAACGCCATTGGAAAATTACATTAGTGGTGTTCTGGACTAACAAAAAAAACTTTCTTTATGAATATTCTTAGTTTTTCCTCCCTCTTGAGAATACTTAGTCTAAACAGTCAGAGCATAAACAAAAAGTATGAAATAAACCAGAAAATGTAGCTCAGCGTCAAATATAGTCAGTCTGTCATCAAGAAAAGACAGAATTTCTAAATATAAGCAGACCTGTTTTCCATAACTTAATAGGGCTATGTTATTAGATACAACTAGGGCTGACCACAGACAGTCTTAGCACAGCCTCAAACAGACAGGCTTAGCACATGATTTAACCTGGAGCTTGTTGCTAGAGTCGTCTGCTAAATGAAGACATCATGAAGGCATTACTGTTCCTACTGTACATAACGGTGGAGGCTGAGGGGGGGGGGGGGTGCTCACAGAGACTGGAGGTTCCTGAGGTTCTCCAGGGCCTCGACAGGAACCACTTTAAGATTATTGTTCTGTAGCATTCTGAGCAACACAGAACAAAACATGTGGTCAGAAAAGAAAATTACATATTTATAAATATAGTTTGAGATTAATTTTGACATAAATACTTACAGTACTTTGAGATTGACAAGTTCAGAGAATGTTCCTTCAGGGATCTCTGTTAAGCTGATTCCTGCCAGTCGACTGAAAGCGAAACACGACACACTTAATACCATCTGATGATAATTAAGGATTATGGTGTGCAAACATTTTAACAACAAAAGATAAACATGATCATTTTCTGTCATTCATCATGTTTGTGCATAAACATTCATTTGGACCTGCAGATGTGAAAAGGTGATTTTGAAAAAATGAATATAAATTGCAAACCTTCCATGACAGGCAGAAGGCAAGACTCTACTTAATTTGGTAGAAAGTATTGAGAACATGTAATTTTAAAATGTTTAGTGCTTTTGGCTCAGTTCCCATTCTGCTAGTTCATCTAGAGTCAGACTACTGCCTCTGCAGGCGTCTTCTGAACAGGCTCTGGTGGAACTTCTTCTCTAAACCCATATTTACAGACTAAATTAATCCTAGACTTTCTTCTCTGTCTTTGCCATTAGTGTTCTGGAACGTGCAGATGTTACGAAACGTTTTAGGGACCATGTTGCAGTTCTGAAGGGCTCCAGTTTAATGGGTGCTCTCAGTCTAAGTGTCTCAAAGTAAAGTAAATACATGTATGCTCAAGTTGTGGATTATACATCAGAACATACATCCTGTTCTTAGGAATATGACAAATAACCTGAAGAAAACAATGTGTGCTTTCTCAGAACCGCAGTCAGAGTCAATTAATGAAGTAGGTCTCAACAACCATTTTGGGGACCTGGGCCCAAGCTTGGTAGAGAATGCCGCCATACTCACAGCTCCTGGAGGAAGTGGAGATGAGTCAGGGCGTGGGCAGGAAGAAGGCTGAGGTTGTTCATGCTCACGTCCCTGTATGTAAAGAGTGTGTTGTGTCAGGTGGCTGAGCGGTGAGGGAATCGGGCTAGTAATCCGAAGGTTGCCAGTTCGATTCCCGGTCATGCCAACTGACGTTGTGTCCTTGGGCAAGGCACTTCACCCTACTTGCCTCGGGGAGAATGGCCCTGTACTTACTGTAAGTCGCTCTGGAAAAGAGCGTCTGCTAAATGACTAAATGTAAATGTGTTGTCAGAACAGCCATCCACAACTGGGCTTCAAGATGTATATATTATATAGTTGGCAAGACGTGGACGAAAGGCTGTTATAGCCTACTTCATATAATCACTCATTGCACCGAGATTCTTTACGCAAAAATGGAGATTAAAAAAGTGTCATGACAAAACACATGCTAGTAGGCTACACGAATATCAGTTGAGCTTTAGGTCCCAGTAGTTCATGATGAGAATGGGAAAGTTCCGCGCGGAGCAGTTGAGCGGTGTTGTACTGGGCGGCAAACGCCGAGGAGAGTCAAACTCAAGAAGGAGCCTAATTAAAAACGTCTGGATGCAAATTCATCATCAAAATCATAAACGCTCAAATTTGCCATGATCTTTTATAAAACAACACGCAGCAACTCAAAAGTTGGCCAGTTGTCTAGCATTTTAGGGAATAATTACATTCGTGGCATTGTGTTTAAGCCCTGCACACGTGGCCTACTTGTGCTACTTATGTTCAACACAGTTGAAGCATCAAGATTCAAATTCAGCATAAAAAGTAATGAATGGACGAGTCATTTCTACTACATAAATAACATCATAGCCTGTAGACCAAGAAACTAGACAAAAAATAAAGGCTCTTCCTCTGTACTCACAGGTATGAAGTGAACACACTCAGGTTTGAAGGCAGTTCCTCGAGACCGACGTCCACGCAGTCTACCCGCACGAGCGTTCCGTCGTTTTCACATTTACAACCGGTCGGACAGTCGGTGTGATATCGCGGCGTGGTTCCGGAGCCATCAGCGGCTCCATGCACGAAGATAAGTATAAATATCACACAGAACATTATACAGTATACAACAACAGCAGTAGGTAATACAGTTTGAAGGGCTGTGTACCAGACAACTGCACTACCTCTTAACTTGTTGGTAGGCCTTATTCAAAGTGAAGGAACCGCAACCAATTTCAGAGGCATGTTGAACGACTGTCGATGTATGTGTGTGTGTGTGTGTGTGTGTTTGTGTGTGTGTCGTCAAAAACGCAGACCATTCAGAGAGTTCACTTGTTCAGTTGAGAGGTCTGTCTTAAAACCTTGGAAATAGTTTTTTTTTAAATTGCGAAGTTGATTGTATTTGTGTCGGAGCTCTTTATTTCACAGGTAAATTAAAACCATGTTACTAAAATATTAGGTTTTATATATTTTACTTCAGTTTTTAACGTTTCTGTATTAAATGTGGCTTACATTTACAAAGCCAGATCGATCAATAGCCTTGAGCATTTGATAAAGAATGATTCACGTGACGTTATGCCTTTTCAGTGGATAAAACACATCTACACAGCATAAGAAATACCACAGAGCGAAGCACCGTAGCTAAAGGTGTTATAAAAACCAAATCACCTGTTGTCTAATGGCCAATGTAGCCTGCATAGTGTCAGGACCACGGATAGCTCCTGAATTGGGTTTACTGTCACGTCATCCGCCGAATGCAAAACCACACTTCCAGTGGGCCTATACATTTGGCCTATAATCCATCAGGAATTATACATTTTTCTTACCAACAACTAATACTGCATATTAGGCTATTTCATATTGTTAATTTTTTGAAAATCCAGGTTGTAGTGGACTCGGTGGATTGTAAAATAAAAGTAGAGAAAGAATCTTCAAAACATGCCTCAATGAAAACTTGAATCTATGACAGAATTGAGGTTGTCGTAAAATCTAGGTTACCGGATTCTGACTTTTTTGTTCCTCTCAAATTAGGCTACATGAAAAGGCCACACAGCAAGGCGCACTACATCTACAGTGCAAGTGCGCCACGCAGTGGCACTGTGTGTAGTTGGCGCCTTTAGGACGTTTATGTGAGAATAACTAAAACGATACTGAATTCCAGTATATTGTTTGTGTGGCCCGTGTGAGACATGACATGGGCTCAAACTGTAAAGCATACAAACAGCTCTTTGATGGGCCGTTAAAATGGGTATGTTTAATATATAAGCAAAATAGTTTTTTATTTCAATGTAATATTTCACACCATAATTTATTTATATATATATATATATATATATTATATATATATAAAAAAGTAATAATACAAAATAAATAAAACGCAACACATAATCTGTAATTGGGGCTGGTCATAAAAAGACAACTGTAACCTTGCTACACCCCTTTCTACTTCATGAGGTAGCTCAGGCAGGTGATGCATTTCCTGTCCTGTGACCTTTGACCTGTGTGTGGACGTGCTTGTGTCCATACATGGTCACGACTGAGTGACTACTGCCGGGGAACTGTAGGGACATTGCCTTACTGTCTGGACCACAATGATGAAAGATTTAGAACAAAATTCCCTTAAAAATACACAATATACTTTTTTTTTTTACATAAAGAAATAACCCCCCCAAAAAATATCTCAGAAGTTTGATGCTAAACTTTTAAAGTCTCTCCGGTCTAGCTGGCATGCCAGGCCACTTTATGAGACAGCTCTGGCATCCATCTCTCCACAGCCTTCCTTTGGGGTCAAGGGGTCAGGGTCTGGGCACAGGTTCAAGGTCACAGGGCCCTGATTGAACCAGGAAGTGGCTGATTGAAGCAGGAAGTGGATAATTGCAGAGAAACGGGAGGTTTCCTTAGTCGGCTTGCGTTGCCAGCCTGTAAGTGAGAGAAAGAGCTTTATGACTCTCTTGAATGAGAGGGAGGGTGTGTGATAAGGAGGAGTCAGGTGGCTGAGCGGTGAGGGAATCGGGCTAGTAATCCGAAGGTTGCCAGTTCGATTCCCGGTCATGCCAACTGATGTTGTGTCCTTGGGCAAGGCACTTCACCCTACTTGCCTCGGGGGAATGTCCCTGTACTTACTGTAAGTCGCTCTGGATAAGAGCATCTGCTAAATGACTAAATGTAAATGTAAATGATAAGTGTGTGTGCCAGCATGGGTTTGTTTGTTGGCATAGGTGTGTATGTGCTTGTGTGTAGGTGTGTGTGTGTGTGTGTGTGTGTGAAGGAGGGAAGTGTCAAGGTTAACACATGAGACACAATGATTGTCTTTTCCACAGAGTTCAGAAGGACCTCTTAAAACAACTTGGCAGGGACAGTCTGTACAACCACATTCAGTGTTTTGCCTGATAGGGCAATCCATAGCATTATGTAAGAGACATGTTGATTAATTTATATAGCATTTACAATGTATTCATTTAGCAGACATCTAAACAGTGCACATAGAAAATATAGCAAAAAATCAGGGATCAGAAGTGCATGGTTGTAGTGCGTGGCGATAACAGTGTTTTGGTGGTCAGAATCAAGGAAAGGTGACGGGTCATCACTGGCCAATTCTTCAAATTTCACCTTCTATAGTCTTCCCATGTAGTACAGTTATTTGCATAGAGTAACAGTCTTTTAATGGCCACTGAATACTCAAAAAGCATTCAAACTTGCACTGTTAAACTAATATTAGAACACCGTTATTTGTTGTATTGCTAAGGGATGCTGTAAGTGTTGAAGAGAGCCTCTTTTTTGACACAGTTTGGTGAGAGCGCAGTGCCTGCAGACACAGGGCCTGCAGACACAGGGCCTGCAGACACAGGGCCTGCAGACACAGTGCCTGCAGACACAGGGCCTGCAGACACAGGGCCTGCAGACACAGTGCCTGCAGACACAGGGCCTGCAGACACAGGGCCTGCAGACACAGGGCCCAGTGCACAGTGGGAACAGTGCTTCCTGTATTTCTTACTCCAAACTGTGTCTGCCCAGGTTGGGAAGTGTGGCTGTTTGTCTTCCCGTCTACCTGTCTATCTGTCTGCTGCCTGTCTGCCTGTCTGTCTGCTGCCTGTCTGTCTGTCTTCCTGTCTACCTGTCTGTCAGTGCAGACAGTAACAGGTCTACCTGTCTGTCAGTGCAGACAGTAACAGTCTTGGTCAGTGTGACAGACAGGCAGACAGACAGACAGACAGACAGGCAAGCAGACAGGCACGCAGACAGGCAGCAGACAGACACAGACAGACAGACAGGCAAGCAGACAGGCAGTAGACAGACACAGACAGACAGGCAAGCAGACAGGCAGGCAAGCAGACAGGCAGCAGACAGAGACAGACAGGCAGGCAGGCAGGCAAGCAGACAGGCAGCAGACAGACAGGTAGGATGGCAGGTAGGCAGGCGGACAGGGCAGTCTGTTGGTCAGGGTTATACAACATGTTTTCCTGGAGAGGGTGGAACTTCCTGCCCACCAATCAATGTTTCAAGTGGGGTTAAATACACAAGCGCACTCTGCACGGAATACACTGGGAGGATAAAACCTGTGTCTGAGTCCAGTAAGTTTCTGCTGTCATTGAGATCGTCAAAAGGTCCCAAAGACTGTGGTGAGACAGCTTTCTAGGACATCGCCATAAAATAAAAATGTTATGTGCACAAATCGGTCACAGGACTAGACGAGTATTATGGAAAAATAGACATAACCACAAAAACATACAAAAACACTATAAACGCCCAGAGCATTCGCCAGGAATCCTTTTTGACACAGACAATTTCAAACATCTCCATCATATGTGGCCATGGGTGATCAGGAATATATCTATTCCTGACTTTTGTCTGTAAACTTTTTTTAGAAAAGTATTTTTTCAACCTTTAGAATTGTTTTTGTTCAAAACTTTTTATTCAAAACTTTTGTTTGAAATAAAAAATATATATACATTTTCGTAACTTTTTTTGAAACTTTTTTCACACCACAACTCTTTCTACCCTCCCCACCCCCACCCTTCGCTTCCTCTATATCTTTCAGGAGCACCAGCGCCCCACAGGGTGGGATTAGTCTTGGGCCTGGAGGGGTGGGGGCCTGGAGGGGTGGGGGCCTGGAGGGGTGGGGGCCTGGAGGGGTGGGGGCCTGGAGGGTGGGGGCCTGGAGGGGTGGGGGCCTGGAGGGGTGGGGGCCTGGAGGGGTGGGGGCCTGGAGGGTGGGGGCCTGGAGGGGTGGGGGCCTGGAGGGGTGGGGGCCTGGAGGGGTGGGGGCCTGGAGGGTGGGAGCCTGGAGGGTGGGGGCATGTTAACCAGGATCTCCCTGTAGACCATAACACCATCTCCTGGGTGAAACAAGTTCTCAAAGAAGTCTCAGCACTCTGTAATTTGCAAGATTTGATTTGGGTAAGCGGGTAGGCTAAGGTGGATTTAAAGTGTATTTGTTGAATTTTGTTGCTTTGTCTCTGACCGCACCCTGGACGTTGAGGGGATTCCTCTCAGCATACTGCCAGAGAGGACCATGACAAGCCACACCCTGACAGAGCAGGTTGGTCATGCTGGTTTATCTATATTGTACAAACTATACAACTACAATCTTCTCACATGGATAACCAGAGCCTGTTGCAAATTAGTGGACAGTTGGAGACTAAACGAACCAAGTCAAGGTTACGACTAAAGTCAAGGTTACGACTAAAGTCAAGGTTACGACTAAAGTCAAGGTTGTGATGAGAAGTGGATTCAACGATGACGGAGATGCTGTTGGCAAGTATCCCACCAGACCAGGACAGACAGGAAAGGGAAGGGAAAGGAGAGAGCATGCCAAAATATCAGACAAAAAACAAGCAGGCAGACGGACAGATATACCTTCTGAATTTCCCTGTCTGGGATGAATAAAGTTCTGTCTAATCTGATACCTGTTGGCAACAACAGTCATTGAGGAGTCCCCTGTCAGATCAGCCACAGTGATGACATCATAGTGCTGGCGTTTGGTGCTGGTGAATAGTTATTTTCTGTACGCTATTTCAGATACAGGACATGCGTGCCTCCTTTAATATTAAGTGGACCTCTGGAACCCAAACAGAGACAAATACTTATATTTAATATTGTATATATTCTTTTAAGAAAAAGTACAATGTTTTCTTGGCACGTTATACCAGGCAAGGTGATCAGGTCATGTCTGTGTGAGTGTGGGTGTGAGGAGAGTGAGAGGTTGGGAGTAGTGTGAGAGGTTTTGTGTTTGTGGTTGTGTGAGGGGTGAAGGTATGGTGAGAGGAGGTTTGCTGGAGGGAGGATGTGGAAGGGTGGAGGAGATGTCCTGTCCTCCTCCCTCCCCAGGACTCGAACAGGATGTCGGGGAAGGGGGGGGGGGGGCGGGGGGCAGGGGGCGGGGGGTGAGGACGGGAAAGGAAAGGAGAGCAGGGGGGTTAGCTTGGTTTTGGGCCCCTGTCCCACAGAGAACTCAGGTCTGGAGATTAGGGCTCTGGGAAGGGAAGGCTCTTTGCTCAGCTGAGCCAGCAGAAGACTGTTCCTGAAGTGTTGCTGGACCTCCAGTTTACAACACGTCTGAACCAGTCCTGTTCTCTACTGATCCTGCTGGATCGCGAGGAGTTTCGGCTGGTACTGTGGTCACGATTAGGAATGACAGTAACTTCAGAGAACTATAAGTCCACTCTTGATGTTTTCATGTCAGGGCTTCTCTTCGTCAGCCTTGTCATGCTGTACTCCAAAGCCTGTTTAGAAGTGGCCTGTTAAAAATCATCAAAATCATGTCATTGGATCTGTTTAAAATTGTTCAAAAACAGCGGCTGAATCTATTATTACCCACCAGGGAAGATTCCTCTATATTATTTTAGTACAACCTTGCCAATACAAACACAATGTGTATCCATGTGGAAAAATGAACACTTCTTCAAAGTAAAATAACACAAGTAAATGTTTATCTTTGTCAACCAACAAAAATTCAACTCCAGGCCAACAGGATTCTTTTTAATATCTATATTTTATTCATGTTATTCTAGCGAATGCGATTTAAAATGTTGTTTTCCAGCATATTCTGAAGGCTCGCCTATGTGGGTGAACATTTGTCTTCACTAATGTTTGTTGTATGATTGTGTTTGTGTGCAGGTCTGAGGTCAAACAAAGAGTCTTCTTGACGGTGACTCTGCAGGGAAACAGAAGGAGGGAGTGAGTTTGTTATCAACACAGTTATGTTGTGTAAAATCACGATGAACATCGTGATTTTACACTTTTTTATCATATAAATCCTCAGAGCTGAAACTTTCAATATTTAGATAACAGTATTCTCTATTCTGACATAACTCTATAATAATCTTAAAACTAAAGTGAATAAACCGTATTTGTTTATTGGAACCTTATTTCAATACAACATGTTAATATTTTAATGTTAAACATTTTAATATTTACCTTTGAATCCCATTTGAGGTTTTGAAAGACTGATTATCACATTTCAACTTCATGGTGTCACTTCATTTGAACACAGTATGTCATGTCATAAGTTTGCCAAAATTGCAGTTGATTGTGACAGTGAGACAATAGACAAGACCGTATAAGACCGACTGATACAAGATGATACTGTAAGTGCATGGACAAATCTGAATAGTTTATATTCTACTGTAATATTTTAATAGATATTAATAAGATTTGAAAATGTCATAAAGGACACCTTAACCCATACTTAATGTCTGTGTACTGTATTTTAGAATGCTAAATGTGTTTATGGTGGAAAGAAATTAAAATAATTGTATACACTTTTTCTTTTTAATAAACGGTTTGCATTGTTCATTGTAAAACAAGACCTTTTGTCATTTATGTGTGAACATTGACAAACTCAAATCTTCCTGCAAGGACTTGTTGTCCCAATGCGTCTGCTTGGTCATTTTGAACTCTTGAACATCTGTGATACTTTGGTATTTCCGAAAGAGGAGTAGTTCCATGTGTATGAGTGCCACTGAGGGGTCTACTTCACTATGAAACCTCAAAAACAATTGAATAGAAGGAAGCTCTGGTCACTGCATGCTTTCCTCCCAGAAGGCGCACTTCCCCTACGCCTCAACTCTGCTCATCAGAACCTGTCGGCAGCAAGAAACTGTCAAACAAAATATGGATTATTTGTTTATTGTCCTATTTATCTTCCTGCGATTCTCGTCCACAAGTAAGTTCCATATACAATGTTTTAAGGAATTGCTTTGCTAACCTTGAAGGTTTTAAACGTATGATAAACTGGTAAAGATCATCAACAACGGAAACTGACGCGTCCATCCTTATCTGTAGGCTCGTGAAGGGTCAAGCAAATAATTTTTTTGTAATAAAAATATTATGGAACGTTATGAAAGGTTGATTAAACTAATAGTAGTCCACGCTAATATGTGATCGACCGGTTTAGGCCTGTGTGTTTTCTATGACCATACGATTACTTGGCTAAAAACATGAGATTAGGCTGCTTTGTAGCACAATATATTTTTTTGTTGTTGCGGTTGTTGGCATATCATTTCTCATCTGAACGAAGTAACATTACAAGACCAGTATGAATTACCCCTGCTAGGCTAAGTGGCTTTGGAGTCAAAATGTTATCGAATTAAGAGCCCAATTCCAAGTTTAAGCTCAGGCTAGCCTTCATACCTTATAGTGTTTAATTTGTGGTATTATTGATATAGCTTACTGGGTACAGTAAATAAAGTAGACCATTTGAAACGATGGTCAAGATAATGATCATGTTCTCAATTCTCATCCTAATTGAGTTCGTTTGTGTTACAGCTGGATTCCTTATTATGCAGACGCCTAAGAAACTGTGTCTGACAAAACACAAAACGACAATTATTCTTGGTAAATGCAACTATTTTGACTTGGTACAACAGTGGGAATGGACAAACGACATGAGGTTGTGGCACGTTCAGTCCTCCATGTGTCTGTGGGCCAATCCAAGCAGCATGATACCTACGCACGCGCGCCTGGCCGCTCTCCGCGACTGCGACGATGCACCTGCTTGGAAATGCTACGACGAGAAGGGGACTGTTGGATTAGCCGAAAAACAAATGTATCTGAAGACACAAGGTATACGTGTCGTGATTCGAGCAGACTCCAGATATTCGAATTGGACAAAGTATGACGTCGATACAGGAGGGAGGGAGCAAATTACTAATTTGTGTTCGATAAAAGGTGGGTTTCTTGGTTCGCCTTTGTCAAAATCATCGTAGGCTACGTTTGCAGGGAAGCCTATAAACTTGAAGTCTAGTCCTGATATGCCAATGAACTAACAGTATGTAGTTGAGGAAAGCGGATGACACTCTAGATACGGACTTTCCTTCACATTGTTGTGGGAACGTTCTATCAAGTCACTCACTCAGGAAGAACGTCAGCAGTGTCCATCCGGTCGAAGCTGACTGTTCCAAGGAACATTTGCAGATTCTGATTTAGATGGACTTGAAAGTGTTTATATTTTTGTTGTTGTTGAAGAACTGTCACACCTCAATGGGGCTTGACACTATTGTCCCCAATGACTTCCAATTAACTTTGATAAAATTCAAACCTTGGTAGCCAATAATAAGATGTTACCCTCATATAGAGGCTATTCTAGTAGTCTATTTAGGTTTGGGGTGTCACAACGACGGAACAAAAAATTTAACAGTACTATTGTAGAAATGATTTGTTGCTGCAGTTGATCTTGTTATTGCTTATTGCTTGGTATAGATTTTTCAAGAGAATATCATGGTTATGTTTGTATTCGATCAATCGTTAGGCTGCGCAATATTTCAAGTAAATTATTCTCCATTTATCCAGGTCAAACCACACCTCCAGTAACAGTCCTGAGCACCCAGCCATCCAGTACAAGGCAGCAGAGGACTGGAAAAACCTCAACACCCAGAACCCCTGGCCCGTCTGTCAATAAAGCCACGACCGAGACGAACGACATTATCGGGACCCGCACGAAAAGGACTGCGACTGAAGGGCTCCATCCTAATACCTGGAGTGGCTTCATCGACGGGTCGGGCTTTAGCGACACCTTGTCCACGACGGACGCCAACTTGGACCAATCAGCAGGTGCCATCACCACGTACGCCCGGGAAGACAGGACGCGGCCTGCACACCGTCCCAACACCACTGGGCCTGCACACCGTCCCAACACCACTGGGCCTGCACACCGTCCCAACACCACTGGGCCTGAAATAGATAGACAGCTGTCCACGTCAGCAAGCACTGAGACGGCAGACTCTTCCTCAAGGCCTAACACTTCCTCTGACACCCACACTTCCTCTGACACCCACACGTCCTCTGACACCCACACTTCCTCTGACACCAACACTTCCTCTGACACCAACACTTCCTCTGACACCCACACTTCCTCTGACACCCACACTTCCTCTGACACCAACACTTCCTCTGACACCAACACTTCCTCTGACACCCACACTTCCTCTAATGCCAACATTTCTTTGGACACCCACACTTCCTCTGACACCAACACTTCCTATGACACCAAGACTTCCTCTGACACCCACACTTCCTCTGACATCAACACTTCCTCTGACACCAACACTTCCTCTGACACCCACACTTCCTCTGACACCAACACTTCCTCTAATGCCAACACTTCCTCTGACACCCACACTTCCTCTAATGCCAACATTTCTTTGGACACCCACACTTCCTCTGACACCAACACTTCCTATGACACCAACACTTCCTCTGACACCCACACTTCCTCTGACACCAACACTTCCTCTGACACCCACACTTCCTCTAATGCCAACATTTCTTTGGACACCCACACTTCCTCTGACACCCACACTTCCTCTGACACCCACACTTCCTCTGACACCAACACTTCCTCTGACACCAACACTTCCTATGACACCAACACTTCCTCTGACACCCACACTTCCTCTGACACCAACACTTCCTCTGACACCAACACTTCCTCTGACACCAACACTTCCTCTGACACCAACACTTCCTCTGCAGTCTCTTCAGGGCCCAACACCAAGACTGACCCAGCAGATGCAACTGCAACGGTATCTTTAACTTTACCAGTAGATGTCACGGCTACAGTCCCTCCCTCTCATCCAGCCACTGTTTCCTACGTGACCTCTGACCTTGCCACTACGTCTGGCATAACCCTGGCTGGAGCCACCATAGTTCCTCCTTCAGCTACAGCCCTGCTGCCCTCTTCTACTGCCTCGCCACCTGCCTCGCCTACTGCCTCTCCTACTGCCTCTTCCTACATTCCTTCTGCAGCTTCAACTTTGACACATACAGTTAGACACACAGTTAGAACAACCACTACAGCTCCAGACGCAGCCAGCACAATCTCACAAACTTCCAAACCGCAATCTACCATCACTTTAACTCCACCCACAACCCCAAATGCTCAAACCACATCTACAACGACACAAGCCCCAACTACCACAGCCAACCCAACAACCACAACTCTACCCACATCAACCACTGCTCCCCCCACAATGACTATATCTCTACCCACATCAAAAACAGCTTCACCCACTACAACCACTGCTTCACCCACTACAACCACTGCTTCACCTACAACAACCACTGCTTCACCTACAACAACCACTGCTTCACCCACTACAACCACTGCTTCACCTACAACAACCACTGCTTCACCCACTACAACCACTGCTTTACCCACTACAACTACAGCTTCACCTAAAACAACCACAGCTTCACCTACAACAACCACTGCTTCACCCACTACAACCACTGCTTCACCCACTACAACCACAACTCCGCCCACAACGACGACTTTGCCACCTACAACAACTGAACTGACGACCACACCACTGGTAAGTGCAGTCTACCACGATCAAGGCTACTTTACATGGTGACAATTACTGGTGGTTTACATCATAGTAATCTATTATTAGTAAATTAATAAATGAAACTACTTTTCTAGGCGTGCTTCTCAGGAGTAAAACCTAGTGCATAACTGAGATGACATAAGTCACTGTGACGTATGCCATCAAAGTCCCGTGAAAGAAATTCGAGAGCAGCCGGCTGGGTCAGCCAGCGCATGTTGCGTAAGCCATGTCAACAACTTCCGGTAGCTAACCGGAACCTTAACTAACAAACAACAAGAATGTACCTCATGCAATAGGCCTACCTTATGAGAGTTGGCGTTGATAAACCACATACTATCAGCTCAAGCTAGCAACAACAGGAGAAAACGTCATGATTTCGTGCAAGCATGCTGAAGGGGAACTGAATTCTCCAGAACTGTTTGAAAACCCTGGCAATGTTTGTTTAATTTTCCCCACTGTGCAAACCGTTTTTCATAGAAAAATAATGTACCATAATGTCCCTTTTTTTTTAAGTGAGAACAGAAACACTGGGTGTAGCTGTTCCTTTACGGTTACATAACCAAGACGTAGGCTATTATATGCAGTTAATAGTAAAATTGGTTAATCGCTGCATCCCTAGCTGCAACCCCCTCCTGGCTTCGGTCTTCAGAGAAAGTCCGAGGCAGGCAGGAAGGAAAAGAGGGTGGGGTGTCTGGGGGAGCAGAGAGACTAGGTGCTACTGTCTCACTCAAGGGAAAGTTTCAAGACCTCTTTGTGTATTTGATCTTTCAGAGAAGCACATATTAAACCTTTACTGAAATGGTGACGTTTGCGTCCCTGGGAATGGATATTATGGATAGCAGTTATTGATCACAATGCGTATTAAATCATGTAAGCGTATTTGCCATCTACCTCACCTGAATCAGGTGCTGGTACTGGCTGTAGCTGGGAGGCGGAGGTGTTCCTGCGACAGTTCTCCGCGATTTGACAGAGAATGAGATGCAGAGCTTTCATAGCGGGAGTTACTCGCATGTTCTGATAGCCTACTCCTAGTATAAATTGCAGTTTAAGAGACTGATTATGACATACGACGTTGGAATATATTTAATGTTTTTTGTTTTATTTATTAAACGGACGGATTTAAAACAGCGACCGCAATGAGATGTGCAATTCGTAAACTGATACTTTGTTTAGTAGTATGGAGCTATGTCACGGTGAGTAGGCCTAGCCTAATTACCGAGATTGTTAACCCTTTTCTTGAATAGAAAACCTAATTCCTTGCTAACCTGTAGCAATTTGTTGTTTTTTTTTCTTCAGGTTGAAACAACAGAAGTAAGCAAGTGTTCATTTAACCTGACAGAGACCAGCGCAGACACGGATTCTATTATGATCAAACTATCTACAGCTGGAGATGCATGCATCTTCACGGTGTTTTCAGAGGATAACCGCACAGAAATAACGGACTGCGATCAGTATGAAGAACATAGAAACGCTTACATCTGTGAGATAAGGGACCTCCAGCCTGGGACGTTACATCATTTTGGACTGATATCCAAGACTGACGGAGAGAGCGCCTATGTTTCAGTACGCACAGGTAAACTCTATTCTGCAATTTAACTTTGAACACAATTGTTTATTTTTCACGGTTACGTTGTTTTTGTTTCACGGTTTTCAATGTGATATATAAAAAAAATCTAATTAAGAAAACCTAATTTAAGCACGTAATAGATTTACGATTTGAATATTAAAACAATTCGAAATATAACTCAGATGTGGAACTTATGATGCTTGTTTAAGAATTGTTTAATTTATTGTGTACATTTGTGGAGCTACTTTAGCATGGCTTCCACGTTGTTTAGCTCGAGTTTAGAGGTAGATATCTCTGTGAACTGTTGTTGAGAACATTCGGCAATGAATGCAGCTTATTGAAATGGCACGTCTGCAGCACATTGCAAAAAACATTATGATAACTCTTCTATAAATTGAGTAGTTTGCTCCGAGTCTTTTGTTTTGATAAACACATTTTCAACCTATCCTCAATCAACCAACCTTAATCATATAGGAAAGTAAATTAACCCTCATAATAAAGCAGAGTTTGTTTTGGAATGCAGACTCGTGTGACGGGTATAGTGATGAATATGAGTATCCCTGAATTTGTGAGACTATAGCCTACTCGCTGCTTTAACGGTGGATGTTTGGGCAGAAGATCGATAGCGGTAATCCCCCGTCTACTTTTAACGTAACCTACGTTACACCAAAGTGATAATCTGATATTATGTGCCAGCTAAACTGTTGTCCTTCCGCCGTTTTTAACAAACAGTACTCGGTACATTGTCAAGGCCTCTAGTCCTGTCCTGCCAAGAAACGGTCTTGACCTCTCTGGCAGCTGATCTGAGTCCCGGCGCGGTTCTAATCACGCGAGGATGGAAGCGGAGGACAATGCCCTCAAGTTCTCGTCTTAAGTGTGTGTTTCCAGCCTGATGGCCTCGCTCCCCTGAGATACTTTCCGTCATGCATTGTTTCTCCGTAGCAGCGGATACAGGAGGCCTCCGACGCTTTTTGTTTTCGCGCTACAGATAGATTAGATAAAGAGCGCGCTCAAGAACCTGAGCAGTCCAAGTGCCCGAAGATTTGTTTTTGTCTTAGAAAGTGGGACTCAGAATTTCCTGGAGATCTCAACAGGAAACCGTGTGCACATTGTTTATCTTTTGTTTTATACATTTCTAAGATCATATGCAGTAGGGTATGGTTTCCTTTTCAGTGGCCCTTCCTTGACTGTTCAGGAGTAGACATTACCCTCAAGGTTGTGCTGAGTTGAAGCTCAGCAATTCGGAAGGAGTTGAAGCCATTAGTAGGAAAGGGTAAAAGTTCAACATTGAGTTGTTGGGGTCTGCTCATAGGTGCCTTTGTCTCTGTTGTTTCCTCTCCAGGCTCGCAAACTTGAGATTCATGCACAAAAATGTCACATTCTTTTAAGAAACCAAAACAATCTTATCGGCCCCCTCAATCATTGCCACCAGTGGCCTTCTGCAGGAGCACAGAGACTCTGAGATATCTCTGCATTTATTGACCCATTGTGTAAAATACAAACCTGTTTCTTCCTGATGTACATATTCCTATAAGATACAGATGTTTGATGCACTTTCCAACTGGAGTTTCAAGAATGTTTATCACAACCCTCCCTCCCTCCCTCCCTCAGACCCAGTGGGTCCAGTCAGGCTGGTGGTGGAGCAGGTCCAGTCCCAGAGCCAGCCCGGGGCCCCAGGTGTACGCGTGTCCTGGCCCCACTCCCGGGGCCAGGTGGACTGGTACGAGCTCTCCCTGAGGGACATCAACAGCGGAGTCAGCCACAGGACCAGGGTTATGGGCAGTGCTGCCCACCAGTCAGGCTTCACCTCCCTAACCCCCGGCAGCCTGTATGCCCTCACCCTGGTGGCTGTGGCTGGGAATAAGACAGCCCCACCCGTATGGGCAACTGCAGGGATAGGTGGGCATGTTTTACTCTGTGAGAGGTAATCTTGTTTACAGTTTACAGCCATCAAAGACAGGACAGAAACAGGATATGGGAAAACCCACCATGTTTAGGTTGTGAGTTTTACTGTAACTCAGGATGCAGGTCAGACGTGTGCGCAGATAAGTGTTGTTACATTGTCTAAGTACAGGTGCCTTTACACACTGATCAACCATATGCGTGTTGTATTGTCTGTACAATGTTTGACCATTTCTGTCCCCTTCCAGCTCCCTCTCCGGTCAGCGGCCTCCATCTCTCAGCCTCCTCCAGACGCCTCAGTGTTTCCTGGACGGCTGGCCCAGGGAGGAGGGACCTTTTCAGGGTCCTGCTGCGGGAGCAGGGGATCCTGGTCAGGAATGTCACCGTGGAGACCAGCATCTCGTCCTACACCCTCAGCGACCTGCTGCCTGGAACCCTGTACGAAGTTACCGTGGTGACGGAGGCAGCTGGTCTGCAGAGTTCTGTCTCCCAACGTGCTGTCACAGGTACCTGCCCCTCCCCCTTCTTGAACAGGGATGTCTGTCAGCACATTTCCTCAGCCTTTTACACTGACTTGGAATCATCCAATTGACACAAAGTATAAAAGGATAAATGTGTAGTTATTGGTGTTTTAAGGGGGGTGTTGTTCAAGCCCTAACCCTATCCCTCCACCCAAACTCAAACTGACTCTCAGGTGCTTATCCACATTGCTCACCTCGGAGCTCTTTGTTTTATTTTCCATCACTGCAACCACTTTATTACTCACTCACTCACTCACACACACACACACCCATGCATGCACATACATCCATGCCCACACGCACGTACGCACACACACACACACACAGCACTATGCTATTGTTTCCAGGATATTTCTGGCCTTTTTCTGCTCCACCCATCCTGAGTCTGCAGCTGGCTGATCTCTGTGTGTGTGTGTGTATGGCTGTGTGTGTGTATGGATGTGTGTGTGTATGGCTGTGTGTGTGTGTATGACTGTATGTGTGTATGTACTGTACAGTACTGTGCAACATTTTAGGCAGGTGTAAAAACATTCCTTAAAGTAAGAATGCTTTCAAAAATAAAAATGTTAAGAAAAGTAAATTTAGTTAAGTGATTGAACCAAAGAAAAAGGATTCTCAATTCATATTCACATTGTGTGATAATGTGTGTATGAGTTTGTATGTAAGTGTATATGTAAGGTGTACCAAAAAACTACACTAAACTATGAATTGAAAGCTACTTCAAAATAAGTTGGCTCTCTTCTACTACTTAAAAAATAAAGTTTCTTAACATTAAATTCCCTTCCTGAAATATAACTGAAATATATTTTTATTTATTATGACATCAGCACAGCCATCAGAGGGAGCGTTACACCACCTGTCCTCTCAACCAATCATATTGTCTCCCCAGTTCCTGCAGCTGTTTCTGACCTGCGATTGGACAACAACGGCAGCCTGGACACGCTGAGAGCTTCCTGGGTCAGAGGGGAAGGCGGCGTGGACTCCTACCTGGTGACTCTGTCCTCCAGGTCAGCGACCAATCAGGAGCGGCGGCTGGCGGCCAATGTCACTGAGGTTTTGTTCCAGGGTCTGACCCCTGGCACAGCCTATCAGGTGTCTGTGAGGTCAAAGATGACAGAGCACACTAAAGAGGCCAAGGTCACAGGAAGGACAGGTTAGTAGTCATTGTCATGATTATTGGAAATGTTGATCATATTTGTAGATACATTTTGGTCAAATCCCTCTGTACGTGTAAGATAAATGTGTCTGCAGAATGAAACAAGGGTTTTATCTGTAATAGTTGAGTTTGTAATTTTCTTGATGTTCCAGTGCCGGATCGTGTGACTTCCCTCTCTCTCGTGGCTCTCAGCGACGGCAAAACCCTGAAGGCCACGTGGTCGCCCCCTAGAGGCCAATGGGAGAAGTACAATGTGGTGCTGTGGAACGGCTCGCTGGCCCTGGTGAACAGGACCGTCGCCAGGCCCGCCCAGGAGTTCTCAGGACTGGTCCCGGGCAGGGCCTACCGGGTGGAGGTCAGCTCGCTGAGCGGGCTGCAGGGCCGCACCGAGCTCTGCCAGGCCAGGCTGCGTGAGTCAGCTGTGGAACTGCAGCCCTCCTTTTGTGTTTTGAGGGGAAACACGTCCACGTATGATGGGCGAATATTCCAGTGGGATAGTTTAGCCCGCTGTCATTTAAAAAATAATTTTGCTTGTCTGCGTTTTATCATGTCTTCTTCAACACAAACTGTACCTCCTGTCTCTCTCTCTCTCTGTGCAACTCTCTCCATCTCTCGCCCCCCCCCCTCTGTCTTTCCCTTTCCTTCTCTCTCTTCCCTCCTCTCTCTCCCACCACCCCCCTTTCTCCCTCCATCCCAGCTCCCAGGCCCGTCCAGCAGCTGGTGGTCCGTCACAGTGACGAGACGTCCCTGAGTGTGTTATGGAGTCGCCCAGCAGGGGAGTGGGACGGGTACACTGTGCTACTGAAGCCCAGGGCCGCCGGCCCGGGTGGAGCTAACACCCAGACCAGAATGCTCGCCTGGGATGCCAGGGAGTGCACGTTTAACGTCCTCACACCTGGCCGGCGCTATGAGATCACCGTGGCGACCAGGAGTGGCAACTTGAGCGTGTCTGCGGCCGTGACGGGACATACCAGTGAGTCGTCGGTTTCTGAGGGCAGGAAATTCCAACTGATGTCTGGTGCTGAGACCTCTGTTTATAATGTGTGAGGGGTAGAGCTGGGTATCATTTGACACGATGGGTAGAGCTGGGTAACATTTGAAACGATGGGTAGAGCTGGGTATCACTTAACACGATGGGTAGAGCTGGGTATCATTTGACACGTTATGCTGTGTCCCCTGGGTTACTGACAACACATCTCAGAGTCTGCCCTCCCTCTACTCCTCTCCCCTCCTCCACGCCCCCCCCCCTCCTCTCCCCTCTCTCCTCCTCTGCCCCCCCTCCTCTCCCCTCTCTCCTCCTCCCCCCCCCACCTCCTCTCCCCTCCCTCCCTCCTCTCCAGCTCCCGCCCAGGTGGCCCAGCTGCAGGTGAGTAACGGGGGCAGCACAGACAGCCTGCAGACCCAGTGGCAGCGCGCCGCAGGAGAGCTGGACTCCTACCGCATCCTGCTGGTCCTGGACAGCAGCGTGATCAAGAACGAGAGCGCGGCAGGCCCCACCAGCTCCTACAGCTTCGGGGGTTTGAAGCCTGGCGCCCTCTACAGGGTGGTGGTGACTACCGTCAGGGCCGGGCTGACCTCCCGGCAGACTGTGGCGGAGGGCCGCACAGGTAGGGAGGGTCACCTATTTCTGTTTATATGTTCACAGAGTATTTTTTTTTTTGTATGTGTGTGTTGTTTATTTAGTTCTTTTTTCTGCACTGGTTTTGGGCGGTATTGAGCGTTTTGTGATGTTTGGGGATGTTGGGTCAGAAAGGACACATGGACATGGTACTTTATTGTGATATTGACCAAAATAAATGGTCGGTTCCAATAACATTGTTGAGTGATAGAGCGTCAACCGGTCTGTATTTGAGACAGCCAGGATACTGTGCAGAACTCTGGAATTTGTCTGGAATGTACAGGAAGTCAGGACTACATCAGACATGTCAAGGCCTTTCTTTCAAAGAGCCAGCCCTTCCGGTCGGTGAGGAAGAGGATGGTGACCCCGTGTGTGTCCAGCTCATATGCAGTACCGTCAGCTCACAGGAAACATCTAGTTTCTCACGAACATCGATTAGCTTTAGGAAATACCAAAAGGCTTATGTCCTAATACATTTAACAGTGAACCTTTTACCTGTTCAATACATTTCTTAGGTTTCGTGAGTACGAACATAACATAACAACCCTATTTACAATTTGTTTTTGTGTGAAATTACTCTTTATTAAATCGTCTCTGCAACTTCAGCTGTTGTGGAGGACCCATCTTTTGTAGGTTTGCTCCTACATTCATTCGTTTCTTTTCATGTCATTCATTCATTTCATGTCATTCATTCATTTCATGTCATTCATTCATTCATTTCATTTTCTGAAGTAAAGGATTCAGTTATTTGTTGCCTTTTCCTTTTCTGCATTCTGTTCTTTCACCAGCCCAATCATTACAGCCAGAAGGTTGTGGTCATCTGACCTAATCACTGGAGAAAAAAACGTCCAAGTTTGCTTTCTTCTCGAGCTGAACTTCTACTAGTATACCACACATACCACTAGGGGGCACTAGCTGTATATGAGGACATGGTAATCTACCACTAGGTGGCGCTAGCTATTCTTGAGACTGGTAGCCTACTACTTAGTGGATTTAGGCCAGTTTGTGTACAAAGTGGTACATGGCTTTGGACGAGTCTTACCTGAAATCACCCAATCTGCATCAGATGAAGATGCTGTCTGTCGCTTCATATTCAGGTTTCTCCATCTTCTGCTCCCTTCCTTGCCTCTCCTCCTTGGTTAGATTGTTTTCCAGATCCTTTTTTCTGTCTTCTGACTGCTGGTGGTTCTCTTTAACCCTCTCGTCTTTTTCTTTCCTCTTTCTCTTTCTCTCTATCTCTCTCTCTCTTCTTTTCTTTTCACTTGGATTGATTTTGCACCTTTGCATTAGGGTCAACTTTCTTTCTTAATGAAATTGTAAACCATCTCTTTCTTTGCTCATCCTTATGTCTTTACCAATGAGCTTCTGCCTTTCTTTCTCTATATTTTTCTCTTGCTCTTTCTTTCTTTTCTCCTGACTCTCTTTTTGTTTTCTTTCCTTCTCCAGGTTTTGTTGTTGTTAGTCTTTTTATCTCCCGCCTCCTCTTTCACAAGTTTTGCTTTTCTCCTCCTTCCTATGTGTTTTTTTTTTTTTTTTTTTAAGAAAGAAAGAAAAATCATCCTGTTTTTCCTCCATTTTCTCATTCTCCCCTCTCTGGCTCAGTCCTTCTTCCTTTATCTCCCCCATCTTCCGTATTCCTCTCCTTCCTCAACATTTCTATCCTTCTCTCTTCCACATTCATCTTTATTTCTTTCAATAACTTCCTCCTTCCTAGGTTTTTTCCCCTTCACCTTGTTCCTCCGTATCATTACTCTTTCCACCTCTTTGTTATTCTTTTGCACCTTTACATTGGGGCGATTGTATTTTTCGAAAATAACAAAGTAAACCAAGACTTTCGTTTTTCCATCCACCTTCTTAACTTTTGTTCTTCCTCCCATCCATCCTCCCACTCCTCTTGTTTTCTACGCTTCTCCAGGTTCCTCGCCTCTTCTTTCGCTCGCCTTTTCTCTCGTTCATTCTTTATTTGTTCCTCTCTCTCTTTTTGTTTTCTTTCCTTCTCCAGCTTCTTCGCTATTTCTTTTGCTCGCTTTTTCTCTTGTTCGTTCTTTATTTGTTCCTCTCTCTCTCTGTGTTTTCTTTCCTTCTCCAGGAACTGTGTTCTTGCTTCTTTATCTCTTTGCTCTGCCTCCTTCTTCCTCAATTCTTTTTTCTCCTCCTCCTCCTTTCTACATTTTTCAACATCTTTTTCATCCATCAGTTTTTCTTCCTTTCTGTCTGACCTATGTTTTCCTTCCATTTTCATCTTCAACCATTTTTCAATCTCGTTATCCTCTCTCTTTCTCCGGCGTTCTTCCTTTTCCTCCTCCATCTTCCTCTGTATTCCTCTCCTTCTCGTTTCCTCCCTCAGCAACATTGCTATCCTTCTGTTTTCCACATCCATCTTTATTTGTTTCATAAACTCTCTCTCCTTCCTGTGTTTTTCGGCCCTTTCCTCCGCCTTGTTCCTCTGTATAATTTTCCTGATTTCATCCTCTTTCTTCTTACGACGTATCTTTTCCCATTTCTCCTCCTCTTTCTTAAATCTTTTTTCAGCTTTCTCCTCCTTCTTCCTAAGTTTTTCTTTCTTATCTTCCTCCTCCTTCTGCCGTTTTTGTTCTCTTTTCTCCTCCTCCTTTTTAAGTTTTTCTTTCTTTTTCTCCTCCTCCTTCTGTCGTTTTTGGTCTCTTTTCTCTTCATCCGTCGGTTGTTTTTGTTCTTTTTTCTCATCCTTTTTAAGTTTTTCTTTCTTATCTTCCTCCTTCTGTCGTTTTTGTTCTCCTTTCTCCTCCTTAAGTTTTTCTATCTTTCTCTCCGTCGGTTGTTTTTGTTCTTTTTTCTCCTCCGGTTTTTCTTCAGTTTTCTCTTCCTCCTTCCTAAGTTTTTCTTTCTTTACCTCCTCTTCCTTCATGCGTTTTTCCTCTTTTTCTTTTTTCTCCTTTTCTTCCTTTCTAAGTTTTTCTTCTCTTTTCTCCTCCTCCTTCCTACGTTTTTCTTTCCTTACTGCCTCCTCCTTTCTAAGTTTTTCCTCCTTTTCTTCCTCCTTTCTACGTTTTGCTTCCTTTTTCTCTTCTTCCTTTCTACATTTTTCCATCATTTCTGCATTCTCCTTCCTAAGTTTTTCCGCCTGCTTCTTTTGAAGTTTTCCCTCCTTTTCCTCCACCTCTTTCCTATGTTTTTCCTCCCTTTTCTCCTCCTCCATTTTCAGTTTGTCTGCCTTCTCTCTTTTTTTCCTCTCTTCCGTTTTCTTTCTTCTCTCTTTTTCCGTCTTCCGTCCTTCCTCCGCTTTTAGTTGCTCCTCCTTTAATTTCTCCATCGCCGTGTGTCGCAAGCACTTTATCCGTTCCTTCCCCCTTTGTTTCTCTCTCTCCATTTTCTCGCTCTCCTCTGTCAGCCTTTCTTCATACTCCATCTGCAGGGTCCTTATCTTCTCGTCCAGTCTGGATTTGTCAGCCTTCTTTGCTTCCTCCATGGTCTTCTCCAAATTACTCAGCCGTTCGTTTTCCTTCTTTACCTCTTGGTGAAATTCTCTTTGAAGACGAAGGATTCTCAACGGAACAGCCCTTCGAAGAAAACAGGTTTTTATGAGTTTCCCTTCACTTGCCTTCGTGGTATCTGGAGGAGCCAGGAGACTGACAACCTTCTGCTCTTCCGTTTGTGTATCATCTGAGATGGGTGTTTGTGTATCATCTGGGCTGGGTGTTTGTGTATCATCTGGGCTGGGTTGTCCTGTTGTCTTCTGCAGCTGCTCACACCTCCGCTCCATCTCCTTTTCCAAAACCTTGAGTAACTCGGCCAGATTCCTCTCCCTCTCTTCCATCAGTACCTTCAGCCTTTCCTCCCACCTCCTCCCGATCTCATCCTGCTCCTCTCGCAAGTCACGCTCCGTGGACTTGACTTCCTGCCTGTCTGGATCTGTGCCTGCCCCAGAGCCAGACATGTCGCACCCGGGCAGAGATGCCAGACTCTGGGAGCGAGGAGTGGCTGGCTTAGGGCCCGGGGAAGAGAGGAACTTCTTCCTTCGACGGCGGGGAGTGGCTGGCAGTGGCCTGCTGATCTGCTCATCCTGCTCCTCTTGTAAGCCCCGTTCTGTGGACTTGAATTCCTGCCTGCCCGGATCTTTGTCTGCCTCAGAGCCAGACGTGTCGCACTGCAGTATGCCGCATGCTCTAGACCCGGGCAGAGATGCCGGACTCGGGGAGCGAGAAGTGGCCAACTTAGGGCCTGGGGAAGAGAGGAACTTCTTCCTTCGACGGCGGGGAGTGGGTGGCAGTGGTCTGCTGAACTGCTCCTCTTGTAAGCCACGTTCTGTGGACTTGACTTCCTGTCTGTCTGGATCTGTGTCTGCCTCACAGCCAGACATGTTGCACTGCAGTATGCTGCATGCTCTAGACCTGGGCAGAGATGCCGGACTCTGGGAGCGAGGAGTGGCCGACTTAGGGCCCGAGAGTACCTTCTTCCTCGGACGGCGAGGAGTGGGTGGCAGTGGTCTGCTGATCTGCTCCTCTTGTAAGCCCCGTTCCGTGGACTTGACTTCCTGCCTGCCTGGATCTGTGTCTGCCTCAGAGCCAGACATGTTGCACCCGGGCAGAGATGCACGACTCGGGGAGCGAGGAGTGGCCGATTTAGAACCCAGGGAAGAGAGGAACTTCTTCCTTCGACGGCGGGGAGTGGGTGGCAGTGGTCTGCTGAACTGCTCCTCTTGTAAGCCACGTTCTGTGGACTTGACTTCCTGTCTGTCTGGATCTGTGCCTACCTCAGAGCCAGACATGTCACACTGCAGTATGCTGCATGCTCTAGACCCGGGCAGAGATGCCGGACTCAGGGAGCGAGGAGTGGCCGACTTAGGGCTCGGGGAAGAGAGGAACTTCTTCCTTCGACGGCAGGGAGTGGGTGGCAGTGGTCTGCTGAACTGCTCCTCTTGTAAGCCACCATCCCTGGACATGAATTCCTGCCTGCCTGGATCTGTGTCTGCCTCACAGCCAGACATGTCGCACTGCAGTATGCTGCATGATCTAGACCCGGGCAGAGATGCCGGACTCTGGGAGCGAGGAGTGGCCAACTTAGGGCCCGAGAGTACCTTCTTCCTCGGACGGCGAGGAGTGGGTGGCAGTGGTCTGCTGAACTGCTGATCCTGCTCCTCTTGTAAGCCACGTTCTGTGGACTTGACTTCCTGCCGGCCTAGATCTGTGTCTGCCTCACAGCCAGACATGTCGCACTGCAGTATGCTGCATGCTCTAGACCCGGGCAGAGATGCCGGACTCAGGGAGCGAGGAGTGGCCGACTTAGGGCTCGGGAAAGAGAGGAACTTCTTCCTTCGACGGCGGGGAGTGGGTGGCAGTGGTCTGCTGAACTGCTCCTCTTGTAAGCCACCATCCGTGGACATGAATTCCTGCCTGCCTGGATCTGTGTCTGCCTCACAGTCAGACATGTCGCACTGCAGTATGCTGCATGATCTAGACCCGGGCAGAGATGCCGGACTCTGGGAGCGAGGAGTGGCCAACTTAGGGCCCGAGAGTACCTTCTTCCTTGGACGGCGAGGAGTGGGTGGCAGTGGTCTGCTGAACTGCTGATCCTGCTCCTCTTGTAAGCCACGTTCTGTGGACTTGACTTCCTGCCAGCCTAGATCTGTGTCTGCCTCAGAGCCAGACATGTCGTACTGCATTATGCTGCATGCTCTAGATCCGGGCAAAGATGCCGGACTCGGGGAGCGAGGAGTGGCCAACTTAGGGCTCGGGGAAGAGAGGAACTTCTTCCTTCGACGGAGGGGAGTGGGTGGCAGTGGTCTGCTGATCTGCTCATCCTGCTCCTCTTGTAAGCCACGTTCCGTGGAGTTGACTTCCTGCCTGCCCGGATCTGTGTCTGCCTCAGGCCCACACATGACACACTGCAGTATGCTGCATGCTCTAGACCCCGGCAGAGATGCACCACTCGGGGAGAGAGGAGTGGCCGACTTAGGGCCCGGGGAAGAGAGGATCTTCTTCCTCGAACGGCGGGGAGTGGGTGGCAGTGGTCTGCTGATCTGCTGCTCCAGAGGAACCCCAGAGTTGTTAGCAGTCAGGGAGGTTATTTTGGTCTGTTCCAAACCTGGAAGTCTGCCTGGCAGGACCTTCACTGTGGGGCTTTCACCTTTCTCCAAGACCTCAGACTCCAACCCTGGATCACTCTGTTAGATGAATACATGGGAACATTAGAATACAGTAAAACTGGATTTCTTCCTTTGGCTTACATAAAAAAATACATGATCTTATTCACCGCATACAGTCAGTCTATGTTCGTTCTATACATTCATTAAAACCTCAAAGTGAATTAATTAATTCATGCACAACCCCTAAATGTTAAAATAATAACTGCATGTCCACTAAGCATTGTCCTCAACATTATTGGATGCAAATAAGTGAACCATCTAATGAAAACATCAAAAGCCGGCCAAAAAATCAAGCAAATCGTAAATAATCTTTAGACCTATCGTCCTTACCTTTTTGGACATCCTCCACAGACGCCTCATTTCCTGTGAGAGAGTCTTGGAGATGTCCTCCACCTTGTCCACCAGCTGACTCTGGGTCTGGTCTCCCTGTCGTGTGACCTGTCTCCCAAGGTCCCTCGCCAAGTCATCCAGCTTCTCCTCCAGGTCTCTGATGGCCTGCTCAGGGTCTCCCGCCTCCATCCATTCCTTATGGAAACCTTTTCGCCCCAGAATCTTAGACTCCAAGAGCTCATGGTCTCGCTGCAGTTTCTGCAAAGTCTCAGACACTGTTTTTATGTGGCTTTGGAAGCCAGGAATGTCACATTTGCATGTGTGTAGCTGCGGATGAGATGAGACAAATACACCTTTTTGTAAGCTGACATTGATAGAAAATACAGCAATATTAATACATTGATTGTCTAGATTTGGATGAAAATCAATGTTGTGCTTACTAGCGGTTTCCGTTTCCAGAAAGGAAAAGGCATGATGACCTCCTTCTGGGTTTCAGGTTGACCCCCTCTGAAAAGGCAAAACAGAAGTAAAAATCTTGCAATTATAACCTGTAAATCTTAGCGTTTGAAACCACCAATCAAATATACACACATCAGGATTCCTCCAAAATGTCAGCAATGAAGATAGTATTTAGTTAACCACTTTCTAAGAAGACCACCTCAAACAGTATGTCTTATTCTGCTGTCTGTAATACGGATTACTGCTGTCAACTCTACACTCAATACTAGTTATTAGTATGACGAAGTTGGTGATGTTTATTTTATCGAATAAGGATTGTGACGTCTCATTGCATTTTTCTTGTCTGAGCAGATCCAATTGACCTTTCGCAAAAGCCCGGCCCACCTTAGTTATCGTTGTTAACCCGTTAAGATTTGCTTTTTTTTGTATAGCGGGTACTACTAAACTTGCTAGCTGCATATTATTAGTATGACGAAGTTGCTGATGTCGATTGTATCGGAATAATGACTTAGACGTAATTGCAGTTTTCTTGTGTCTGAGCAAACTGCGCAAGCCCTCTCTGTAGGCCTACCTAAATTGATAAGCCCTAACATGCCTGACAAAGTTTAACT
This sequence comes from Osmerus eperlanus, assembly GCF_963692335.1. NCBI lineage: Eukaryota > Metazoa > Chordata > Actinopteri > Osmeriformes > Osmeridae > Osmerus > Osmerus eperlanus. Next base: position 21,882,605 of record NC_085022.1, on the reverse strand, counting down.
CGACAAAGTCTCTCAAATTGGCCTAGCTAGAGGTGTATGCTTCTAAATTTAAATAAGATGTGAGATTAATAAATATTGGTTTTGAACGCTCAAATTGAAGTTATAGAAAACGTAACGTTCGCCAAATCCGGCATCCTTTCATCACGTTGAGATTAAACAGGCGTATTTCAAGTGATACAGTATTGACTTTTTGCTCTAAATATCTATTTTTGTCTAAGGAAATATCAACATTTCGTTTCCAACATAGGCCAACCATTTAAATGTCAAAGTACTCACCTGAATTGAAGTCCGCTGTGATGAAGAACGATATATAGAAAGACAGCTATAGCGTTTGAACACGAAAACCTCGTCTATGTAATGGATAGGATTATGCAGGGACAGAAAGTTAACGCGCCTCTGACCAAATGCTTAGAATTTTGTAATTATATGTGTTTGCATGCCATTATGACGTAATAACAGTTGCATCACGAATCTGAACGGGTAAATAACATTTATAATATATTAATGTTATTATAACGATATTTTCAACGATGGCCAGGGTACAGAACGAATAGTAAAAAATATATGAAATAAAGCATAAACAATAAAAATACACAAAGGCCTTTACGAGTACGATTTTTTTTTTTCGAAACATAGCCCTAGACGTCCAATATTAAAAACCAAGTGAGTTCCTGCACCGGTGATAGCAGGATCATAGAAGTCCGAGTAAATTAATGAACTGTTGTGCGCAATATTAGTTGGCCTCAAATATTTCAGGGGTTTCTCGTTTAATTAAAAGCTACTAAACAACACAATAGCACATCGGTGTTGTTTGTGCCAGGGGAGTGGTATTTACGTGAGAGTTGTAGCCTACAACGTGTAGTTCTAAAGTTGTGCTAAAGGCCTTCGTGTACGTTTGAGAGATGGCGGAACAATTGGCAATCGGTTTGGGGAATTTGAATAAAGTGCAGACCAATCTACCGTACAAGTCTGAGGTCCACAACATGATGTAGCCGACAGAAGCCTGACTGGAGGGTTTAGTTTGAAAGCAGGAGGGGTTTCTACAGTGTTTGGTGGTGACGGAGAGAATTCAGACCTGACAAATTGATTATTAGTGACAACAATTACAAAGTGCTTTAAGTTATTGTTACCCCCAGTCCTAACTCTTCTCTCTCTCTCCTGTCCCCCATCACCCCCCCAGTCCTACCTCTTCTCTCTCTCTCCTGTCCCCCATCACCCCCCCAGTCCTACCTCTTCTCTCTCTCTCCTCTCCCCCATCTCCCCCCAGTCCTACCTCTTCTCTCTCTCTCCTGTCCCCCATCACCCCCCAGTCCTAACTCTTATAATGACGCTTCCTTCCTTCTCTCCCAGTCCCGGCAGCGGTTGGCGAGGTCACTGTCAGCAACAACGGTCGTATGGACTTCCTCAGCGTGTCCTGGCGTCCCGCCCCGGGCGAGGTGGACAGCTACCTGGTCACCCTGAGAGACCGGGAGAGGACGGTGCACACACTGGCCGTGTCCAAGACCAGCCCGTCATGCGTGTTCAGCTCACTGGTCTCCGGTCGTCTCTACGACATCTCCATCGCGTCCCGCAGCGGTGCCTATGAGAACCACACGGTCGTGCAGGAGCGCACACGTAGGTCTTCTGCCGTCGCAGGCGTCACATGTAGACCTGTAGCACGTCACATGACCTGTAGCACGTCACATGACCTGTAGAACGTCACATGACCTGTAGCACGTCACATTGCCTGTAGAACGTCACATGAACTGTAGCATGTCACATGACCTGTAGCAGACTTTTTTCATCTGAAGTGAGGGTAGCAAATAGTGCTTGTGGAAAGTACTGCAGTGAATCAAGGATCAGAAGTGGATAGTTCTATTATTTCAGTGGTCAGAGTCATCTCTCTAATTACTTCCTCACCTCTCTAATCACCTTCCTCACCTCTCTAATCACCATCCTCACCTCTCTAACCACTTCCTCACCTCTCTAACCACTTCCTCATCTCTCTAACCACTTCCTCACCTCTCTAACCACTTCCTCATCTCTCTAACCACTTCCTCACCTCTCTAACCACTTCCTCATCTCTCTAACCACTTCCTCACCTCTTTAATCACTTCTTCACCTCTCTAACCACTTCCTCATCTCTCTAACCACTTCCTCACCTCTCTAACCACTTCCTCACCTCTTTAACCACTTCCTCACCTCTCTCATCACCCTCCAGAGCCGTCCAGTGTGCAGAGTCCTACAGCGATCCACTCTGCCCGTGACGACTACCTGAAGGTGTACTGGCGGCATGCGGCGGGGGACTTCGACCACTACCAGGTGGTCATCAAGCACAACAACGTGTTCCACCAGAACCAGACGGTGCAGAAGACCCAGAACGAGTGTGTGTTCAACGGGCTGGTGCCGGGCCGGCTGTACACGGTGGTGGTGAGCACCTGGAGCGGGCAGTACGAGACCAGCGTCTCCACCCACGGACGCACCTGTGAGTCACACGGAGCGCCTGGTTGTGTTTCTGGTGTGGGCTTGTTTTCCAGCCTGGTTGTGTTTCTGGTGTGGGTTTGTTTTCCAGCCTGGTTGTGTTTCAGACTGTCATTTAAGCAGAACAGTGCTTTTCAAATCCAGATCCAAATCACATTACCTGACATTTTCTTCACTTAGCAGATGCTTTAATCCAAAGCGACATACAAATGGTTGAACCTATCAATCAGGAAATTAAGTTATAGCACACGTGTTTGTTGAGTGAACCATCACAAATAAACACGACTCAAGGGCATGATTTAAATTTGACATGTCGACACATGAACTTCGACCTCTGTAACCTTCCGGGTTTCCCGCTCCAGTCCCGGCGGCGGTGAGGGCTCTGGCGCTGGCGGGCCGCGGCACGGAGGAGCTGCGTGTGACGTGGTTGCCTCCGCCCGGCGATGTGGATCACTACGAGGTGCAGCTCCTCTTCAACGACATGAAGGTGTTCCCTCCTCTCACACTGGGCAGCGCGTCCGGGGAGTGCCTGCTCTCCTCGCTCACGCCCGGGCGCCTCTACAAGATCCACGTCTCCACCTTCAGCGGGCCCAATCAGAGGGCTCAGTTCATAGAGGGCCGGACAGGTAGATGCCCCTCAGCTGACCCTCAGCTGACCCTCAGCTGACCCAGCCTTCTTGCTGTATTGCTGGGGAGGGATGTGGAGCTTTGGGGGGATGGACTCGGCTTGTTGAACCTTGCTGACCTTCTGAAAAGCAGCTTATTCAGGTTGAGTGTCATCCAAGTTTAAATCCTAACAGCAGTGACAAACACGGGCAGAGTGTCAACAATAGAAACATGTCCTCATAACATCCTAAAAAGCAGAGAGCAAACCAGTATTGTGGTGGAAATGATGCATGTTCCTCTCCAGTCCCCAGCAAGGTGAAGAACATCCATGTGAGTAACGGCGGTCAGAGCAGCAGTCTGCGGGCCAGCTGGACGCCAGGACGCGGGGACGTGGACAGCTTCCTGGTCTCTCTCCAGCAGGGGGCGCGCCGGCTGGAGTCCAGGCCCATCCAGAAGCACCAGAACCAGCTGGGCTTCAGCTCCCTGCAGCCTGGGCAGATCTACAGCATCACCGTAGTGTCCCTCAGCGGGGAGCTCAACAACAGCCTCACAGCCAACGCACGCACCGGTAGGCGCCATGATGTCATTAAAGAAGACTGAGTAGATTTCAAGTATCTTTAAATGTAAATCGATGTAATCTAATCTCTTCAAGTGGCAGACAGGTGGAGATTTGAACCTGGGACCTCTTGGTTTTCAGTTAAATACTCTACCACTGAGCTACACCCATCCACCATGCCGTAACTAAAATAACCAATCACCAACCCTCTACTAGTTCTTATATATCTCCCTCCCTCCCCCTCCAGTCCCCTCGGCAGTGACAGGTCTCCAGGTAGACAACCTCCACAGCTGTAGCAGTCTGCAGGTGAGCTGGGAGGAGGCTCGAGGCGTTGCCGAGGGTTACATCCTGCAGCTCCTGGAGGAGAGGGGCGGGCTGGTGGCTAACTCCTCCCAGGCCGCCAGCGCCACCCAGTACCGCTTCCACGGCCTCACGCCGGGCAGGAAGTACCGGGTCCTGGTCCAGACCGCCAGCGGAGACGTGCACAGCGAGGGCGTCCACGCAGACGCTCGCACACGTAAGACACACCTCTCACACACACGTAAGACAAGCCTCTCAGGAACACGTAAGACACGCCTCTCAGGCCCACGTAAGACACGCCTCTCAGGCCCACGTAAGACACGCCTCTCAGGCCCACGTAAGACACGCCTCTCAGGCCCACGTAAGACACGCCTCTCAGGCACACGTAAGACACGCCTCTCAGGCACACGTAAGACACGCCTCTCAGGCCCACGTAAGACACGCCTCTCAGGCACACGTAAGACACGCCTCTCAGGCCCACGTAAGACACGCCTCTCAGGCACACGTAAGACACGCTTCTCAGGCACACGTAAGACACGCCTCTCAGGCACACGTAAGACACGCCTCTCAGGCACACGTAAGACACGCCTCTCAGGCCCACGTAAGACACGCCTCTCAGGCGGAGGAACAGCGCTGCTGGATGTTCACATCTGAGTGATACACAGTGCTCCACGTGTAGTGTGGCACCTTTGTGTACATTCAACTGTTTGTTGGACTTTTGGTCAAATGTATGTGTTGAGAAAATGTGAAGTTGAGAAGCAGTTATATTTTATGGTGAGAAAACCATAACATATAAGAGAACCTTTTTCAATGAAAGATTATTTTCCCTCCTCAGGTCCCGCAGCTGTGACAGAGCTGTCCATCCAGACCACCACCACTAGCAGTCTGTCATTCCGCTGGTCTCCACCCGAGGGCGAGTTTGAGGGCTACGATGTGTTCCTGTACGCCGGGGATGACAGCCTCCATGACCGGCGCAGCGGTCTTCCCAGCATGCTGCGCTGCTCCTTCCTGGGGCTCACGCCTGGCACCCCCTACAGGCTGGTGGTGCTCACGCGCAGCGGAGAGCAGACCAACGACTCTGCCATCTGGGCCAGGACCAGTATGCATGTTCCCTCATTCATTCTGACCTCCCCCATTAAGTGAATGTAGATTAAACAACCCCTCCCTGACATCTCCGCTCCTCCCCCTCTCTCTATTCTCCTCCCCCCTCTCTCTATTCTCCCCCTCCTCTCCCCCCCTCCTTCCATCCAGTCCCCGCTGCAGTCACCTCCCTACAGGCGAGGAGCCTCAACCAATCAGAGGCCCTGCAGGTGAGCTGGGAGCGTGCGGAGGGTGACGTCAGTGGCTACCTGCTGTCCCTCTACAACCCCGACGGCTCCCAGCAGGCCGAGCAGCATCTGGGGTCAGAGGTCACGCAGCACGTGTTCCCACAGCTGGTTCCAGGACGTCTCTACAGCACCGTCGTGCTCACGCACAGTGGGGAGCTGTCCAACAGGGCCGACGCCATGGGCAGGACCAGTGAGACTCACACGTTACTCACTTAGCAGACACTCAGTTTAACTGTAGAACTGGTGTTTATCTGTAGTACTGGAGTGTTTAACTGTAGTACTGGAGTGTTTAACAGTAAAACTGGAGTGTTTAACTGGTACTGTAGTACTGTACTGTGTAACTGTGTAACTGTCATGCCCTCCTCACCCCACCCTCCTCACCCTCCTCCTTCTCCCCCACAGCCCCCAGACCCCCGTCGTCGCTGACCTTCGGAGGGGTCACCAACACTTCCCTGGAGGTGACCTGGAGCGGCCCTCTGGGGTCGGACTACGATGACTTCCTGCTGCTGTGGGACCCGAGGGACCAGCTGGCGGTGATCAACCCCTACCATACCCGCACCTCCGGCAGCAGGATACTGCGGGGCCTGTACCCCGGCCGGCTGTACCGCTTCAGCCTGCAGAGCGTCAGCGGGGGGGCCGGGGGGAGCCCTGCCTACAGCCTCGCCATCCACAAGAGCATCCGCACCAGTAGGTGGCACCAGCGGTGCTGTTAAAACTGGGGAGGTGATCTGCTGTAGTGGGGTGGTTCCTTTTGTGGATGTTCCTAGTATTTACCAGGATTAAAACAAACAAGCTCCAAGTAATAGTATAATAATAGTATGATGCTAGTAGTATAATAATATTATACAATATTAGCCTTCCCTAGACACTTTCTCTTTAATAGATGATTGTCTAAAACCAGTCCGGAACCTATGTTGCTGTGTAACTCTGCCCTCCTGCTGCCCCCCTTCTGCCCCCCTTCTGCCCTCCTGCTGCCCCCCTTCTGCCCCCCTTCTGCCCCCCTGCTGCCCCCCTTCTGCCCTCCTGCTGCCCCCCTTCTGCCCCCCTTCTGCCCCCCTGCTGCCCCCCTCCAGAGCCGGAGCGTGTGCAGAGCCTCCACTGTCGTCCCCAGAGCTCCACCTCCATCTCCTGCTCCTGGGCGCCCCCGGAGGCCGATTATGACTCCTACACCATCGAGTGTCTCCACCGAGATTCCCGCACGCTGGTGTACTCCCGCCGCACCGGCAGAGACACCGCCGTCTACCACATCACCCAGCTGGACCCCCACAAACGCTACACCGTCTCCGTCAAGGCCATCTCCGACAGCATGACCAGCGACGCCTCCGAGGACAGCGTGGTCACCATGATCGATCGTGAGAAGGGGGGGGACTGTGTGTGTGGTTATGTTGAGGATAGATAAAGTCATCTATAGTATAGTCCCACAGCTGTGCTTTACTTTACCGTGACTGTGACTGTGTGTGTGTGTGTGTGTGTGTGCGTGCGTGTGTGTTGTTCAGGCCCGCCCCTGCCTTCCCTCTCTGCTCGTGTTAGTGACAGCTCTGCCCTGGTCACTAAGTCCTCCATCTTCTTCAAGTTCAACTGCAGCTGGTTCAGCGACGTCAACGGAGCCGTCAAGTTTTTCACAGTGATAGTGGCCGAGTCTGACGGTACTGAAGCTACGCAGCTCTAACACACACACACACACACACACACACAGCAAGCTCTAACACCCACACACACACACACACACACACAGCAAGCTCTAACACACACACACACAAACACACACACACAGCAAGCTCTAACACACACACAGCAAGCTCTAACACACACACACAGCAAGTTCTAACACACACACACAGAATACACGCACACTTTTCACAATACACTGAGGTGAATGTTTTGCGTGACAGGATATGAGGCGTTTTGTTCTGTCTTGTGAGTCCAGATAGTGAGACCCTGCAGCCAGAGCAGCAGCACCCCATGCCCTCCTATCCGGAGTACCGCTCCAACAGCTCCATCACGGCCTACCAGACCAGCTACTTTCCTAGCCACTGTGCCCAGGGTCCTGACAGCGCCACCCAGAGCCTGGAGGTCAACCTGGGCACCGGCATGGACAGTCTGGGAGGGCCCTGCGACCGCACACACAACCAGGGCCAGAGCCAGGGCCTTGACCTAGGCCAAGACCAGGGCCAGGACCAGGACCAGGGCCAGGACCAGGAGAAAGGCTTGAACCCATTCTGTGATGGACCTCTTAAACCCAAAACCCCATACAGGTAGAGGAGGTTCAATTATGTTAATGTTCGTTTTATATATATGCACATCAACATGTTTTTTTCAGGCTTCCACAACTGAATAACCTTCTCAGTCCACATCTGCAGTGTTTGTACGCTGCTGTGGTCTCTGCTAAATGAGTAACACATATGGTGAACATGGAGGTGTAGCTGTGTGTAGACAGACTGTGTGAACATGGAGGTGTGTGTTGACAGACTGTGTGAACATGGAGGTGTGTGTTGACAGACTGTGTGTCCCTCAGGCTCAGCGTGCGTGCCTTCACCCAGCTGGACGAGGATCAGCACGGCTCTCCTCTCTACACAGACACCTTCCTCTCCCTCCCCCTCGTCACCGAAGCAGGTGCGATGCTCCTCGCTTTGATGTGGAACAGGACGGAGATAGATGGATGGAAAGATGGTCACGCTGGGATTTTCACCCTAGATAGTTCTCTGCAACTTTTTTACATTAGGGTTATATTACCTACCATGTAACTACAGCAGCCCTTGACATTAAGTTTATTAAGTCTATTACAGTTATAGTAACTAGCATGTAGACGCATGGTGGATAATGTGACCTTGCCTAACCCTCCCAGTGTGTGTCCTCCCCAGAGCCTCTGACTGGTGTGATCGAGGGCATCAGTGCCGGCATGTTCCTGGTGGCCATGATGGTGGCCATCACAGCTCTGCTCATCTGTAGACAGAAGGCTCACAAAGTGTAAGCATCTCCCAATATACACCATTGATTAGAAAGATTCTGTCTGGTGTTCTGTGTTCTGTCTGATGTTCTGGTGTTCTGTCTGGTGTTCTGTGTTGTGTCTGGTGTTCTGTGTTCTGTCTGATGTTCTGGTGTTCTGTCTGATGTTCTGTGTTGTGTCTGGTGTTGTGTCTGGTGTTCTGTGTTGTGTCTGGTGTTCTGTGTTGTGTCTGGTGTTCTGTCCGGTGTTCTGTGTTGTGTCTGGTGTTCTGTGTTGTGTCTGGTGTTCTGTGTTGTGTCTGGTGTTCTGTGTTGTGTCTGGTGTTCTGTGTTGTGTCTGGTGTTCTGTCCGGTGTTCTGTGTTGTGTCTGGTGTTCTGTGTTGTGTCTGGTGTTCTGTGTTCTGTCTGATGTTCTGTGTTCTGTCCGGTGTTCTGTGTTGTGTCTGGTGTTCTGTGTTGTGTCTGGTGTTCTGTGTTGTGTCTGGTGTTCTGTCCGGTGTTCTGTGTTGTGTCTGGTGTTCTGTGTTGTGTCTGGTGTTCTGTGTTGTGTCTGGTGTTCTGTCCGGTGTTCTGTGTTGTGTCTGGTGTTCTGTGTTGTGTCTGGTGTTCTGTGTTCTGTCTGGTGTTCTGTCCGGTGTTCTGTGTTGTGTCTGGTGTTCTGTGTTGTGTCTGGTGTTCTGTGTTCTGTCTGATGTTCTGTGTTCTGTCCGGTGTTCTGTGTTGTGTCTGGTGTTCTGTGTTGTGTCTGGTGTTCTGTCCGGTGTTCTGTGTTGTGTCTGGTGTTCTGTGTTGTGTCTGGTGTTCTGTGTTCTGTCTGGTGTTGTGTCTGGTGTTCTGTGTTCTGTCTGGTGTTGTGTCTGGTGTTCTGTGTTGTGTCTGGTGTTCTGTGTTCTGTCTGGTGTTGTGTCTGGTGTTCTGTGTTCTGTCTGGTGTTGTGTCTGGTGTTCTGTGTTGTGTCTGGTGTTCTGTGTTCTGTCTGGTGTTGTGTCTGGTGTTCTGTGTTCTGTCTGGTGTTGTGTCTGGTGTTCTGTGTTGTGTCTGGTGTTCTGTGTTGTGTCTGGTGTTCTGTGTTGTGTCTGGTGTTCTGTGTTGTGTCTGGTGTTCTGTGTTGTGTCTGGTGTTCTGTCCGGTGTTCTGTGTTGTGTCTGGTGTTCTGTGTTCTGTCTGGTGTTGTGTCTGGTGTTCTGTGTTGTGTCTGGTGTTCTGTGTTCTGTCTGGTGTTGTGTCTGATGTTCTGTCCGGTGTTCTGTGTTGTGTCTGGTGTTCTGTGTTGTGTCTGGTGTTCTGTGTTGTGTCTGGTGTTCTGTGTTGTGTCTGGTGTTCTGTGTTGTGTCTGGTGTTCTGTGTTGTGTCTGGTGTTCTGTGTTGTGTCTGGTGTTCTGTGTTGTGTCTGGTGTTCTGTGTTGTGTCTGGTGTTCTGTGTTGTGTCTGGTGTTCTGTGTTGTGTCTGGTGTTCTGTGTTCTCCTGCAGGAGTCTTCAGGAGAGGCCAGTGGTCCACATGAGCATGAGGAGTGAGAGATCCTCCTCCGGGGTGCACATGGGGGTCAGGGGGTAAGACACGGAACATACCTGCTTAGACACGGATTCAGAGACACAATAATAATCATAATAATGCATTTTAATTGTTTAGTGAGCTCTTCATTGTAAAGGCAATCTCAGGGTGCTAAAGTAAAAAAGAATAGAAATTAGTGTACTGAAACCAGTTCTTCTTCATCCCACTTGATTTCAGCAATCGACGCATTTCAAGGTATGTTTAGAGATGCTTGCTTTAGTTTCTGCTTGTTTTCACAGTTCTTTTTATTTTGCCGTGTTTGTCTGGTTGGTTTTGCCATTGGCTGTTTCTCTCTGTTTCCTCCCCTCTGTAGCCCCATCAAGACCCTGCACTTTGAGTCTCACTACAGCAAACTGCAGGCCGACTCCAACTACCTGCTTTCTGAGGAGTACGAGGTACCTATCAAGGACTTGTCTGTGCTCAAATACTAAAAGCCCTAAATATGAACTCCCCCCCCCCCCTCCCCCCCCAAAATAATATATTATTATGTGTGTTTTTCAGAAAAAATATAAGGTTAGGGTTAGTGTTAGGGATAACTAAATAACATGTAGAAACTCTACATGCATGTTTACAACAGTGAGGCTTGTGTTCTGTATTTGACACTTCATATACGCACTGCCTGGATGTTGCTTTTACCACATGAATAAGATCTCCATGTGTGAATGAGCAGGATCTGAAGGAAGTGGGACGCAACCAGCCTCTGGACACGGCCCTGCTCCCAGAGAACCGGGGGAAGAACCGCTACAACAACATCCTTCCCTGTGAGTAGACGACAGCTGGAACTCTCAAGGCAGTGAAGTGCGTCCAGCTCTAGGCGAGGTAACGACATCATCCATCCCTCCATGTTTGTTTTATATGATCTTCCACGTGTGTGCAGACGATTCGACGCGTGTGAAGCTGTCGTACGTGGATGATGACCCTTGCTCAGACTACATCAACGCCAGCTACATTCCTGTGAGTGGATCATGAGACGCAAATGAGATACACTTTGACTTTCCATTTAATTTAAGTTCGATTCATTTAGCGGACACTATAATGTGACATACAAACACTGCATTGGGAAAGTACAGCGGGAAATGAAGGATCAGAAGTGCATGGTTTAAACTGCCTTTTTTGTTAACATGAAGGATGCCGAAAATGTGATTTTCACTTGCATGACCGTATCTAAGAGGTACTTTTTAACCTTCAGGGTAACAACTTCCGAAGGGAGTACATAGCCACGCAGGGTCCTCTCCCAGGGACCAAAGACGACTTCTGGAAAATGGTGTGGGAGCAAAACGTCCACAACATCGTCATGGTGACGCAGTGTGTGGAGAAAGGCAGGGTGGGTATTTCCAGTGGCAGCTATTTTGTCTACAGTTATTTTCTCCACATCATAACACGACACGATCTAGTGTTTGGTCGACCGATCAAAGTATTACAGTACATGACCCTGTATAGGCACACATGGCCCGGTAGAGATTTCTCTAACCCTGGAGAGAGATACAACATGGTGGGTGTTAGCTGGTAGGAATGGGGGGCACGGGGGGCACGGGGGGCACGGGGGGCAGGTCCCTGACGGTGTTTCTGTCTCTGCCCGTTGCAGGTGAAGTGTGACCACTACTGGCCGTTCGACCTGGACCCTCTGTACTACGGTGACCTCATCGTGCAAATGCTGTCTGAGTCGGTCCTGCCAGAGTGGACCATCCGCGAGTTCAAGATCTGCAGCGTGAGATTCAGTTACCTTCTGATTTACATTCTTTCAGCTACACTATGATTTACTGCCCTTTTTTGTTATTATTACACATTGATTGCAATTCTTTCATCAAGCCATTGGAAAACATTTCCGCTTTCATAAAACAGTGACGCTATACAAAACACAACTGTTCAACTTACGATAACAGAATAACAAAAGCTTTAGCGCCTCATATCACCAGCCAACCCCATATACTATTTAAATAGGGATGGCTCCACCTTACTGGTACATGTGTGTCTGTGTTCAGGAGGAGCAGCTGAGTTTTTCCAGGGTGGTGCGTCAGTTTCACTACACCGTGTGGCCCGATCACGGGGTCCCAGAGACTACCCAGTCACTCATCCAGTTCGTCAGGACAGTCCGCGACTACATCAACAGGACTCCTGGTGCTGGGGCCACCGTGGTCCACTGCAGGTGGGTGGGTGGTTGTGGAAAAAAACACTACAAAGTGATGAAACTATATTAAATGACACATGCCTCTTGTTTTCTCTATACATTTTCTCCCCCAGTGCTGGTGTGGGCCGAACAGGAACCTTCATCAGTCTGGATCGAGTTCTACAGCAGATGGAGACAAAGGACACAGTGGATCTATATGGGGCGGTGTTTGACCTGCGCCTACACCGCTCTCACATGGTGCAGACTGAGGTCAGAGGCCCAGGACTCAAGAAGTGTGTGTGTGTGTGTGCGTGTGTGCGTGCGTGCGTGTGTGTGTAAGGGCTCTCTTCCCTAGTCCCAGAGTGTATGTGTATTTTGTGCATGCATATCATGGATAATTCTGTGTAATGACCTGTTGTGTCATTATATGGCCCGTGTGTTCATATATTGGTGTGTGTGTTCATAGACGTGTGTTCATATATTGGTGTGTGTGTGTATTCATAGGCGTGTGTTCACATGATGCTGTGTATGTTTACATGAGGAGTGTGTGTTCCCCTGCACAGTGCCAGTACGCGTACCTTCACCAGTGTGTCAGAGACGTGCTCAGAGCGAGGAAACTACGGAATGAGCAGGAGAATCCTCTCTACCCGATCTATGAGAACGTGAACCCAGACCACCAGAGAGGTAAACCGCTGATCATGTTGCCCTCCAGTAACCACTGATGCTGATCAGAGCCCCTATCTTCTCTAAGTCATTGTTGAGACATAAGACTCGACCACATGTCAAAGCAAGTGTTAAAGGCAGGGTAGGTCCTTTTTGCGAAAGTAGCAGTTTTGGCTTGTTTGAAATTATCTAACCAGAAATGTCCCACCCCCTCCCTTGAAAGCCACTCCCCCACACATGAACACGCTGCCTGAGGTAGATAAACAGGCGAGTGGCCCGTCATGTTTATCACAGTCCTGCGACGGCCACAGATATCAGATATATTTTTATTTTACTGTCAGAGTATTTGATTTATTGATCGCTATAAGTTTATTTCAGTAAAAAATTAAATTCTCAAAAACATTACCTACCCTGCCTTTAATTGTATCGAGAACAACATGAACTAACTTTTGACCAAATGTCCAGTTTCTGCTTGGGAAGGCAGCACCCCGTATCTGCGCATTGCATGAATAACAAAGAAAACTCCACAGAGTTTAAACAAGTTAACACTTACTGTAGAGAGTAAACTCACCATATTTTTTTTCTTCGACCCTCAGATATGGTGTGCACCAGACGTTAAAGATTGTATATGGACTACTAAGGGAGAAAGTGTCTAAACATGACACATGTTTGTAACATGTTTCGCACTACAGGGATATATGGCAAATTTATTTTTCTACCATTTTTATTTTTATTTTTAAGACCAATGTTAAAACTCCAATAGGTAACATTATACATTATATTCTTATTTGAAAAACAGAGCCCTCCATTTTCCCATGCTTTCCTCCAGTTTGAGTTTGATTGTCAGTGGTTTTTACAGATTAAAGGAAGAAAGCTCATTGAAGGGGATTGGCTGGAAAGTAGCGGGCTGCTGTAAATTATTAATTTAGATTCCAATGGCGCTGAGCTGTTAGTCAGCCCTCGGAGGGCCTGAATAACTTGCACAATATGTTAAAAGAACATAAAACTTTAATTTTTTTATTGAAAAGTCTTTACCTATTGTACTTTTAACAGAAACACCTGGGAAATTATATTAGAAACTATATTATTTAATTATAACAGAATGTTTAATGTAACACAATTGTATATACTTGCTACATTCTTTTATGTTTGGGTGTTTGTATAAATGCTTTATATTTTCACAATGCGCTTTTGTACACAGCATTTAAAATTATTATAAGAAAACTGGCTCACTCAGACTAAGTAATACGTTTTAGTTTTTTTTACATTATACAAAAAATTACATGAGATTTGAGAACGTTGAAATTATGTTTTAACTCATGTATGGATATTACTACAGACTTGATACATATTTTGTAGGTAGCGATAGCTGCTTAAAAAATGTAAAGGAGCAGATTTTATTACAAAAATTTGTTTTATTTTTTACCATTTGGGTATTACTTTGTGTATATGAGTTCTGTATGGTATTGTCTCATAGTATCAGTGTGTAGGCTTCTTATCATAAACATCTATTTACCTGCCTAAACATGACTGCGATAGTAATTGTAAGGAATGCACGACGGATTCTGTGAATCATAACCCAACCCATAGTATCGTATAGTTCACTTTATTCCCTATATGTTGTTTGAGTCTTTCAATAAAGTAAACGAATTAATTTAACTTACATCCATTTCTATTATTATTTTGAGTGACTCTATTAACTCTGCTATATTGTATTATGTCCCCGCGCTTGCGCAAAGATCCACTCATTTACTACATTGTAGTAAATGAGTTTCTTCCCCCAACTCTCGGAAGTTTAGCTAAGTTGCTGTGATTTAGCCAAGCAAGTTAGCCACTTAGAAAACGGCACGACAAAACTAAACTTGATTTTTCGGAAGGAGAAACAAGATTTAACCGAAAAATTAGTTCCCATATGGAAACCTAAGGGATTATTCATGAATTTGTATCGATTTTTATTCTATTGTTTTCGCAAACTCGTACGGTAGCTAGCTTTGAAAGAAGTTGTGATTGTTTTTTTGGCGCTCTGGCAACGCAGAGGAAAGATGGTGGTGATTCAGTTGAGCTAACAGGCTACAGCGAGCTTGCTTCTTTTATGAGCATCGTATGAGATAGCTCACCATCAAGTTGGTATACTTTGCGTTAGGAAAGTTTGGAAGAAAGCGTGGAAGAAGTTTAATCAGCGCCACGTAAGCATTACATATTACTGTATTATATTGCATTTGTGAAACCCTGTTGTGAAAGGTAGCTAGCGCGAGCTAATTATCTAGCTAACTATTAGCTTATTCAAGCAGCGGACAGCTAGCTGGCCAATTAGCTTGCTACTAAGTTATCTTCTAGCTAGCTGGCATACCTGGTCAGATTCTAGTAATTGACCAGTTTGCATCGTCTGCTTGACATTTCTACCACAACATGAGTATTTATTTAATGTGTTGGCGTCGCTTGTGTAGTAGTGTATTTTATTTGAACCTCACCGGGTTTGAGTAAAAAAACAAACATTTAGCGAGCTACTGTTAGCTAACTAACTAACTTACGTTATGTGGTTTCTACCCCTAGCAAGTCAGCCAGTCTAGCTAGTAAGCGACTCAGCTTGCAAAAATTGGTTAGATTAGACAAAGTAAATAATTCTGTAAACAAGCAGTAGCCTTTCTGTGTTCACTTGTTAAAACCTTCCTAGCTACCATATGTGGTCGTTATATTGAAACTGTCTGTGGCAAGCTGTTGAGTTTATCAGTAGTCAGTCAGTATCCATAATCAATGATGTAATCAAATCACAGCTTGAAATGTCAGACTTTCCTTTTCCAGCCTCCGCTCTGTCCCTAACAGAGCATGAGTCCCCCCAGGCTTCTGAGAATGGGACCAGGGTTACTGGTGGCTGTATATAGGTGAGTAACGCTCTGCTGAGGGGAATAAACACATCCTGATGTGAACTTTGTAATGTATTCAAACTCTGCAAGTCACCTCTTCATCTGCAGTCACCTCTTCATCTGCAGTCAAATGCAAGTCTCTACCACTGAGCTTTGCCCATCCACACACTCCCAATATCCTCCCTTGTTGATGCCCTGGTTCCAGGAAGTGAAACGGTGAAACTGAACTGGTGTGTTCTCCATCACAGGCTGCAGATGGAGCTCTGAAGAAGCCATGGGTAGCTGCTTAAGCTGTCCAGAGAAAGAGTCAATCCCAGATAATCATCAAACCAAATTTAAGGTGGGTCTCCGCTGGTGCAGTGTCAACAGAAAAGCCATATAATTTGTTGATATCAACTGATGCTATAAGGTGCTACATTGAATGTCTTAAATTTGGTGGTAGGCTGCTTCCTTTATGGTTTCTTTATGTGGACAGTTGCCATCAGAATTCTTCATATTCTTTTCTTTTCTGGACCCATTTCACATGTTTGAATGATCGATATGATGTCAATATAGCCCTTAGTGTTAGCTCAGGTTAAGGCCCCACCCAGATGGCTAACAAAGTCCTAACACTGATTCATTCTTAGTCACAACTATTCAACTGCAACTTGTGTGTGTGTGCTGTCAGGTGGTGAACGTGGATGATGATGGTAATGAGCTGGGCGCCGGCGTGATGGAGCTGAACGAGGCCGAGCTGGTCCTCCACACCCATCGCCGTGACGACGTCAGGTGGCCCTACCTGTGCCTGCGTCGCTATGGCTACGACTCAAACCTGTTTTCCTTTGAGAGTGGCCGGCGCTGTCAGACTGGACAGGGTAAACGCTGCTCCTGCACACACACACACACACACATTCTCTGTTAGTCCAGTCAGAGCTGGACACCTGTTTTCTAATTCTCTTATTAACTTATTTGACAGAGATTACAATTTCATGCAAGAGATTAGCTTTAGGCATATGGTGGATGGATAGGTACTTGTAGATAGTTACAGTATATATGGTTAGTGTTTATTAGAAATGCACAACTGTAACAAAACCCAAAATACTTAATTAGCTCAAACAGAATCCATCCTAAATGTGTAAAGATCTAAGGATCGTCTCGTCTCACTTTCTTCCCCTAGTGATTTATCTCTGTCGGGTTAGATTGTTTGAACTTGTATGTGACAGACCGCAGTTTCGCCCAGTGACACCTGTTGTTCTATGACCCCTATGCTTCCAAAAGGATGATGTTGGAGAGCTGGACGGTTGCTATGGGGGTTGGGAGGGTTGCTATGGGGGTTCTAGTGTGTTCGGTAAGTCAAGCTGCCACTTCGTAACCATGACGACACAATACTGAGACACGCCCCCAGTATTGATGCCCATCCTTGGTGTGGTGTTGTGGTCGAAGACGTGGATCTGTCAGATCTAGGCTGTTGTGGTGTTCTCTTGCAGTGTGGTTTGTATGGGACTGTGTGTGGTTTGTCCCTGATGTCTTGCCATACCTTTGGTTCAGTGTTTCTTGTATTTAGACATTGAGAATGTGTATCTTGTCAGCATACATACATGCATGCATACAGCACCATATCTGCCTAACTCCTTGTGATCTTGCACCATTTTAGACCAAAAGGTGAACATAATGATGCAGAAATGACTAGAGAAAGAGACTAAAAGGAGTTGTCTGCGGATGCTGACAGTGTGTGTTTATGTTTGGCAGGGATCTTTGCCTTCAAGTGTGCGCGGGCGGAGGAGATCTTCAACATGCTGCAGGAGGTGATGCACAGCCACAGCATCAGCGTGGTGGAGGAGGCAGTACTGGAGCCAAGCCACCTGGCTACACACACACACACTCCTGCAGGTGAGACACACACACACTCCTGCAGGTGAGACACACACACACTCCTGCAGGTGAGACACACACACACCCCTGCAGGTGAGACACACACACACCCCTGCAGGTGAGACACACACACACACCTGCAGGTGAGACACACACACACCCCTGCAGGTGAGACACACACACACCCCTGCAGGTGAGACACACACACACCCCTGCAGGTGAGACACACACACACCCCTGCAGGTGAGAGACACACACACACACCTGCAGGTGAGAGACACACCCCCCTGCAGGTGAGAAACACACACACCCCTGCAGGTGAGACACACACACACACCTGCAGGTGAGAGACACACCCCCCTGCAGGTGAGACACACACACACACCTGCAGGTGAGAGACACACACACACACCTGCAGGTGAGACACACACACACACACTCCTGCACACACACCTCTACTAACTGTCCCTTTATCCCATTTATCCTGAAACTTCATCAGTGTTTTCATGAGCATTTCCCTCCCTGCTGTGAGCCAGTGTGCTCTGATGATGTATCAGAAAGGCTTTTTATTTATATACCTTCAACTGACTGATGAAGGAAAGATCACTGGAGTGTTTAGTCCATGATGTGTTAACGACCCTGCGTGTGTGTGTGTGTGTGCAGCTCTGGGCTACTCCGTTCCCACGGTGCCCAACGGTGTGAGCCGGATCCCCTCTGTGGGCGAGGAGCCATCACACCCGTCCAGCCGCCTCCCGTCCGTGGCCAGCACACGGCTTCCCTCCCTGGGGGACGAGCCCACACACCCCCTGCTGGGGGGTGACGAGGCGGTACGGCAACACGCACACCTGCTTAGCATCACACACACACACCTGCTTAGCATCACACACACACCTGCTTAGCATCACACGCACACCTGCTTAGCATCACACGCACACCTGCTTAGCATCACACGCACACCTGCTTAGCATCACACGCACACCTGCTTAGCATCACACGCACACCTGCTTAGCATCACACGCACACCTGCTTAGCATCACACGCACACCTGCTTAGCATCACACGCACACCTGCTTAGCATCACACGCACACCTGCTTAGCATCACACGCACACCTGCTTCATCACACGCACACCTGCTTAGCATCACAGTGTGTGTGTGACACACCTGCTTAGCATCACACACACACACCTGCTTAGCATCACGCACACACACCTGCTTAGCATCACACACACACCTGCTTAGCATCACACACACACACCTGCTTAGCATCACACACACACACCTGCTTAGCATCACACACACACACCTGCTTAGCATCACACACACACACACCTGCTTAGCATCACACACACACACCTGCTTAGCATCACACACACACACCTGCTTAGCATCACACACACATGGATGAACACGCATTGGCGGGAAGGCAGGAATCTCTGTGTTGTCTCGGTGTTGATATCCGGGCAGTGTAAGAAGTTGAAGCACATGCAGTGTTGAGTGTGGAGTTGTTTGCTCTTCATGGCTCCACTAAGCGATGGAGACATGAGTCACTCCAGTTTGGTCAGAGCGGCAGGAATATAGCAGCATACGTTACGAGGCCCACCCCCATTTGCCAGATCACAAAAGTATTTCATTCAAACGGGCATTGCACTAGTCTAGTCAAATCAGATTGCATTTGAATAGCCAGAAGCAATGTCATAGCAGTCATTATCTCATAAACAGGGCTTCTATTGAGTTCAAACACTTATCTGATTGCAGAGATTGTGTGTCTAATGTTAAAACAACACAATCTATTGTTTTTCGGACAGAACAGTGTAGGAAATGAGAACCAGTTCCTGGACTGTGATGTTGACTGTTGTCCCCCCCATTTAGATCCACACCTATGTGAACACCACAGGCCTGTTGGAGGACCATCCCAGCCCCCTTGCTGTGCCCAGCCCCCTGGACAGCCCTGGATCAGCCCAGAGCCAGTTGCCCCCAACTCCCCCTCCGCCACCACGGGCGCGGCCCGACCCCCCTCCCCCCCAACCGGAGCCGCAGGTGCTCCTGGAGTCCCAGGGCGCGCGCTTCGTCCTGGGCCCCACGCCCGTGCAGAGGCAGCTGATGGCCAGGGAGAGGCGGCAGCACAGCGAGGGGGAGGAAGAGGAGGAGGATGGGGAGGAGGGCTTGCCTGGGGAGACCGGGGAGGCCAACGGGCACATAGACACAGATGGAGGCTCTACTGAGGCCAAAAGCGAGCTCTCACACACACAATCCAACGGCTCCTCCTCCGGCCCGGCTCCCCCCTCTTCGCACCCCGTCACCTCCCCTCGCTGTGTCCGCCCGCCCCCCCTCACCCCAGACCTTCACAACGTCAACAACTCGGCCCAGCGGCGGACGGCCCTGCTGGACTACGAGAACCTGCCGGCCCTGCCGCCCGTCTGGGAGGCGCGCAAGCTCAGCAGGGAGGAGGAGGAGAGCGGACGAGGGGGGGGGATGAAGACACCGTCCGTGAACGGCTACAACCACAACCACCACGGCCTGCTCCAGCTGTCCTGCTCCCACCCCCTCTCCGCCGCGCTGCTGGAGCCCTCGCACAACTACGTCAACACGGAGAACGTGACGGCGCCCCTCAGCGCCCACCGCCCTGAAACGGCACGTCGCCCCGACACGGCCCACCGCCGAACCGACGGCCCCTCCGTCTTCAACTTCGACTTCCGCCGGCCGCCGCTGGGCCCGGAGTCGGCCAAGACGCTCAACTACATCGAGGTGGAGATGGAGAACACGGGTGGAGGGGGCGGGGCCAACAAGGCGGCCTCAGACAGCAGCAACCCCCACACCCCTCGCACGCCCACCTCCCCACTGCCCCCCACCACGCCCACACGCCGCACAGAGCTCTACGCCTTCATCGACATCGAGCGCACGGCCGCCATGTCCAGCCTGCAGAAGGCTCGGCCGCGCGACGACGGCACCTCAAGGAAAACGCGACACAACAGCACGGAGCTGCCCACTAAGAGCACTGTCTGAACACGCCCCCCCAGCTCTGCTATCCTCCCTCTGTCTGAACACGCCCCCCCAGCTCTGCTATCCTCCCTCTGTCTGAACACGCCCCCCCAGCTCTGCTATCCTCCCTCTGTCTGAACACGCCCCCCCAGCTCTGCTATCCTCCCTCTGTCTGAACACGCCCCCCCAGCTCTGCTATCCTCCCTCTGTCTGAACACGCCCCCCCCAGCTCTGCTATCCTCCCTCTGTCTGAACACGCCCCCCCAGCTCTGCTATCCTCCCTCTGTCTGAACACGCCCCCCCAGCTCTGCTATCCTCCTCCCTCCCTCTGTCTGAACACGCCCCCCCAGCTCTGCTATCCTCCTCCCTCCCTCTGTCTGAACACGACCCCCCCCCCCCAGCTCTGCTATCCTCCTCCCTCTCTCTCTCTCTTTTTTTTACATGTAAAAACGCGCCGGCACACACAGTGCCTTCCTTGTCTTAATCACGTGACGCAGAGACGTTGGGACCGACGAGGCTCCTCCTCTTGTCTTGAACAAGACAGAGACATGATGATCACATGGTCACCTGCTATGGAGTTCAGGTAGACCACAAATAGGTACTTGCCATATACCAGTTTATTCCTATGGTAATATAATGCCTCCTCTCCTTCACTCTACTGTGCATTTGGGTTGTTTATTATGTTAATAAGACTGGACTGCATCCCTCCTCCTCTTCCTCCTCATATATAGTCCAAATCAGTATTACTGAACAAAGCATTCCATTTAGCCTTTTATTTTATAGGGTTCACTACATGCTGCTGTAATTTCAGTATCTGACAATTACATGATACACTGCATAATGTTTCTGACTATGTACAGTAGATCCTGGCACAATAAATGTCTGTTCTGTTTTAATCTGTACCGAGAGAATGTTGTCCCTGTGTCTGGAGGTCTACTGGAACGGGAAGTGATGGATGGTGTGATGTTGGGTGGACTGTATGGTATGTGAATGGCCCGCTAGCAGTGGGATTACTAGTTGATTGTTCCTTAAATGAAGAAGGGGATCATCTTTCCATTACTCAGCACATCAGCAGGTTTTGGGACGGTGAATCCAGCATCAGTTTTTTAGGGTTGACTTGATCTTCCCATGTGAGATTTAATGTTGCTTTTTTTTCCTCTCTAACCTCATTGTCGTTACATTTATCTTTAATTCAGCTATCTTTTGAGTATGTTGGAATTATATATTTTCAAGGAAAATAGTCTTGGGCACAAATCGAATTGAAGTTGACTGCATGTCCCATGTTCGGCCGCACGGATTCGAGGGAAATAAAATACTGTACTAAAGTCAACAACACTTTACAACATAGCTCGCGATACAGATGAAAATGTCCCGGCCGTGGTACTTGTTTGATGAACCAGGGCTTGCGGCGCTAAAGTAATTGGTTTTATACAACATACGTTTTTAGCTGGCAAGATAACACACATCTGATAAGTCGCCAACTATTTTCAGCTACCATGAATACCCTTTGACTCCGTACGTAACTCTGCTAAAGTTACGACTATCCACTGTCAACTTTTGTTTCGCTTGCCAGCAATTAACGGGTCTGTTCAGCAGTCTCTTACAGTAGCCTACAGCGTTTAAAAACGGACTAATTTTAAAAGATTTCCTTCTTTCTCTTACACCCCTGGGGTCATCTTTATTGTGGAAAAGCTTAAATGTTTCTTGTCAGCCATCTAAATCAAGATTTGAAGTAATAGCGCGTTCATTCAGGTTCGCGTGACGTAGAGCCGATGTTATAGAAAACTGTCGAATATTTTCTGCTGAAGCCAAATTTCAAACTATCGACATTTTAGCCCCGGTAGCCCAGCAATTTCATAGTCATTAGTGAAAATCCGAAGACTTGCAGAGATTCGTATTCGTATGTTTTGACAAAATAAGAGGCGGGACACCGGTACCAAAGAGCATAGAAGCACACCAGTTACGGACAGTGACCAGACCGCTCCCTAGCGGTACAAAGTAAACATTACTGTGACCAACGAACACAGGACAGAACAATAGTAAGGGACCAACGTTTTTGTGCACCCGTTGCTGGTGACAAACGGTCTTTGTCCAGAAATAGCTCAGCATCGCAGACAGTTATGAGTAGTTAACCAAAACTGTCCCTCTTGATCAAATAAATTGAATTGAGTCATACAATCCTAGAAGGCACTTCTGTTCACCTGTCCCAAACTACTGTTTTTGCCCAAATTACATCTACGACTGCTCACCCTGTCGTGGAAGTTTAGAACTGGTTATCTTACTGTGTAAAGATAACCTCTACAGTATGCTCTCATGACCATCTCAAGGACAAGTTGGATTCATTGTGTTCTTAGGTCCAAGGACAACATTTAGAAGGTCACCTAAATGACATGTCCTCTGATGATTTGTGACGATGACAGTGTAAATGTCATTGGTTGTGCAAAAGTGACAAGTATAACTGAAAACACTAGAAATACTTTTAAAGACTTCTAGAAACAATGAAATATTAGATGCTTAGAACTTTGGTCACAAGTGTTATGTGTCCTGGAGGTTGTTTTTAAAGAATAATTTCCAGATAAGCGCTCCCATGGTCATGATCATAAAAAGTGGTTCAGGTTTGCTGCTCAGTCATGTGTGCCATGGTGTTGTCAGGCTGGATGAAGAGCCAGGATGCTCATGACCCCTGACCCCTGCTGAGCAGATTTCTGGGTGGTGATTTAGACACTTGAGGGAGTGGGTTGTATAACATGGTTATATATATTACTGCTTCAGAAAGTCGTAAACTGAACTTTAATCGCACCAAAGGTCCATCTGAGCCCTGCTGTAACCTCTCGTTAACGCCTCTCTCTGTTCCATCCGAGGCCTGCTGTAACCTCTCGTTAACGCCTCTCTCTGTTTTTCACGTTGAGACTTGCCCATGGCTGGAATGAGATGTCAGTAGAGTCTCAGCTAACTCCTCCACATACCCTTTCACATCCACCCGGATTATCCCACTAATGTGAGATCCAAAAACCAGATTCTAAATATTTAAATAAATAGAAAAAACTCATGTTAATTTAGTGTGTTAGGTTTAGCTCTCATCGTAACCTCATCCTGTCACTTCATTCCTCCTGCTGGAGGCTGTTCCATATTGCATTTCACACACTTTATGAGCAGCCTACAGGAATTGTACTCAAAGTTAAATGTTCACATTCTGCAGTTGTATATCATGGTAAAGCAAGTACCTAGTTTGGAGGGAAGCAGAGGGGGTACATGGTTTATGAAGAGCAGATGAACATAGTTCTTTTAAATTAAAGTGAAATTGTGTTTCTGTGTCCTCTGTGGTATTCTGACCAAACCAAACTGTTACCAACCAAAGACTTAGCTCCAGCATTTGTTTAGTATTCTTAAAGACCATTCAGGGCTAGAGAAGGTCTGACTGATGGCTTACAGATTTATTAAAGACTCTTTGTTACTGATTTGCTGGCAGAGGAGGGCTACAGTAATTTACTGCAGGTTATTGGAGACGTAGTAATGATATGTGGGCCACAGTTCTGTCCAGCACAGAAACTAATCCCTTCAGCTTTAAGGCTAACAAGAAAATACTCAAATTCTTTCAGAAAAAACATTGTTTTTATGCTGAGGTAAAACAGAGCACTGAATCGTCCCCTTCCCTCCTGTTCCTGTGAACGACCAAGGTAAGATATTCAGCTGGTTGGCACCCGTACAGTGTACAAAGGTCTGGAACATTTATGTTTCGGTGTTTCATGTTTTTGTTACAAGTTCAGGGGGAAAGGGATTTTTTGTTAGACGTCGATTTTATCAAACTAAATTTGTCTTCTCTCAAGTGCTTATCTCAAGTTCAGTTTTTTTTTCAATATGTTTTTACCTGCAGATGAGACTCAGACAGAATTCTTACCTTTTGCCTCCCATTGACAACATACAGGCAGTCGTCCCAACTACCACTTAGAGAAAACGCACATTATTTTGCTGCCTGAGAACATAAGCAACACCTCTCTGTCAAGGCCAAAGCTACTACAGCTTAGTGTTAGTACTTTTAATATTGTTGTCTTAATCAGTGAAAGTCTCTACACGTGCAAAAGAGAAATCTGACATGATGTCATAACTGTGTTTTAGTCTGCTGTTATGACTGTTTTATCTCCCCCTCTAAACTTGCTGATACTCTATCTCCACATCTTTGAAGTCTTCTTGAAGTTTCTGTGAAGATATTCATCTGGCAAAGGTTTAGTGCAGAATCAGGGTGCAGGGTCACAGTGGAAAGAACTCATAAACCAATTCAGCTTTTGCAAGCCTCTTACAATCCAGAACTTATTGTTTCTTGGTTTTGGTGGAGAAAAAGGACACAGTGCTAGGAATACCTCCATCTTTTTTTATTGTATGTTCCACTCATCGGGAACTCAGTCTTGTACAGTTGTGTTGTCCATGTGATGCACACCGTCTGCCCACTAAGGAGAGAGGGGTTGGTAAATCGACAGAATGCCCACTACTTCATCCTAAACTACACCACTGGTCTCATTTTAATAATTAAAGAATTGTATTGAGTTCCTTTTTTGAAGCTGTTCCCGTAACAGCCTATGATAGCGTTATCTCCTTTCCTTGCTGATAGAATCAACCGATGACCTGTTATCAGGGAGAGGTGTATATTAACATAGTGCAACAAACCACAGCAAGGTTTATGGACTTGTATTGTAAAAGGGATCTTTATTAGTCCACACATCATAAAAGGACAGGAGGGAATTATTGTGTAGTTTGTCATTTCTCTTATTTTCTACAGAACGTGGGGGGGGATGTTCCTTCTGTTGCATTTTATATGATTTAATTATGTCCGGTATCACAATTCAGTTACACCATAGGTCATGAATAAGAAATAATTTACAGCAAAATCTGAGTTTCGTTTCATCAGTTTTCAATTTGGCAGATGCCATGATCAAGGTTTCAGAGACAAAAAAAAAGAAAGTCTTCTGCAGTTTCCTGGTGCTGTTGTGTGTGTTTGCATCATGCCACTCAGCCGAGCCCTGAGACAGTTTGCAGACAGCATCATCACATCTTTTACAGGGATTCTTTTCAAATTCAGTTTTATGAATGCAGTTGTAAAGATGGGCTGTCCTCGACCAGTTGAACATGGACTATTACGCAACAGTGGCTTGCACAAAACCTTTAACTCATCCTTCACATCGTTTTGGTGCTTGGGAACCAAAAAGGACCCACAACTGTGTTTAATAAGTCTCATGCACTCAGTTTCACATAGAACTCTGGAAGATACTGATTGCGACAACTCATATATATATGAGGTTATTCAAGTCGATTCAATACTTGAATACTTGTTACTTGATTCAATACTATAATTTGTTATTTTCTGCTCTCTGTCATCGGGACAGATTGTATGCCCTCAGTCTGGTTTAACTGCCAATAAATGACAGTGATTAGAATCGTCAGATTGACAATCAGATTGTCTCGTTTTTGATTAGATAGACCTACTTGATTTTATGGGTAATAATTTTTATGAATCTGCCACGTCAGAATGATCCTTCACTTCTCAGTTTGTGTCCATCTCCCCCCTCTCTCCGCCGGTAGGTTGTCTACAGTGTCTCCACCAGAGGAGGCTTGAATAAATGGATGATCTATTGTTGCTGGTGGGAGGAGGGCCTGCTCATGGTGTATATATACAGCTGCACGCAGACACGCTCCCGCAGGGTTAACATGGGGAAAGGTTTCTACATCAACAAGGCTGTGGCAGCGGTTGGGCTTGTTCTTGGGGCCGGGGCGGTGGCCACCATCATCGCCCTTTCTGTCGTCTATTCTCAGGAAAAATCTAAGCTCGCTGAGATCTCTCCGACAGCACCGACCACCACCTCACCACTGACCACCACCTCACCACCGACCTCGGTGACCACACCTCTGGCCACCACTCCATCACCCTCCAAAGAACCATGGGACCAGTACCGCCTCCCCAAGACCCTGGTACCAGAGCACTACAATGTCACCCTGTGGCCTCGACTCACCACAGACTCAGCGGGGCTGTACATATTCACAGGGAAGTCACTGGTGGTGTTCACCTGTGTGGAGGAGACTGACCTGATCCTCATCCACTCCAACAAGCTGAACTACACGCTGGTGGACGGCCAGCCGGCCAAACTCAGCGCTGTGGGAGGATCAGCGGCCCCCACCATCAAGAGTTCCCGTCTGCAGACCACCACCCAGTACCTGGTGCTGCAGCTCAGTGGCAAGCTGACCAAGGGAACGTCCTACCAGCTGGACACAGAGTTCCAAGGGGAGCTTGCTGATGATCTGGGAGGCTTCTACAGGAGCGAGTACGATGAGGACGGAGTAAAGAAGTGAGTGTTTAGGTTGATTTCATCCTCTCTTTGGTGCAAATCCAGCCAGTGTACCAAGTGTTCAAAGGTAGAGTTGACGTTTTCTAAATATACTTTTGGAAATATATTTTCATGAAAACCATATTCAAACTAAACATAAATCAG